>NW_020954590.1:606569-1083569 GCF_900497805.2 Vombatus ursinus
TTTCTTTCTTTCTTTCTTTCTTTCTTTCTTTCTTTCTTTCTTTCTTTTCTTTCTCTCTCTCTCTCTCTCTCTCTCTTTCTTTCTTTCTTTCTTTCTTTCCCTTCTCTCTGTCCACATAGGATATCATACCTTTACCTGTGGGTACTCTGCCCAAAAGAATATAAATTTTGATCTCTGAAACCTTTTTTTCTTAAGGCCCGTGCTTTAAACCCAAATCACTCTGGCTGTCACTAATTGACCAACAATAGGTCCCAGGCCAAGCCCCACTTGGTCATTGTTTGGACCCTGATTGATTTAGAATGAATGTAAATAGGCCATTCTTTGCCTCATTTCTTACCTAGCCTTAATCTTTGAATGGGCCTTGCCTCAGTTAAATTGAGACCAAGTGAAGTAGTATTAAAGGGAGAAGAGAGCCCAAGACAGAATCTTGAGAGACACCTATGGTTAGAGGGCATGATCTACAGGAGGATCCTTTCTGTGCCTATAATCTGTTTCCTAGTCTGCAAAATCGGGGAAGTAGAAGATTACTAAGATCCATTCCAGTTCTAATGGTCTCTGATTATAAAAGTCGGTGCTTCTACCACATCATAGGGACCTTCCTGTATGCACCTTTCATTGCATTCCCATTTTGTCTAGGATTTCTGATCAAAGAAGATAGCATGATACAGTGGAAAGAATGCAAGGTTCGGCATCAGAAAACCTGGGTTCACATTTCATATTTGTCACTCACCACCAGGAACATGTCACTTAACCTCCATGGGCCTCATCTTGATTATCTGTAAAATGAGGAGAGTGGACCAGATGGTCACTGAAGGCCATTCCAGCACTAAATCTATAATCCTCCAATTCAAGGAACAGAGAAAGCTGCCTACACTCAGCTGATCAAACTCTGAAGTATATCGATAAGGTACAAAGTAATCTAGGAGACAAAACAATGACAGAATTCCACAATGTTGGAAGGAGACCCCAGTGGCCATTTATGTCTGTGCCATAACTGAAAGAGCAATCGCAATACAGCACAGCCTGCCAGCGATCATCTGGCCTTTGCTCGGAACCCTGAGTAAGAGTGCCTTTATTATCTGAAAAGCAACCCCGGCACTTAGCACAGTGTCTGCCACTTAGCAGGTGCTTAATAAATGTTTACTGAATTGAATTAAATTGAGTTGAACCCTGGTTTCACTCATCTTATTGTATGGTTCAGGGAGACCAGCAACTCAGATCTTCAAGCTGGATCCAAGTGGCAGTTAAGGCTAAAATTGTTTCATACTCAGAACAACAAAAGAAGCTAAAGCTGTTCAAATCTAGGATAAGCAGATCCCAGGCATCTTCAAATACACCAACAATTAGTAGGTCAAATAAAGATAAACCCTGAGTTTTGCTGAATTCCTTTGGTACACAGGGACTGCATTTAAGTACTCATTGATCATTTTTACCTTTTCTGACTGTCTACATATCCTCCATCTTCCCTCTGGGGAGTGGGGCTTATTCTACCAAGAATGAGTTACATTTCATGTTAGGATCAGATTTAGAGGCATCTAGAGTTCCCTCAGAGAACACCCTCCACCAAGGAACACCAGAGACAGGTACTGCATTAGCTCCTATGAGAAAGCAAATGAATTTCAACCCCCTTTCTCTTATTTCAACATTTCAAAGATCCGTGATTTCATTCATGTGGGTATACCTTCCATTAGTCCAGATTATAATCCCTCTGTATCATGGAACAATACTGTCCAAAATAGGGCATTAGAACTTCAGGCACCCAAGATGATGCATTAGGGGTGCAGAAAGAAAATATTAGAATTCTTTATTGTTTATTTTACCCAAGAAAAATAAGAAAAATTAAGCTTTGCTAATATTTAATACACAGGTTGATACTGGCACCTTCACTTTATCCATGTTAGACAGTCCTTTGTGTCACATATAGTAACATACAAGATGTCCTGAAGGAAGAGAGGGAGTGCCACCATGGAGAAGAGTTAGAGTGGCACATTCATGCATCTGGTCACTTTGGACATATTACAATGTATTAAAGTTTCTGTGTGCCTAGTTAACTGGATTATATCTTTAGCTTTAACAAAACTAAACCACAAAATGGGACAGTGTTTGAATAGGATCCCTACAAAGATAGTACAAAATGAAAATACTGCTAATAATGTGAGCACAAGGGCACAACCAGAAAATGAGAGATCTGACATTTCTGCTCCTCATATGGCCTCTTTGTGAGCTAGGTAAAAACAATAATGATCTAATCAGATCTGATGATGTGATTCAAAAGAATCCGAAAGGATCAAGATGATCTGAAATAAAGATTTACATTCATTATCATTAATTGATTAACCTCCCCAACAACATACACAGAAATACAGACGCAGAAGTGCAAGTATATGTGTGTATGTATATGTACATGTATATATGTGTATATATATATATACACATAAACATGCATATATACATACATACATATATGCACATACACACCTCTAATTTAAAAGCTAAGTTTTTGTTGTTGTAAATGATTCGCCTATAAAAAACTGACACTTTAAAAACAGAATTTTAACCTGTTTAAAAATCTTCCAAATGATGCAATGGGTTTGGAACCAATGTGTTAAGAAATACATACCTATATATACATACATACATATACACATACATATATATGTGTGTAGATGCATAAATACATACATATACAAATGTATATACATGTGTACATACATATATACATGTGTGCGTATGTATATATACTCATATATAAATTAGTATTATATTTGATATAATTGTACAGCATTATAATTATAAAAATAATAATATGAAATTATATATAGATGAGTATGTATATACATATAAGTATGTAATATGCATATGTCCATGGTTTTATTGTTTACATTCAAAACATACATTATTGTGCCGGCCACGCCGTGCACTCTCCTCCTATAAGGAGCAGGCTGCCAGAGTCATACTACTTACCAGTCTTCGGTGCCTACCCGGATAAACACACAGAGACGAGCCGATCAGGAGGTGCCAACACTCGAGCTTTATTCAGAGGCCATCACAGCAAGGCCAAGCAGGAAGGCCAGAGCAAGAGAGCAGGAGCAAAAGAGAACGAGCTCCCGATCTCTACTGTTCCGTAAGTACCTACTTAGCCCCTCCTCCTCAGCCCGCCTACTAGTCATTGATTGTAGGATCAGATACCGGAAGGGGATGTCTGGGTTTAGCGCACCAAGGGAGAGGAAGTGACGCAGGAGGCTAGGACCGGATACAGGAAGGAGGCGTCTGGGATTAATGCATAGACAAAGAGAGAGCACGTGACCTAGGAAGTCAGGCCCAGATATCGGGAGGAGGCGTCTGGTCAGTGCTACACAAAGGGAAGGTACGTGACCCAGGAAGTCAGGAAGGAGACGTCTGGGGTTAACGTTGCACCTAGGGAAGAGGACTAGACAAAGGAACTCGTTCTCTGCCGTCCCACTCCCACGTGGCACAGCCCCTGCCTCAGGAGAATGTGCTCCGGCTACTTCCTTGTATCCTGTTCCTTCCCCAGCTTATCACAGCTCCACATAGCACTGCCCACTGCCTCAGTAGCGTGAGCTCTGGTTACTTCTCCATATCCAGTTCCCATCCCAGTTCACCACAACTCTGCCTAGCACAGCCCCTGCCTCGGGAGCGTGAGCTCCAGTTACTTCCTAATATCTTGTTCCTACCCCATCTTGCCACAACTTTTACTTGGCAGTAGCTAACATCAGACAGTCCCTCACACATTATCTCCCCAGTATCTGTTCAAATTACTAAATTAACTTTGTTATATCTCATTAGATTTTTTTAATACTCTTTTTTACAAAGATGAAATATTTCATCTTTAGCTTTGGATATGGAAGGAATGGGCTACAAACTTTATTTAGTGCTATACAATCCTAAATGCAATTTTATAAAATGTTTACTAAGAAATTTTAAAATCTTTTTGTTAAAAATTTGTATGGTTTTTGCTAATATTATGGTGTTTACCATTTTCTTCATTTGTGAATATTTTGCTTTATTAAAATATTTTATGGTAATTTTGAGCCTACCCTTTTTTAGTGCAGAATTGTGATTTCAGCAGTATAAGAAGCAACTAGTGAGGAACTCCTCATCTACCAATGCTGATCAGCAACTCCTAGTGAGTTACTTAAGAGATAAGAAATTGCCTTACAGCAAATATGAGTCTGGAACCCAGGTCTTCCTGACTCCAAAGCAGGCTCTTTATCCTCCATCCATTATGTAACACTACCTTCCTGTAAAATAGAAGTTCCTAACCTGCAATCTGCAGGCTCTGAGAGATTTCAGATGGGTCTGTGTACTTGAATGGGGAAAAAAAATACATCTTTACTTTCACTAACCTCTAATTGAAATTTAGCATTTTCTTTCATTATTTAAAAATATTATTCTGAATCAAGTCCTTAGGCTCCACCAGATTATCAAAAAGGTCTATGACACACACAAAAAAGATTAATAATCCCTGCTTTAAGTAGAGAAAGGAGGGGGGTCTCCTCTAATGCTTTAATTTTTTTAAGTATAGAATTTCCTTGATGTCTTACAGGAGACATCTAAGAGGCAATGCACATAAAACCTTTATTAGACCTTGGATTGAGTAGGTCATTTTTAATCAAGAAGATTTAAAAGTGACAGAGGAGCTACTTTATTGAACAATAACTTGAAATTTACAATTAAAAGTGATTTGAGAAAGTGCAACATTATATCATATCACCGAGTCACTAGTAATGGGATGTAATCAATAGAAATCCAAGACAGGAAACCATCAAGTAGAATGAATTTTAGTTTCTCATGGTTGTATTTCTGAATTTCCTCTGGAAAAATTTATCCCTGATTATAGGACTATCACAGAACTATTTCATCTTTCTATAATTATAGATTATAGGAGACATTCATAAGGTGAGGTTACAGTCAAGTATTCTTAATGAAATTTCTAGGATTAAAAAATTGCTTTCTAACTTGTCCCTAAACTCAAATTTAATTAGCTTCAGCCAATCCAGGATTAGTTGATAGAGAAGAAAGTTTATTCTAATAAACTTCATTACTTACTGCATTAAACATTTTTCTACATATTTTCATAATTCTTCATTTACTTTGACCGTGTTAAATATATGGGTTTGGAGACATGGATTATGATGATACAGAGCTTGAGAAATCCAAAAGAACTGAAAATATCCAGAATAAAGGAATCTGAAAAGTAATAAATTAGTGTAAAAAAATTAAGGGAAAGAACCAGGATGGGCTCCTGAATAGGGAATCAAAAGACATGGATGGATTAGATTCCCAGCTCCATCATTTCATATTTTCAACAAGCATTTATTGTATCTACTATGGTCCAAACACTATCGTAGGTGCTGGGAAACAAAGGTAAAAACAAAATAATCCTTGCTTTCAAGGAGTCCACATTCTACTAGGGCAGTATTTTTCAATATGTAGCCTGCAAATCCCTGGGTATCCCCAAGACCTTTTTAGGGGATCCTCAAGGTCAAAACTATTTTCAAAATAATACTAAAACATTATTTGCCTCTTACAATACCTCTCCCTTTTCCAACTACATAATGGTGTGAGGCTGGATTTTCTTCATATACTTCAACCAGAATAATATATCACAACAGAATGAAGGCAGAAGCAGATATGAGAATCCAACTGTCTCCTATTAAAGCATATATTAAAGAAATTTGCAAAAATGTGTAAAACAATGGTACTTATCACTAATATTTTAATTTTGCAAAGTAGTTATTTTTCATTAAAGTAGGTTATTTACATTAATATTTAAAATGAATTAATAAATAAATATTTTTAAAGTTATCAATTATTAGTACTTACTACATTAGAAACTGAAACTGATAACTTTTAAAAATATTTATTTATTAATTCATTTTAAATTCCAATAATAAACCCATTACATATTAATGTAAATAACAAAAATAAAAAATCTTATGACTATAACTGTAAGCTGACATAGTATAAATCATGAAGCATGGTGATGTGGATAGAGTGCAAGGCTTTAGAGTCAGGAAGACTTTGGTTAAAATGGCCCCTCTGACTTACTACATCTGTAATTCCAAGTAAATCCTTTGATCTACTAAGTCACAGAAGAGTTTACAACCTACACTGGTAAAGGAACCTCCATGGAGACAGTTTGCTACGTTCACAAGCTCATGAATCTTTCACACATCTTATCAATGCTGCAAGTAAATGTTCTTAAAATTATAACATGAAAGGAGGGCAGATCTGAGGGATCTTTCTGAGGGCAGATCTCTGAGAATTATTTTGAAAGTCATCATTAACTTTGGCTCCCTCTATCCTGCATTTTCTATGGAGGCATAGCCAACATGAAATGGAGAACAGAAGGAATAAATGCTTCAAGAGTGGTGGAAGGATAGTGTGAGGGACTGTCTGATGTTGGCAACTGCCAGGTGGGCACTGTGGCAAGATTAGGGTAAGATCTGGGTATTTGGAAGTCGAGGCAGGGGCTGTGGTAGGCGGAGTCGTGGTGAACTGGGATGGGCTGGGTATGGAGAAGCCCTGAGGCAGTGGGCAGTGCTATGTGAGATATGCTGGGTGCAAGGAAGTAGCCGGAGCTTGTGCTCCTGAGGCAAGGGGCGGTACCACGTGGGAGTGGGACGGCAGAGGACGAGTTCCCTTTGCTTAGTCCCCTCCCTGTATGCAACGTCAATCCCAGACACCTCCTTCCCGTGACCTTCCTGACTTCCTGGGTCCCTTTGTGTAGCACTGACCCCAGACGCCTCCTTCCTGTGTCCTTCCTGACTTCCTAGGTCACGTACTCTGTCTATGCACTAATCCCAGACGCCTCCTTCCTGTATCCGGTCCTAGCCTCCTGCGTCACTCCCTCTCCCTTGGTGTGCTAAACTCAGACAGCCCCTTCCGGTATCTGACCCTACCATCATTGGCTAGTAAGCAGGCTGGGGAGGAGGGGCTAAGTAGGTACTTAAGGAACGAGGTGGTCAGATCACGCGCTCTCTTTGCTCCTGCTCTGTTGCTCTGGCCTTCCTGCTTGGCCTTGCTGTGATGGCTTGCTGTGATGGCCTCTGAATAAAGCTCTGGTGTTGGCACCTCCTGATGGCTCGTCTCTGTGTGTTTATCCAGTTGAGGACCGAAGACTGGTGAGTGAGTATGACTCTGGCAGCCTGCTGCTTATAGGAGTGTTCGGCGCGGCCAGCATAAGGTCGGCACAGCCGGTACAGGATAGAAAGACTGGCTGGCACACAGAAAGAAAGAGAAAAGGCAAGTATAATATTGGAAAGTCTTCATCGTGGGCTACCTCAAACAGGTCAGATATCAAGAGTGTCCAAGCAGGAATTCATGATGCCAGGACCAATTCACGATCCACAACTAGCCAACTTGGGAAAGGGGAAAAGGGAAGAAGAATCTTGCAGTAATAATAACTCACGTTTACATAATGCTTTACAAAGGGATTTCCTCACAACCTATGAGGTAGATAGTAGTACCTCATTAGTATCTTTATCTTATGGGTCAAGAAGCAGGTTCAGAGTACTGAAATTAGTTGCCATTACACACACATCAATTAAGTGTCAGAGCTGGAATTCAAACCCAGGTGTTCTGACTCTGAGTCAAGTGTTTGTTCCAACATTTGACATAGAAGTCAGGCCCTGGAGTCAGGAAAATAGAATTCAAATCTTGCCTCACACACTTAGCTGTGTGACGTTGGGTGAATCACTTAACCTCCCTCAGTCTCAGGATCCTCATTTGTAAAATGAGGATTAAGTAGCACGTGCCTCATAAGTCAGTATCAAATAATATATACACGGTGTCACAAAGTCTTGATGGAGTTTTAAGTTTTAATACCCCAAAGTTTTTATAACTATTAAAACTTAAAATAACACTAGGTAGGACATTTTGAGTCACTCTGTATATAAAGTGCATTGCAAACCAAGAGCTATGTAAATGTTAGCAGCAGCAGCATTATAGCACACTGCCCCAAGACACTTAATTGGGTAGAAGTAAAACAATTCGAAAAAGAGATTTTATAAGTACTCTGACCATACAGCTTTTCCTTTTCTGGGGACAGGATTTGAAGGTTATTAGGGAAAAAAAGAGAAGGAAAAACTTAGCTCATATAAATGGGAGGTATGTGTATTTGCTTAAAGTTTTAATACCTGTGAAATAGCGCTTCCATAATAAAGGAGCAATTTCCACAATCTAGATGGATAGCCCAAATAATAAGTGTGGCATGGTATGGCAGAGACTATAATTTTCCCATTCACATTAGGCTATGGGAAGATAAAGATGGGCTCAAGCTCTCTCACACTCATCAATTTTTATTTAGAAGGTATCTGGTTCCTCTTAGAGGATTTAAAATGTCACTGAAATTTATGCTGGAAAATGAGTACTCAACTGGGAAATCTTGCTCCCAAACTAAATTCTCTATGGAACTCACTTGTAGACTCCCATTCTGTCATTCCAGAGATAAATATAACATTATCTCAAGAACCTGCACTTCCTCGATATGAAAACTCTTTCTCCAGGGGCTACTTCTGTCCTCTCCTCCTCACTGCCCAAAATGTTATTAGTGCTGAATGAAAATGAAGCCAGCCAAACTCCAGCTTTCTCCAGATGGTTTGGGACATTCTATCAATGGAAAAAATAAAAAGCAATGGAAAAGATGGGCATGGTTCATGTAAAATGCATGATTTCCTCTTATAATTTTTTGTAATTAGAATATTTTACAATTATTTTCAATTTTCAGTGTTTGCTAACTAGAGACTGAATCAAGAAGTGCTAGCTTTTTTGAGGTGGCTTTTTTGAGCTCTCTGGTTTTTCTTTTTTGAAGGGTGGGAAAGGGAAAAGGACAAAAGTGGTAGAGGTGCCTCAAGCTTTCTTTCTACGATTAAAAGCCTTTGGTCAGCCTCTTTAGAGACGTAATGGGCTGGGAATCAGAGGAAGATCGGGGATCTTATCCCGGCTTTGCCACTGGTCGTATGATCATGGATAAATCATTTAACATCCATGAACCTCAATATCCTTGTCTAGGAAAGGTGAAAGGCAACCTGTCAGGTGCCTTCTCTCTCTCTGACATTGTTGGAGATCGCTGGGCTGCTCTTTAGCAAGATATTACACCCTCTCACCATGTTTCTCTTCTTCCTATTTACTTCCTATAGAAGGAAAATGCAAAGCATGACTAACCTATGGCTGTATCATATGAAGAGCAGGCAAATGTCTGTGTGGTTTGTTTGATTTGAGGCTTACAGGAAGGTCCAAATTACCTGCTAGGCCTTCCTTAAATTCTCGTCTGTTTTAACTATGGAAAGTCTCTGCTAAAATGCAAATATTATTTGCCAAGGGTAATCAATTATGCATTAACATCCTAGCTTGCATATGTTCAACTGCTTGGTCAGCCATTCACCTAGCAAGGCCTTAAGGAAAGTTCTGGAATATGGTGTGCTACCCTAGAAGAGAGGCCCAGGATAGGAACTATGGTAGGAGGCCTGGGGCAGAGTTCCAGGAGGGTTAGGGAGCTTGGCTGGGGGAGAGTGCTAAATGCTATTATAGCTATTAAAGAGAAATTGTAAAAGAGGCAAGGAAGCAATGGTACCTAAAAATATACATATATTTCATCTACCAGGGACTATCGCTCCATAGCCCCTAATTGCCAATCAAATTCTGGGAGTAATCACCTTCACTTACCTCCAGGGCAGTAGCCTCAACTTTCTCCTTCCCTTGTTCAATGTGAACCTGCCAATGGGGAACAAACAGGAAGAAAGAACAGAAACATGTGCTGCCCCTGAAAAGTTAGACTTCTCTCTTCCCTAACTAAATGCTGCCCCTGGTCTAGGTCCCCTCAGGTTTAGGACGCACACTACCAGCAGGATACTAACCCCCAGATCCCTACTTCTGCCAGAGATATCTCAATGATCCACTCCATTCTAACCCTTGAACCAATTATCCTCTTGACATCTACACTGCCATTACTTCTCCAAATCTTCTGGACCTTGCCATCTGCCCTGCTACTTTCCTGGCTAAGCACTACCTCACCTTTCCATCTCCCACAAAACAGACATGAACATGAGCTCTTCTTTATGTGTTGTCTCCTGCAATTAGAATGTGAGCTTCTTGAGAATTGGTACTGTCTTGATTTTCTATTTTCATCTCAAGTTACAGTAAGCACTTAATAAATGCTTTTTTATTTCCATTTCCATTTCCACCTTTGCTGAGGGCTATCTCCTGCCATAATAATAATAATAATTATATATGCATAATATTTATTCAGCACTTTAAGGTTTTGCAATGTACCATTTGCATATTTCATTTACAGATGTGTGTGTGTGTGTGTGTGTGTGTGTGTGTGTGTGTGTATATATATATATATAAAATTGATTCTAACAACTCTGTGAAATAAGTGCTATTATTATCCACATTTTATAGATTAGGAAATTGAGGCAAGCGGCCAAGGTCACAAAGTAAGTTTCTGAACCAAGATTTGAAACTAATTCTTCCTGACTCAAGTTCAGGGCACTATGCCAACTAACTGCCTAAATGCCTCAGATGGCTAGATTACCAATTGCACCTGTCTCAGACGCTATAAATGTGTAGCTTTTGCTACCCCAATCAAATGAATTACTTACCCTCTTGAGCAATTACTTATTCTCTTTACTTTTTTTGTCATGGACCCCTCTATCAGTCTAGTAAAGTCTATGGGTCTTTCTCAGAATAATGTTTTTAAATGCATAAAATAAAATTCATAGGACTAAAAAGGAAACCAATTACTTTGAAATAAAGTAATTAAAAAATAAAAGTTCATAGGTCCCAGGTTAAGAATCTCTGTCTCAGAGTCTTTAGATACTTTCCTTAGGCTTTTGAATTTCAGGGTAGAGAGAATAGAAAGGAGTCTCTTGCCAGCTTCTGCTTCTCTTCCACAATTCAATTCAGTTCAATAAATAAACATTTACTGTGTACCTACTATGTGCAAAGCATTGTTGATCACCCCTTTTATCCTCCAGTTCCCATTTGTCCCTCTGGGGTAGAAAGCAATGCCAGCTCCCATGAGCTTGCAGGCCACTGGAATTCCCAGATCTTTTTCAGAACTGTTATCTAACCATGCTTCATACATCTTGTACTTATGATGTTGATTTTTTGTACCAAAATTTAAGATGTTACATTTATCTCTATTAATTTCCTTTTATTAAGTGCTTTAGTTTGTCAAGATCTTTTCTGATCCTGATTTTATCATCCAGTGTGTTCACTATTCTTCTTAGCTTTGTTCATCTGATGGTGACACAAATTTGATGAGCATGCTATCTATGCCTTTATTATCCAAGTCTTTGATAAGGTGACAGTTGTGGAAGATGAGAGCCTCAGATGTCCTGAGGGATGATGCTACAACAATGATGGGAAGATGAGAGGTCAACATCCTCCAGAACTTTCAAAGCTTGCATGGTCTTCCTTCAGTCAAAAGAGGAGGGAAAGGGAAGAACAAGACTTGGCCATAGCTATCTATCTTTCTATGGGTATTATGGAAAGTTACATACTCTAATTTCTGTAAATCAGTCCTTTCTTAAATCACTTGATAATTTATAGAGATCCTCGGGGCATGGTCAAGTATACACTAATGCATTATAAAGAAGAAAAAAAACTTTGAAGACTTAAAAACTTTGATCAATGCAATAACCAACTATGTAGAGTGGTATAGGTCAGGAGAACCTAAGTTCATTTCCCATCTCAAACACTTACTTACTGTCACTCAACATCCCAGTAATTCAGTTTCTTCATCTGCAAAATTAGTTATTTTGGATTCAGTGCCCTATAATGTCCCTTTCCCCTCTAAATCTACCATGCTATGATTCCAGTGGAATTATGGTGAACCCTGCTATCTGCCTCCTAACAGAGGTTTGATAAATTAAAGGTAGAAAACAAGATATTCATTTTTTGGACATGACAAATACGTGGTTTTGTTTTGCTTGACTACATTTATTTGTTAGAAGAATTGAATTTTTTAATTGTTTTTATATTAGCTAGGAGGTTTGGTAGGGAGAAAGGAGGTATCAATAGTGTTATCAAAAGAAAAGAACAGTATTGAAGCATTTTATTTTAAATGAACAGAAGAAAACAGAAGGAAACTTGGAAAGAAACATAGACAAGCAGGACAACTTAGAAAGTAACATGTTGAATTCATTATATTCTTTTTTTTTTAACCCAAGTTGTATGTAATAAAAATTCACAGTTTCACACATAACCCTCTTTTTCTGTTGCATTTTGTACATGGAAATACTCTTTTGTGTTCATTAAATTCAGATACAAATTTTTAAAAATGTTTTGTAATTGTTTTTATATGTCTTGACTATGTCTATATAAATTTACTCCCATATATCATTTCCAGTGGAATTTCTCTTTTGGTTATCTCTTCTTGGATTTCTACATAGAAATGTTGATGATTTTCAGAGATTTATTTTGCATCTTGCTACTTTACTGAAATTGTTAAATACCTCCATTCATTTCTTTTCCCATTTTCTGAGATTTACTAAGTAAACCACCATGTACTCCAGCATTAGCTTTTAAGGCTTCTAAAACCTTCCAACTTTTCTCTTTTGTCTGTTAAATTAAGCCCCAGTGTATCCCATTAAAATGATTAGAATATTTTTTAAATTCTTTCAGAACACAAGAAAGATTTGTGTTCTTATTCTAGGAATATGAAGATAGGCAAGAAGTTTGAAGCCTGTAGTCATTTTCACAGAAGGCTAAAAATCAAGGTACTTGGGGCTGGAAAAGGAATGGTCACAGCAACAAAAAAAAACAAAAAACAAAAAGCAAAAAACAAAACAAAAAACAAAAAACAAAAAAAACAGAAAGAGGACTCAATGAGCTAGGGTCTGGTACTTTGCATTTTTGTGCCAATTTCCATAGGGATATTATCCTGCATTTTCTTTCATTGGTCTCTCCCTTGTTTGGTTATCTAGCCATACTTAAATCATAGAAGCAATGTGATAGTATCCCTTCTTTTACTATTTTTTGCAAACTTGGAATTAATTGTACTTTGTGGCCTGAAAACCATCATGCCAAAGGCTTTCTGGTGCTGTCTTCCTTCTTGCCTTTTCCCATTCTACTTTGGAAGTGTTGGCTACAGTTATAGTTTTTAAAGGTACAAGCTGATCTCCCACACTGAGGAAAAGAAGAGGGATGGAGTTTCTTCTAGTATCATTCCCTTCCCACCTCCCCCTCTATCTTCCCAGGTGTGGGGTATCTTTAGTTAAGGCACATAGTCTTCCCATAGATTCATAAAAGGATTTTTGTTTTTTACACTAATAGGTTCAATTAATTTTTTTTTTTTCTGGCAAGCTCGCTTTCAGTCCCTGCAACCCACCACAATATTAAGGTTGAGTGACAGGGTTACCAAAGTATACCTATGTACTAATTTATTATAAACCTCATTCAGTGAAATTATTTACTTTACTGTTTAAAGTCATTTAATTCTTTTTAACAGAGTTCTATTTCTAAAAAATAAAAAGTAACAAATAAAACTACCTTTTTCTCAGATAAACTATACCTAATGTTACTAGCCTGACACTCAGGTCATGGAGCAATGATTAAGATACCACAGCTACTCATGAGGTGTAAGGGTTTAGGGGTACTGGAACCCCAATATCACAACATACAGATCCTGCCCGAAAGATTTCGACCCAAGCCTTCTTTCAGTCAAAGACAAGGTTTATTAGAACATCTGTCATATTGGGCAGACTCTTTTTTCAATTTTTTTTTATTTTTAACATGTGTTTTTAAAACTTTGGGTTACAAATTTTCTCCCTTCCTCTCTCCCCACCCACCCTCATTGAAAAGGCAAGCATCTCGGTACAGGTTATAGATGTGTAGTCATGCAAAACACTTCCATAGTAGTCCTGTTGTGAAAAACTAAGTATATTTCCTTTCATCCTATCCTACCTCCCATTTATTCTATTTTCTCTTTTGACCCTGTCCTTCCTCAGAAGTGTTTGTTTTTGATTATCCCCTCGCCCAACTGCCCTCCCCTCTATCAACCCCCTGCTCCCTTGTACCCTTTCCCCCCTTATTTTCCTACAGGGTAAGATAGATTTTCATACCCCATTGTGCATGTTATTCCCTCCTTAAGCCAAATCCTATGAGAATAGGATTCACTTATTCCCTCTCACCTTCCCCCTTTTTCCCTCCTCTGTAAAAGCCTTTTCTTGTCTGTTTCATGTGAGATAATTTATCCCATTCTACTTCTCCCTTTCTCTTTCTCCCAGCATAATCCTCTCACCCCTTAATTTTATTTTCCAGATATCACCCCTTCATCCTCAATTCACCCTGTGCCCTCTATCTATCTATCTATCTATCTATCTATCTATCTATCTATCTATATACATACATACATACAATTTTTTTCTCTCCAACTACCCCTAATATTGACAAAGGTTTCATGAGTTACAAACATCATCTTTCTGTGTAGGAATGTAAACAGTTCAACCTTAATAAGTCTCTTATGATTTCTCTTTCCTGTTTACCTCTTCCATGTTTCACTTGAGTCTTGTATTTGAAAGTCAAATTTTCTATTCAGCTCTGGTCTTTTCCTCAGGAATGCTTGAAAGTCCCCTATTTCATTGAATGACCATTTTTTACCCCAAAGGATTATACTCAGTTTTGTTGGGCAGGTGATTCTTGGTTTTAATCCTAGCTCTTTTGCCCTTCAGAATATCATATTCCATGCCCTCTGGTCCTTTAATGTAGAAGCTGCCAAATCTTGTGTTATCCTGATTGTGTTTCCACAATACTTGAATTGTTTCCTTCTGGTTGCTTACAATATTTTCTCCTTCACCTGGGAACTCTGGAATTTGGCTACAATATTCCTAGGAGTTTTCCTTTGGGGATCTCTTTCAGGAGGTGATTGGTGGATTCTTTCCATTTCTATTTTTCCCTCTGGTTCTAAAATGTCAGGGCAGTTTTCCTTGATAATTTCTTGAAAGAAGATATCTAGGCTCTTTTTTTGGTCATGGCTTTCAGATAGTCCAATAATTTTTGAATTCTCTCTCCTGGATCTATTTTCCAGGTCAGTTGTTTTTCCAATGAGATATTTCACATTCTCTTCTATTTTTCATTCTTTTGGATTAGTGTTACAGTGCCTTGATTTCTCAAATTGTCCCTAGCCTCCAATTTCTCCATTCTAACTTTTAAGGAAGTATTTTCTTCAGTAAGCTTTTGGACTTCCTTTTCCATTTGGCCAATTTTGCTTTTTAGGGCATTCTTCTCTTCATTGACTTTTAGGACCTCTTTTGCCATTTGAGTTAGGCTATTTTTAAGGTGTTGTTTTCTTCAGTATTTTTTGGGGTCTCCTTTAGCATCATTCTCAGTTTTTCCTCTACTTCTCTTGCTTCTCAAAATCCTTTTTGAGCTCTTCCATAGCCTGGGACAAATTCATATTTTTCTTGGAAATTTTGGATGTAGGAGCTTTGGCTTCACTGTCTTCTTCTGGTTGTATGTTTTGATCTTCTTTGTCACCAAAGTATGATAATATAGTCTGACTATTTTTGCACTGCTTGCTCATGATCCTGGCAAATTACTTGAGTTATAAACTCTTTGTTAAGGTAGGGGTCTGTTTATAGTGTGGAGAATATACTGTCCCAAGCTTCAGGGGTTTTGTGCAGCTGTTTTCAGAGATACTTCTAGGGACCTGTAAATTTTCACTTCTTCCAAGGTGCTATGATGAAGGATGAGATGTTTACTCCTTTCCTGGCCTGTGCTCTGGTCTATAAGTGACCACAAGCATTCTTTTCTGTCTTGAAACTGTGAGAATTTCCTCTCCACAGCCACTACAAGTTCCACCACGCCAGTGCTCCTCCTTGCCCCAGGACCACCACCCAGAACCGTGACCCAGATCCAAGCACCGGCAAAGCAAGAGAATCCTGCACCAGCAGAGAGATCCCTGCAATCCCCCTCTGATCAGCCACTCAATTCCTCCTCAGTCTGTGGGCCAGAAGTTCAGGAGCAGCTGCCACCCCAGAGCCAAGCTCAAGGAATGGGGCTGGGATCCTGAGTTTCTTTCTTACCATGGCCGAAACAGACTTTTCCCACTGACCTTCTAAATTGTCTTTGGTGTTCATAGATTGAGAAGATTGGAAACTGCCACAGCTTCCTGTGATTCAGTCCTCTGAGGCCTGTTCTAGGTTCGCTGCGGCCTGCTTGCCCATGCTGAACTGCGCTCTTCTCCTAGCCCGGCGCAATATACCTTTCTGATCAACCATCCAGGTTATCTTGGGCTGGAAATTTGTTTCACTCTGTCTTTTTGTGGGTTCTGCTGCTTTACAATTTGTTTAGAGCCATATTTTTATAGGTATTTGGAGCAGTTTGGGAGAGAGCTCAAGACAGTCACTGATTTTACTCTGCCATCCTGGCTCCACCTCCTAGGCAGACTCTTCAGAAGTCTGAATGTTAGTGAGCTATTGGTTAGACTGTAAGAATCTGAGCAGTAGCTAGATTTTAAGAATGTAAGCACCTTAATGGAGACAAGAAGGACTTTATATACAGAAAGACTGTGGGAGGGACCTAGGAGTAGCCAAGTAATTTGGGCTACCTGGAGGAGGGGTCTAAGGAAGATCTGAATGGGAGTGGGCAGTAAGCTGGAGTGAACAGAACTCCTGGGACCTGGACCACATGGCCAAGGGAGAATGGAGCCTAGCTAGGATTAAGGGTGGGAAATGGCCAGGGACCTTAGGGAGGTAAGACAATAGAGTGCTAGACTTGGTTAAGGATAACAAAATTGGGAAATTGGGTGTAGCCACAAAGAAAGGCTAGTTGATGGGTTTATAGCCTTAGGGGAATGCCAGAGATTTGGCCATGTGGGAAAGTCCAGAGTCTTTCCTTTTTGGGGTCTAGATCCCATCCTCATCACTACCATTTGCTTTAACTGCAGGCAAAATACTTAAATGGATAGAATGAAATAATATTTATAAAACACTTAGCACAGTACTTGGCACACAGTAGGCACTGTATAAATGCTTATTTCCTTCACTTCTCATGGATGCTCCCTCCTGCAAGGCAAATCACAACCTAAACACACAAACCTCATCCATGCCTTCCCATAAGTTTGCTACCAGGTTTCCCATCAAAGTGGTAGGAACCTTCTTCAGCTTTTCCTGATATTTCATGGATATCATTGAGGCAGATACATGGTGTAGTAGGTAAGACACTGGATCTGGATTCAGGAAGATATGAATTTATACATGGCCTCAGACATTTACTAGCTGTCTGACTCTGGGCAAGTAACAATTCCTATCAGTCTCAAACCCACTGGGATGGGATTCTTTTCTCATTGGTAAAGATGAATGCTTTGCCCTGCATGAAGAGGTTGGGGGACAAAGCTGATGAGAGCAGAATGCCAATTTTCAGTCTTCTTTGGGACTCTTTGAGCTTTGAGTCTCTTTGTGGGCTTCTGATTTCCAGCTTTTCGAGGGAAAATGACAACCACACTTCATATTGCAGAAGGAAAAGCCTCTGGGAAGACATGAAGACCTCATCATCTCCATCATGTTCCTATCCTTAGCTTGCTACTTACAGACTTTAAGAACATTCTCCTTGGATGAGATCTAGAATTCTCTTGGTTGAGTTGAGTTATCCCACTCCCAATGGGAAAGCCCCTTCACTCTGTACTGTCTGTTATATATTCTTCTATGTATACTTTCTAGGGCAGCTTGTTGACACAGTGGATAGAGCACTGGACCTGGAGTCAGAAAGACCTGACTTCAAATCCAGCCTCAGATACTTACTAGCTATGAGACCCTGGGCAAGTCACTTAACTCTGCCTCCATTTCTTCATCTGTAAAATGAGCTAGAGAAGGAAATGACAAACCACTCCAGTATCTTTGCCAAGAAAATGGGGTCATGAAGAGTTAGATACAACTGAACAAAAACAATGAATACACTTTCTGTTTTTACTGTATTACTATAATTTAGATAAATGGGTTTCTTTGCTATTCAATATGTGTTCATTATGGAATTGATATTTGATGAGAAGGGAGTCAAGCCTTGGATATAAAGCTTGGGATATTCCTTCCACTCCTATAATGTCACAATGATCAGAAGTTAGATTGAATTTGATATTTCCTAGACCAAGATATCTAAAGAGCAGATAAATGTAATTCTAGCCCAGTACTCTCTCTTTCTGGAGAGAACACAGTGGCCCCTCCTGGCAAGAATGAAAGTCTGCCTTAGAGAAGGGTAGAGAAGGTATTCTGTCTCCCTTCAAGCTACACAATGACAGCCTTGGCTACATGTGGGGCCTCACCACATATGTAATATAGGCAATAACACCTACTTCCCAAAATTGTTGTGATAATAAAATGAGAAAATAGTTATAAAATATCTTGTAAACCTTAAAGCACTATCTAAATGCTAGCAATTATTGTTAAACCATTTTATAGATGAGAAAACTGAGTGGAGAGGACAGAATCACAGGCAGCTGTGACAGTTTCCAGTCTTCTCAACCCATGAATACCAAAGACAACTTAGAAGGTCAGTAGGAAAAGTCTGTGACTGCGGTGGGAGGTAGAAGCTAGGTTTCAGCCGCCCCAAAGGCAACAGCTGCCTAACGAGCTTCTGGCCCACAGACTGAGGGGGAACAAGTGGCTGATCAGAGGGGGATTGCAAGGATCTCTTTGCCAGTGCTGAGGCAGGAATCTCTTGCTTTGCCTGTGCGTGGATTTGGGTCACAGTTCTGAGGGGCGGTCCTGAGGTAAGGAGAAGCGCTGGCCTGGAGGAGCTGGTTGTGGCGGTGGAGAGGAAACACCTCACCCCTTATCATAACACCCTGGAAGAACTGAAAATTTACAGGTCTCTAGAAGTATCTCTGAAAACAGCTGTACAAACCCCCAAAGCTTGGGACAGTACATTCTCCACATTGGAAACAGACTCTTACCTTAACAAAGAGTTTAAAACTCAAGTAATTGGTTGGGATCATGAGTAAGCAGCGCAAAAAGAGTCAGACTATATTATCTTACTTTGGTGACAAAGAAGATCAAAACATACAACCAGAAGAAGACAGTGAAGCCAAAGCTCCTACATCCAAAACTTCCAAGAAAAATATGAATCAGTCCCAGGCCTTGGAAGAGCTCAAAAGGGATTTTGAGAAGCAAGTAATAGAAGTAGAGGAAAAACTGGGAAGAGAAATGAGAGTGATACAAGAAAATCATGAAAAGCAAGTTAATAGCTTGCTAAAGGAGACCCAAAAAAATGCTGAAAAAAATAACTCCTTAAAAAATAGCCTAAACCAAATGGCAAAAGAGGTCCAAAAAGCCAATGAAGAGAAGAATGCCCTAAAGAGCAAAATTGGCCAAATGGAAAAGGAAGTCCAAAAGATTACTGAAGAAAATACTTCCTTAAAAATTAGAATAGAGCAATTGGAAGCTAGTGACTTTATGAGAAATCAAGACACTGTAAAACAAATTCAAAAGAATGAAAAATTACAAAACAATGTGAAATATCTCATTGGGAAAACAACTGACCTGGAAAATAGATCCAGGAGAGAGAATTTAAAAATTATTGGACTATCTGAAAGCCAGGATCAAAAAAAGAGCCTAGACATCATCTTTCAAGAAATGATCAAGGAAAACTGTCCTGACATTTTAGAACCAGAGGGAAAAATAGAAATGGAAAGAATCCACCAATCACCTCCTGAAAGAGATTCCCAAAGGAAAACTCCTAGGAATATTGTAGCCAAATTCCAGAGTTCCCAGATCAAGGAGAAAATATTGCAAGCAGCCAGAAAGAAACAATTCAAGTATTGTGGAAATACAATCAGGATAACACAAGATTTAGCAGCTTCTACATTAAGGGACCACAGGGCATGGAATATAATATTCCAAAGGGCAAAAGAGCTAGGATTAAAACCAAGAATCACCTGCCCAGAAAAACTGAGTATAATTCTTCAGGGGAAAAAATGGTCATTCAGTGAAATAGAGGACTTTCAAGCATTCTTGATGAAAAGACCAGAGCTGAAAAGAAAATTTGACTTTCCAATACAAGACTCAAGTGGAACATGAAGAGGTAAACAGGAAAGAGAAATCATAAGAGACTTATTAAGGCTGAACTGTTTACATTCCTGCATGGAAAGATGATATTTGTAACTCATGAGACCTTTGTCAGTGTTAGGGTAGTTGGAGGGAAAAAATTATATGTATGTATATATATATATAGATAGATATTTAGATAGATAGATAGATAGATAGATAGATAGATAGATAGATAGATAGATAGATAGATAGATAGAGGGCACATAGTGAGTTGAAGATGAAGGGGTCATATCTGGAGAATAAAATTAAGGGGTAAGAGAGGATTATACTAGGAGAAAGAGAAAGGTAGAATGGGGTAAATTATCTCACAAAAAAACAGAAAAGAAAAGGCTTTTACAGTGGAGGGGAAATGGGGGAAGGTGAGAGGGAATGAGTAAATCTTATTCTCATAGGATTTGACTTAAGGAGGGAATAACATACACACTCAATTGGGTATGGAAATCTGTTTTACCCTACAGGGAAATAGGAGGGGAAGGAGACAAGAGAGTAGGGGTATGATAGAGAGGAGGGCAGATTGGAAAAGGGGGTAATCAGAAGCAAATACTTCCGAGGAAGGACAGGGTCAAAAGAAAGAATAGAATGAATAGGGGGGTGGGATAGGATTAAGGGAAATAGAGTTAGTTTTTCACAGCATGTCTACTATGGAAGTGTTTTGCATAACTGCACATGTATAGCCTATATTGAGTTGCCTGCCTTTTCAATAAGGGTGGGTGGGTGGGGAGGGAGGAGGGGAGAAAATTTGGAACCCAAAGTTTTAAAAACACATGTTTAAAAAAAATGTTTTCACATGCAACTGGGAAATAAGAAATACAGGAAATAGGGTACAGAAATCTATTCTGCCCTGCAGGAAAGTAGACAGGGAAGGGGGAGAGAGATAGTAGGGAAAGCAGACTAGGGGAAGGGGTATTCAGAATGCATGCCATCTCGGGGTGGGTGGAGGGGCAAGATGGGGTTAAAATTTGAAACTCAAAATCTTGTGGAAGTAAATGTTGAAAACCAAAAATAAATAAATTTATTAATTGAAAAAAAAAAAAAAGAAAACTGAGTGAAAGGAGATAAGGAAGGGGGAAGAAAACGGACCTAAAGGTGAACAGCCTCAATTTTTTCAATGAATATATGAGATAATGTTCTCATCTGAGAGAGTAGGGGAGGGGAGACCCATGGGAAATTTGAAGAGGGATGAAAAGGTTTGAAAGAATTGCTGTGGAGAGCAGGATAATAAGTTGATTAGGTAGGTATAGTAGGATTACCTCAATAAGAATTAGTAGATTAAAGAAAAGGGGTACAAAAAGATGTAGGATAAAGGGAAGTTTGTTGCTTATGGAATAGGCATTCCAGAGAGCACAGTAGAAGGGCAGGTTGGAGTTAGGGTAAAACTTGGAGGTGAAAGGGTTGAAGGGAATGGGAATGAGAAATTGGATGATGGAGAGATAAGGAGTAGGGTTTAAGTGATAATTTACAGGAGTTCAAAGTCACTGAGAAGTGAAGCATATGACCAACTATGAGAATCACTGAGTGGAGGGCACCCCTTCTCTACCTATCAGAGGTTGAAGATTGGGCTGAAGGCAAATGCAATATGAGATGGGAGGCATACAGTCTGATGTTCTGATGGAAGGCCTCACTTCACAACTCCTCCTCCTTCCAGGGGGTGGAGATTAGGCAGGCAAAGGGCCCAGCTGGAGACAGAAGTCAAACTGGCAGAGCAGGAAAAAGAAGTCTTGTTTCTCACTGAATTTCCTCTTCCTCCCTCCTCAAAGGAAAGATACAATAGAAAACCCAAGACCTGGAAATCAAAGGGAAGTTATTCTTCTTTGCACTGAGACATGCTGTGCCCAGCAGGAGATGGAAGGGAGTATTACTGAATAAATGGGAGAAATATATTTCCCTAAATGTGATTATTCATCTGTCCCTCTATAGTGAACTCTTTAATCTCCTAGACTTAAATAAGCATCAAAGTTACTGGTCATACCATTTATTAATAATAATGAAAAAATAAGAAAACCAAAGACAAACATTATTTACCTTGAGAAATAAAAGAGTTAAGTTTCTATATAAGTAGATAGATAGAAATCAGCACAGTTATAAAAGACAGGAAACCACTTCAAGGCCAATCAATCAGGAAATAGCAAGTGGGTGATAAGAAATCACAAATGTTCAAGAAAGCTGGGGTTAACTCCAAGTCAGCAGCCTTTTGCTACTGTGCAAGCATAATTAGGTCTAATTTTTCCCCAGGGGGTAGTAACAACATTATTCTAGGCACAAAATGTATGTTAAGGGGTAGGGATCACATGTATGTAAAATACAGCAATTGGAGAAAGATCACAGTCAAAGGTTACCTTTAAACACCACTAAAACTTCTAATGTCTTAGTTCTGGAAACATTTTACCAAAATTCAGTTCCTTCAGAACACCAAGTCTCTTCTCACAAATGCCTCATGTTTCCTGGAAGGATAAGGGTTAAACTGAGTTCTCTCAGGAAATCAGTTCTTGTAGTCCTTTTCTCTTCTCAGCCATCAGAGTTAATGATGTCTTGAAAACAACAGCTAACTTATATGTCTCCTTGTAGAATTGAAGAGGTCTAGAGGTTTGGGGGTGCTGGGGCCCCCTGAGATCGTGACACGGGCCCTGCCTGAATGAATTCAACTCAAATCTTCTTCCAGCCAGAGAAAAAGCTTATTAGAGATAAATCATATAGACCAGACTCTTAAGAAATCTGCACATAACTCCCATAGGGACGAGTAGGCATGAGAAAATCTCAGCTTTTGGGGCATGAGAAAGTCTCAGCATTTGAATGGGGGCCAGAGTGGATCTTATATACACTAAAGTAACTTTGGGTGGCCAGAGGAGGAGGCTGTGAAAAGGGTCTAGATGAGAATATTGATTGGAAGGTCTGAGAGATTAAATAGACAATGGGAATAGATAATGAGAGGGACTGGAAGGAAGAAGTTTGAAAGGCATCTGAATAAGATCAAAAGGTGGGGCTAGGGCTTTCAAAGGAAGATAAGGGGAGTCAATAAGGAACCTAAAAGTTTAAGGGTTTTTTGGGGCCTGTAGACAAATGGGAGTCAAATTCTTTTTAGCCAAAAGGGGCAAAGGTCTCGGCTTCTGAAACTGAATGATGGGCCCATACCCCATCAGAATGAGTCCAATTAAAAAACTGCTGGGAAAACTGGAAAAGAGTATGGCAGAAACTAGGCATAGACCAAAACCTCACACCGTATACCAAAATAAAGTCAAAATGGGTACGTGATTTAGATATAAAGGCTGATACTATAAGCAAACTGAGAGAGCAAGGAATAGTTACCTGTCAGATCTATGGAGAACAGAAGAATTCATGACCAAACAGGAGATAGAGAACATAACGAAAAGCAAAATAGATAATTTTTATTACATTAAACTGAAAAGTTTTTGCACAAACAAAGCCAATGCAACCAAGATTAGAAGGAAGGTAGAAAATTGGGAAAGAATTTTTACAACCAATCTCTCTGATAAGGGCCTCATTTCTAAAATATATAGAGAATTAAGTCAAATTTATAAGAATACAAGCCATTCCCCAATTGATAAATGGTCACAGGATATGAACAGGCAGTTCTCAGATGAAGAAATTAAAGCCATCTATAGTCATATGAAAAAATGCTCTAAATCACTATTGATTAGAGAAATGTAAATCAAAACAACTCTGAGGTACCATATCACACCAATCAGAATGGCCAACATGACAAAACAGGAAAATAATAAATGTTGGAGAAGATGTGGGAAAATTGGAACACTAATGCATTGTTGGTGGAGTTGTGAAATGATCCAACCATTTTGGAGATCAATTTGGAACTATGCCCAAAGGGCTATAAAAATGTGCATATCCTTTGACCCAGCAATAGCACTTCTAGGGCTATGTCCCAAAAAGATCACACAGATGGGAAAAGGACCTGCATATACAAAAATATTCATAGCAGCTCTTTCTGTGGTGGCAAAGAATTGTTGAGAAGATGCCCATCAATTGGGGAATGGCTGAGCAAGTTGTGGTATATGAATGTGATGGAATATGATTGTGCTATAAGAAATGATGAACATGCAGACTTCAGAAAAACCTGGAAAGACTTGTATGGTCTGATGCTGAGTGAAGTGAGCAGAACCAAGAGAACATTGTGCACAATAACAGCCATGTTGTGTGATGACTAATATTGATAAACTTAACCCTTCCTGGCAACACAAGGATCTAAGACATCTCCAGAGGCCTTGTGATGGAAAATGCTATCCACACTCAAAGGAAGAGCTATGGAAGCCTAACTGTTATTTTTTTTCTCTTCTGTTGAGTTTTGTTTCCTCTTTCTGATGGTTCCTCCTATTGATTTTAATTTCTACTTACAACGTCACTAATGTGAAAATATGTTTAATATGAATGTAAATGTATAGCCTATATCAGATTGTGTGCCATCTTGGGGAAGGTGGTGGGGAGGAAGGGGGAGAAAAATTTTAAACTCAAAAGCATATGGAAGTGATTATTGATAAATCAAAAAAAATTAATAAAAAAAAAGAATGAGTTCAATTGTAACTATCCCAAGAGTCAGTGGCCTCCTAAAGATACAATAATGGTGTCCATAGTCTCTGTGGGAGAGGCTATTGACTGGTGTTACAAAAATGACAGAAGTAGGATTTGAACAGATTCTCCCACTTAGGAGACACATATTATCACCCAGCACCATGCTGCCTCAGCCTCTTTGTCGCTATTGTTTTGCCCTAGGGAGCCACAGGTGACTGAGATCTCTATAGATTCCCAAAGGAACCAAACTCTTCAGTAGCAGAGAAGTCCTGGTTCTATCCCATCATTGGCTAGTGAACTAATTGAATGCATGGTTTTTGAAACATTTAACTTTTTATCTCCCACAACCTAGGACAGTACTCTGCATCTAATAGGTGTTTATTGAATGGAATAAATTTTGAAATTTCCATGCACAAATAAAGAAAATGATGTACCTGACAGTTAAGGGATTTATCCAAGGTCACAGAACTATTTAGTAATAGAATTCACTCTCAGCCTTTACCGGAATATTTAGCATCCATTTTTAAACAATCTACCACTTTTTTACTTTAAAACCCAGGTCTGCAAAGGAATTGAATAGAGACATTTTCCTCCCTTTAGTGTGAACTATTTTGTTATCTCCAAGCACCATTTAGTTCCTTTTCTATGGCTCCTGGAGTACTCTGACTTTTTGATCTTGAGTAGATCTTAATCCCCCTCTCTCTTCAAAAACAAATGCAAAGTACTCATTTACTAGCTTCACTCTTTCTTTGTCTCCTGAAATAAGCCCTTGAAAATCCCTCTGGTGAGGACACTATCTTTAATCTGTATTGTATACAGTGATTTGAAATCTCCTTATTGAGACAGCTCTTGCAATTGTGGTTCTTTATTTCTTTCTGCTCTGAGTCTTTCCCCCTGTTCCTGATTATTTTCCTAACTGTCTCAAGCTTCTTTCTGCACAATTCTTTTGTATTTTTTAAATGTCCCATGTGTCTCCTAAGTTGCTCTTCACTTCCCTCTCTTAACCAGATTGGTTTCTATAGCTCCTTTATACATTTGTTATTGCTGGGGGTGTTTTTTTTTCCTTTGTTTAGTTGCATTTTCTTTAACTTTCCTTAATGTCTGGACAGATGCTATTTTGCTTTGTCATCCTGAAATGATGAATGGAACAAGACAAGATGAGATTTCCCTAAACAAGACAGCTATTTCAGTGGGATTGGTTTTGAAATCCTTGGACCATATCAGGGAAGCAACAGGAAAGTAGTTCTATATGGTTGCATCTCTCTCTTTCTTCATCCTCTGTTCTCATCATCAGCTGTACTGAAATGAGCTATCCCATTGTCCTTGAATCAAAATCAGCTCCCACATTCCATTTTGTTTAATTTGTTTAAACTAATTAAACAGGCAGCTAGGTATCATAGAGGGTAGAGCACTGGATCTGCAGTCAAGACCACCTGAGTTCAAATCCAACCTCAGATACTTGCTAGCTGTGTGACCTTGGGCAAGTTATTTAACCTCAATTTCCTCAACTGTAAAAATGGAGTTAATAATAACATCTACCTCCTAGGGACTTTGTGAAATAATATTTGTAAAATGTTTAGCACAGTACTAAGCGATTGGTACAATTTAGCACATAGCAGACACTATACAAATGCTGTGTGGTAGAAGTAGTTTTGGAAGCCTTTGGAGAACCACTTGGTACGTACCAATTCCTTGTTTGAGCGTAATATATATATATATATATATATATACTATATACTATAAACTATATACTATATACTATAAATGTATAGTTTATAGGCCTGAAAAATATGTTTTTATGTGTTATGTAGGGAAGGCTAAAAGAAGAGGAAGGTAGATTACAGAAATGGCAGTGAAGAGGTCTAGAGGTTCGGGGTGCTCAGACCCCAAGATCGCAATGCAGCCCTGCCTGAATGAATTCAACTCAAATCTTCTTCCAGCCAGAGAAAAAGTTTATTAGAGATAAATCATATAGGCCAGACTCTTAAGGAACCTGAAGATTAGTAACGCCCATAGGGCGAACGGGATATGAGACAGTCTCAGCCTTTTGGGCATGAGAAAGTCTCAGCCTGTTGGGAATGAGAAAATCTCAGCGTCTGAATGGGGGCCAGGGTGGATCTTATATACACAAAAGTAACTTTGGGTGACCAGAGGAGGGGGCTGGGGAAAGGGTCTAGATGAGAATTCCGATTGGAATGTCTGAGACATTGAATAGACAATAGGAATAGATAATGAAGGGAACTGAAAGGTAGAAGTTTGAAAGGATCAGAAGGTTGGGCTAGGGCTTTCAAACAGAGATAAAACAAAAGTTTAAGGGTTTTCTGGCTGCTAGGAGCAAAGGTGCACCTGAATAAGATCAAAAGGTAGGGCTAAGGCTTTCAAAGGGAGATAAGGAGCTGGGGCCTGTAGAGCCAGATTCCCTTTGGGCAAGGGGTGAAAATCTACGCTTGGCCTTATACCCCATCAGTAGGACTCTCTCCCCCAGGGTGGGTACAATCTAAGCAATAAACAAACACCTAAGTGATTTCTCTCCTCATTTGCATGAAAGGCAACCTGGAACTAATGGATAGTGTGTTAAACACTGTCAGGAAAATCCCGTTTCAATTCTATTAGCTGTGTAAACTCTAGCACCTTACTTCAATACTCTAAGCCTCAGTTTCTTCATATGTAAGATGAGGATAATAATACCTATAGAAACTTCTTTTTTTGCACAATTTGTAAGGCTCAAATGAGACTAATGTAAAAAAAATTATATAAATGCTGATTATTGTTATTTTTGGTCCTTGCCTTCCCATTAAGACATTCAACTAAAAAAAAATCAAAGGTTATACACCGAGAGTGAGGTCAGAGAGCGCCCTCAATAAGGGCATTCAGTTACTTATGATTGATTAGGAAGAAAGATGATGGTCTTTATCAGACCAAATAAAAAGTTCCATCTTAATTTCAGCAATGTCTGAATTAACTGACCAAAAGAAAGCTCTTAATTTCTGCAGATTAACTACAGATTCCATCTAATTATTTTTTAAGATTCAGTAATCACAATAAATAGGTTTTTTTTCAAGAAAATGTATGTTTTACACTGAGAAAAGCAATCAGCTGAAAAGAAAAATATTATTCTGAGCTTCATCTTGGGAGAGATAATGAATCTTAGAAATTCAATTCAATCAATAATTATTAAGTGCCTATCAAATGCAAGCTATTGTACTAGATATTTTGGGATACAGAGATCAAAAAGGATATATATATATAATATATATACATATATATATTATATATATATAGGCCCTGCCTTCAAAGAACTTATATCTAATAGGAGGTTATAGTATATACACAAATAAAGGTGATACAGGATAGAAGGGGAGGGAAACAACAAAACAGAGAAATCTATTATAATCCTCTCTAGGAAAACGTGAGGAGGAAGAATGGATCATTTTTCAGCAGGGGTATCAGAGCAGGCTTCTTGGAGGAAATTGTCGCTGGATTAGCCTTTGAAGGAAGGATATAAAGGAGTACTTTCTAGGCATAGGAGAGAGCCTATGTGAACACATCATGAAATGAAATAGAATACTAAGTAGGGTATTAGAATAGCCTAATTTGACTGGAATATAGAGTTCATGTAGGGAAGTAACATAAGGTGAAAAATGTGGGTGGGGGGGCAACTAAGTGGAAGATGGGAGCTAATTTTGATTCAACAACAACGGGATAGCTCATTTCAGTACAGCTGATGATGAGAACAGAGGATGAAGAAAGAGAGAGATGCAACCATATAGAACTACTTTCCTGTTGCTTCCCTGATATGGTCCAAGGATTTCAAAACCAATCCCACTGAAATAGCTGTCTTGTTTAGGGAAATCTCATCTTGTCTTGTTCCATTCATCATTTCAGGATGACAAAGCAAAATAGCATCTGTCCAGACATTAAGGAAAGTTAAAGAAAATGCAACTAAACAAAGGAAAAAAAAACACCCCCAGCAATAACAAATGTATAAAGGAGCTATAGAAACCAATCTGGTTAAGAGAGGGAAGTGAAGAGCAACTTAGGAGACACATGGGACATTTAAAAAATACAAAAGAATTGTGCAGAAAGAAGCTTGAGACAGTTAGGAAAATAATCAGGAACAGGGGGAAAGACTCAGAACAGAAAGAAATAAAGAACCAAAATTGCAAGAGCTGTCTCAATAAGGAGATTTCAAATCACTGTATACAATACAGATTAAAGATCATGCCCTGATAGGTAAATACTGCAGATATAATTTTAGGCCATTTTGTAGATTTTCTTGTGTTTATTTGCCTGTTTACGTGTTGTAGCTCTCAACAGAATGTTCCTAGCATAGTGTAGTTGATAGAGGCTTGCATTTGTCATCAGAGGAGCCCAGGTTCAAATCCCTATCTCTGATAAATATTGGTTTGTGACTTAAGCAAGTCACATAACTTCAATGACACTTTCTCTCTCTCTCTCTCTCTCTCTCTCTCTTTCTCTCTCTCTCTCTGTCTCTCTCTCTCTCTTTCTCCCTCTCTCTCAGAGTATAAGTTGCAGAATGGTTATTGATTTCCTCACTAAGAGTTTCCTATACCAATGAAATCAAGTCTGGACCCCCAAAAAATCTCTGATGCTTTGTACTTGATAGACACTTCGTAAATGCTAAATGCCTTGAATTTATTTTCAGAACAGCATAGGATAAGTCAGTAGAGAAGGAAAGAATGAAAATGGAAAGATAGTATAGGGAGGTAATCATGAATGGAGCAAAGTTCTGGAGGAAGATAAGACACGTGGAAGAGTTAGCCTTTACCAGGAGAAAACCCACCTTATCCACTGAGGCTAATAATAAATGACCCCATTAAAATGTTCAAAATCATTAATATTGAGAGAAATTAAAATTAAAACAATCCAAAGGCCCTACATGATAGCATGCAAATTAACTGATTATCAACAATTAAAATAGTACTGGAAAGGAATATAGTCCCTGCCTTCAAGGAACTTGCATCTAACAGAGGGTTCCAGTATAAACACAAATATTAGTGTGGGAGAGTCACATTAAATTGATCCAATTGTTTTAAATATCAACTTTGAATTCTGCAAGATGAAAATTACACAAGAATCATAGTGTAATCCATTGTTTCCAGTATGAGACATACATCCCAAGGAGGTCAAAGACATAAACAAAAATCTAAAACATTCGTAACAACACTCTTTATAGTAGTAGAAATTGGAAACAAAATTTGTATTCATCAATTGAAGAATAATTGAAAAAAGTAATGGAACATCATTGTGTCCCCAAGAAATGACAAATATGAGGAAGTGTGAGAAACATGGGTAGATCTGTAGGAACTGATACTGAGTGCAATAATCAGAATCAAAAGAATCTGGACAATGCCCTAACGATGCAAATGAAAATATCACTAAAAGGAAATTGAATTCTGAGTAAATGAAAAAACCAGTGAAGGCCCCTCTACCTGCTAACATTCATTTATGAGAAGATAAAATGAACAAAAGACCTCTCCTTTCAGACTCCTAATGACCTCTACTTGAACCCATTGGAATCTCCTTAGTTGATCTTATGTGTTGGATAACATCCAAGTATTGAACCACTAAACATGGATTTATATTGCAAGATCCGGTTTCTGAACTGTCCTCAAACAAAGAACTCAGTTTCACATTGAAAAAAGTACCAGTCTAGCTTAGTTAAGTGATGCCTCTACTCATGATGCTAACAGTTAGCTTCCCATGCAATGGGCTTGTTTTAAGGGGATCTCATCATAGCCTCCCCTGTTGTCTGAAACATAAGTGCCCCATTCACTTATCTTTTCTGTCAGGCTCCTCAAATCCTTTGTTTTTTCACCTGTGTTGTGGATCTTATTGCCAAATTGTATTCTATGACCCTCACACTTAGATCCTCTGTGGTTTATAATCCTAGAGAACAGATTATGAAACATTATTCCCCATCACAACCAAGACAAAGGACAATTAAGGCTGAATCTTGTGTATACTGTCAGATTTGATCACTATGTCAGAGGTAATATTGCTTGATGTTCTTTGGTAACTAGGTGGTATGGTACATAGAGGGCTGGACCTGGAATCAGGAAGACCTGAGTTCAAATCTGACCTCAGCTATAAGACCCTGGGCAAGTTACTTTAACCGCTGTCTGCCTCAGTTTCCTCAAATGTAAAATGGGGAAAATAATAGCACCTATTTCTTGGGGTTGTTGTAGGAATCAAATGAGATGATATTTGTAAAGGGCTTAGCACAATGCCTGGCTCATAGTAGGTGCTTCATAAATGCTAGTTTCCTTCCCCCTTTGTTTCAAGAGAGTTCACCCCAGAGTGGGGGATTGAAGGTTTCAGTATTTTTAAAAGCATCAGTGAAACCTTTTTTTTTTTTTAAGTGAAGGAGAAAGGGAGTAGATTTAGGGTCTTGAGAAAAGAAAACCCTCAGGATAGTTGCTCTGGAGAGTGTGATATCGAGTGAAATAGCTGAATAAAAGGATTACTGCTACTGGTAAGGGTCCATTGAGGTTAGTCAATATGGAGGTTTCTTTAGTGACCAGGTTTTAGTGACATGGCCCCCTTTGGCAGACTGGTGAAGCCTATGGACCCCTTCTTAGAATAACATTTTTAATGCATAAGTTAAAATATAGAAAGTTAGAAAAAAAAACAAATATATTAAAAGAAAAAAATTTAAATTAAAATATTAAGAGACCACACACAAATATATTTGTATGTATTTGCATGTATATGTAGCTATCAAAATATTTTTTTTAAAAAGTCATAGACCTCAAGTTAATAATCCCTACTTTAGTATGTACAATAACTGAATTGAATTGAATCAAATTCTATTTCTCTTTTAGATTCAAATCAAAGAAGCTATGGTACCTACTATTTAGCTTCAAATGCTCCCTGTAAATAGTATTCCAGCTATCTGAGCACACTAAAAATGTGTCCAGGGGGGAAAAAAAACTACACTCTGGGTACACTTGACTAATGAGTGTGTCCCAGATAGTACTTTATGAGTGGGCTTGCCAACCCATCCTCTGCCCTGCTTTCTTCCTTATTCCACTTAGGAGCTATACACAGAGAGGGAATGGTATTTTCCTCATGGGAAATTTAGTCTTCCCCAAGGCCTTGCGTACTGGGTTCATTTAATCTTATTGGATGATGCTGGTGACAATGAATACCAGTTGAGGACTTTCTTCTAAGGTATGGTCTAACCCAGGGCTTCTTAAACTTTTTCCACTCATGGCCCCTTTTTGTGTTTTGGCAGCAATTAGCATTGTGCTGCCAGAGGGCATGCTCAGTGCAAAGTGCATATGCTTCGTGTTCAGAACCAAGGCTGCAGTAAAGTTGCATGATGCAACATGGGCAAGTGCTGCCAGAAACACCTCGAATTCATTACATGTTTGATTTTGAATTAATTTTTGGTCATAGCTTTCGGAAACCTTTGGTCCCTACCCACAATTTAAAAAGCCCAGGACTGTAGCCAACAGAAGCAATAATAGAGTTGGAGTAAGAGACAGGAAACATAGGTACTTCTCCTAGATTTGTCACTTTTCAGGAATGTAATCTTTTGCAAATGAGCTCCCTGGACCATAGATTCTTTAATCTGGAAAATGCAGAGTCTGGATCAGTTAATCCCGAAAGTGAATTCTTTTTGGCTATGAATTCTAGGTTAAAGAACTGACCTAGATCCCTGGCTTAAGGGAATTTCAGAAGCTTTACACTTTTAAAGCCCCTAGCACAGTGTATCAATGTATCTTTGCCTTTAGAGAATTAGGATTCCATGATCATGCTGATAACATTAGATTTGGGTAAAATCAATACATCTGATGTCACCTAAAGTTTTTTTTTTTCCTTTTCAGAGAATTCATGATTATTCTGGCCGCTGGGTAATAGAGAAGTCTAGACAGCAGCTGCAAAAAAAAAAAAAAAGAAAAAAAGAAAAAAAAAGAAATGTCAAGGGCTTGATTAAGGAAACAGCCAGTACTTATCAGCATTTGTAGTCCCCTTAACCACAGCAGCATATTCCACAAAAGAGTTCTGAGAACTTCCTGCTGTCTCTATATCAGTCTTACCCCAAACTTATTATTAAAGAAAAGGAACATAAAATAATAACTAGCAGGGACAGTAGAGCAGTGTGAAAGGTTGTCCTCTGACTACTGAGGGGAATAGGCTATAAAAGTCATTGGCAAGGGTGCAGAGATGAATACATAGATGAATAGATAGGTAGATAGGCAGATAGACAGAGACAAATAAATAAACAAATACATACATACATAATAAATCTGAAAGTTTATAATTGGCTCCCAGGGTAAGTGCTGTGATCAGCACATTTTGACTTCCCTCCTTAATATAGTCAAAAAACCTCAAAACACTAAACCATTACTATAATTTGGTCTGGTCCAAATCTTTGCCTTCATTAGTGTAGGGAATTCCCAGTATGGAAATTTTCACCAACTCTGATATCAAGATCTCATCCGTAACTTACAATCTTTAGAGAATTGCTTAGAGCATCAAAGGGGCAAGTGACTTGCCAATGGGCACCTACCCCATAGTGGAGGCAGCGTTTGAACTCAGGTTTCCCTGACTTCAAGGCTAGTCTTGATTATAATTATTACTGCTGTCATTCACATTATAATATTGTAAGTACAGAGGCTTTATATGTAACAAGGCTGTGTTATGAAGACTACTCCACCACCTACAGCATGGAGTGGGAGGGGGGTTGGCATGGCTCAAAGTGAGGCAGAATAGGTATGTCTAGCTTCTTCTTTCTCCACCCTTCTCCAAGAGAAACTTCCATTCCCACCAGGAGGGGAAGTAAGTGAATAAAACAACTATTTTAGTTGAATAAAAGCATTTCAACTTCCCTTTTATGTGTTGTCTAACCCCATTAGATTGTAAGCTCCTTCAGGGTAGGGACTCTCTTTATTCCCCCGCCATAGTTGTGTCCTCAGTGCTTAGCACAGTGCCTGGCATGTGCTAAGTGCTTAATAAAATTTTATTAACTGACTGTCTGATTACTCCAGTAGCAGACAAGACAACAGAAATCACATGTACCTCATCTGGTTCCCATTTGATTTTGACCTCCTCTAAACAAGTTTTGAAAACATTCCATTCCATATAGCTTGGAAATTATGGAATAATGACATCTCTTAGAAACATTATTCTGAATTTTTTATGGGAATCAATGTTCTGCCTAGACAACTGTACAATTACATCTGTGATAATGATCTAGTTTCAGTACAGTTTAGTGATTGACTTCATGATATTTTTAGGTCTGAATTTATAGCATAAGTGTTTGTGGTCTGTCAGTACATGAAAGACAGTGATTTCATGAAATATACTTCTTTCCTCCAGGTATGTTGTATTGATAGGTATTTGGTGGTTTGTTTGTCTTTTGTTTGTCTGTTTGTGTGTTGTTGCTGTTGTTTGCAGCCTGCAGTGATGTGTTATACAGTTTTTACCATTTTCTTGCATGATCTACATTGATCCCTAAGCTCAGATTCTCTTAAGAATGAAAAAGCTTTTATTGAATGCTTACTATGTACTAAGAGCTGAGCATAAAAAAAAAGGAAAAATTGAGAACATTGTTCCTCTTAAGGAGCTCACAATCTAACTGGGAGAGGCAAAACATAAAAAAGAAGGTTAATGTTCATGTTCAGTTTATGGCAAATGGAAAGACTAGATAGTATGTATTTAGGATCTCGCAAGAGCAGTAATAGAGCATGCTGCAAGGCTCCAAGGACCCTGGAGATCAATGGCAAGACAGATGGTTCCCCACCAAGAACCTAAATGGTCCAAGGGTCAGAGTGGAATTGGATTATGGGACACCTCTAGTACAGTTAAGATGTAGAAATTAAAATCAATCTGACAATGGCTATCCTACACCTGGTCTTTACTGGGCAATAAAACAATGAAGAATAGGTACCAAATGATATTCAGAATGCCCTTCCCAAAAAAGGGGAAAACCTATGACTTCCCTCAGTGATGGCAGGCAGTGCTAATCTGTTTTTGAGGGGGTTGTTGGTGAATTGAGCTGGGGGAGAAAAAAACTCCCCAACTCCATAACATAGCAGCTAGTAGAGATGACTGATCCCAGGCATTGATACCCTTCTTTAATTTTTGGAGCCAAGGATTTTTTTTCTGAATTACTGTCATAAAACTCTCAATTTCCACAAATACATCTGTTGCAAAAGCTTTCCTTTTTGACAAATCGCCTGTCTCAAAACACGTATGTGCTAGGTCTATGTCAATATATTTTTGGCAGAGTTAATGTGGAAGCCACTTATTATTAATTCAAATTACCTTACTTTTTTTAAGGTTGCCAAAAGGGAATGAACTCTGGTTATCATGTGGTACCATATTTTAAAACATAGTAAAACCTTGATTAACCAGAGCAGGATTTTTTAAATTACATTCAAGGAGAAGAGACAAATTATAAGGAAACAAACTAATATCAAGGATTTGCATTTTAAATAACTTCTGCATTATACTATGGGGTAGGTATATGTTCAGTACTATATTCTCTTCCTTTAGAATCTATTGCTACAGGATACTCATAATTAATTCTCAGAATAATGATATAAAGCAGTATTCAAGGAACTGTGTTGCACAAAACGGGATTTGGTGAAAAAAATTTTAGTATCTAAAAATATGTTTTCCCATACTTTAAAACTCTGACATTTTAATAGAGCTATGATCCCATCAATATGATCACCCCCTCAAACAATACAGATTGTAGTCCTTTCATTACTTCTCATCTGGCACAGTTCTCATCTATGTCCTCCTAAAAACCCCACGCTGGAGTCTATTGAAAATACCAGGGACCTTCTCCTAGAACTCAGTGTTATATAGATACCAATTTAGAATGCAGGTAATTTGTTCATTGGTTATTCCTAACTCATAATGTGTTGCAAACATATTAAAACTGGCACTGAAACATGAGCCCACTGTGTGTTTTGAAGAAGGAATCAAAGCCTTCTCTTTATAATATAGTCTTTCTCCATGGGGGGCAGAAGAGTTGCTACTACTTGGATTCTATTAGTTCTATTTTGTAGCACATTTGAAGATAAACTGGGTTTGAAAAGTGCAATATAAATATTGAGTTGCTTTGCACTGAATCTGAGGGATGAGAGAATTATTATAATTCAAGAGCTCTGAAAAAAATAAAATGAGCATGGTATTAGAGGAACACAACACATGTTATTTTGCAGTGAATTCTGCTGGGACTAATGAAGGTTAAACTTCAGTCCTGTTAGCGCACAACTTTCAAAGCCCTGAAGCAAATACTTATCTATTAATGTGCACATTGCCATAGTGAATGAAATATGGGTTGTAGAGTTCTTCCTTCAGGAAAATAGCAATATTGCTCTAAAACTGACAATTAGGAGCTTCTAAAGAATTTATTTCTATAAGGTCTTTTCTTGGGTATGAGCACTTACCTTATATCAGCATAAATAAGAATAATATACATATATCAACAAGAATAAATGCTCTTTTGGGCACCCAATATTCCATCCAACATTCTTTTAGATCATCTTTTCTTAGTGTATGCGCTTGGCCTTTTGTGAATTTGGATATGTATGGAGGAGGAAGAGAGTTATAATGTATTCAGTTGATTTTTCGGCTTGGAAGTGATTAACTGAACTGTGAAACTAATTCAGGGATCTGCTTTGCATTTTTGGCAAATGAGTAAATATGCAGATTCCTGTAGAACAGATGTGCATGCCGGTCAGTTACACCAGTAGCAGTTCTAGAAGCAAAGGTTCCTTCAGCTGGTGCTCCAATTAGTGAGAACATAATAACAAGTATATAATTAATCTGGGACCTGTTGAGCTTTCATCTGCTATCAATTTCACTTCATTTAAGGCCAATTTGGGCTGAACTCACTGTGAACTCTATCATTTAAATAATTTAGATCTTAGATTGGCATAGCTATTGTGTTGTACATTTTTTTTAGTTAGCTAAGAAATAGCCTTCAAAATAGTAAAAATTTATATTCAAGTAATGGTTTTTTATTCATTGTAAAGCTTTATGAAAATTATGATATGTTATTTATAGTACTTTCCCAGATTAGTAAATTAAATGCTACCAGTAAAAAAACAAATCTGTAATAGGAATTGTAGCTACTATGATATCTTGTATTTTTGCTTCATTTTTAAACTCACCATGATGTGCTAATATGAAAACTCAGAGAATGTGAGGTGTCTTTGAACTCAGTTTCTCAAAGTGATTTGGAAACTTCCATCTCTTATATTCTAGGACCTCCACAAAATTTGTATCATGATGCCTCACCATAGAGTGGAAATAGCAGCAGATTCTCAATGGTTAAGCCAATGGAGTAAAAGTTATATCAGGTTCTCCAATTTGTAAAGGTTCTGAATCTGATGATGAGCCGGGTCAGCCATTCAACCACTGGCCAAGGCAAGTATCAAAAAGCTCATCACTAAGGTGACAAATTATTTAATCATGGCAGCCCAGCAAACAAAATATATAAAATGGTCTTCAGTGCTATTCAGCCTCTTCCACTTTCATGGTGATGATGGAGTGGCAGAAAGGAAGCGTAAAGTGCTAACAATCACCATTTTTAAATCATCTATAAACATTCATTTAACTGTTGATACTCAAAATGTGAGATGGAGTAAATGACCTCTCCTCCCATCTCTGAATCTATGAGTCTGTGATCTTTGCCCAGCAACTATCAGCATTCATGCATTCTTAGAGATGCAGAATTACACCAATATTGACATTCTCATTATCAGTCCAGAAGACATAAAGAGGTTGCTGCTAAATGTAGATTAAGCCAGCAGATTTGCTTTGGGTAGGCAAATAAAGGAATCTGTAGAATTAGTTTTTATTATGAACCCAAAGGCAACAAGAAACCTCATCTCATCTGATTCTTGGTCACTTTAGCTCATGATGAACTCATGATGAACATAAACAAACACACATACAAAAAAAACCCCACAATAAAACAATTGCAACTTATTTGCCATCATCTGTTGCAGAAAGTAAAGAAACAGATGACTTCTTCGAAATCACTTGTCAAAACTTTCCAAGGCAATTCAACACATACCTTAACATCTCAGTTAAAGTTGGACACCAGAGATAACTGAAAAATATGCTGAAGAGGGGGGCGGAGCCAAGATGGTGGAGAGAAAGCAGTGACTTGCTAGAACCCTCCCCCCAAACCCCTCCAAATACCTATAAAAAATGGCTCTAAACAAATTCTAAAGCAGCAGAATCCAAAAAAAGACAGAGTGAAACAAATCTCCAGCCAAAGACAACGTGGATGGTTGATCAGAAAGGCATATCTCACTGGGCAGGGAGAGGAGCCCAGTTTGGCGTGGGCACGCAGGCCGCAGAGAGCCTGGAGCAGGCCTCAGAGGACTGAATCGCGGGCAGCTGTGGCGGTTTCCAGACTTCTCAACCCCTGAATGCCAAAGACAACTTAGAAGGTCAGTGGGAAAAGTCTGTGACTGCTGTGAGAGAGGAGCTAGGTCTCAGCCACAAGTCTGGAGCGTGGCCTGGGGCAGCGACTGTTCCTTGAGGTTCTGGCCCACGGACTGAGGGGGAATCAAGTGGCTGATCAGAGGGGGATTGCAGGGTTCTCTTTGACAGTGCTGAGGCAGGAATCTCTTGCTTTGCCCAAGCTTGGATTTGGGTTACAGTTCTGAGGGGCAGTCCTGGGGCGAGGAAGAGTGCTGGCATGGTGGAGCTTGTTGTGGCGGTGGAGAGGAAACACCTCATCCCTTATCATAGCACCCTGGAAGAACTGAAAATCTGCAGGTCCCTAGAAGTATCTCTGAAAATAGCTGTACAAACCCCCGAAGCTTGGGGCAGTACATTCTCCACATTGGAAACAGACTCTTATCTTAACAAAAAGTTTAAAATTCAAGTAATTGGCCAGGATCATGAGTAAGCAGCGCAAAAAGAGTCAGACTATATTATCTTACTTTGGTGACAAAGAAGATCAAAACATACAACCAGAAGAAAACAATGAAGCCAAAACTCCTACATCCAAAGCCTCCAAGAAAAATATGAATCAGTCCCAGGCCTTGGAAGAGCTCAAAAGGGATTTTGAGAAGCAAGTAAGAGGAGTAGAGGAAAAACTGAGAGTGATGCAAGAAAATCATGAAAAACAAGTCAACAGCTTGCTAAAGGAGACCCAAAAAAATGCTGAAGAAAATAACACCTTAAAAAATAACCTAAACCAAATGGCAAAAGAGGTCCAAAAAGCCAATGAGGAGAAGAATGCCCTAAAGAGCAAAATTGGCCAAATGGAAAAGGAAGTCCAAAAGATTATTGAAGAAAATACTTCCTTAAAAATTAGCATAGAGCAATTGGAAGCCAGTGACTTTATGAGAAATCAAGACACTGTAAAACAAATTCAAAAGAATGAAAAATTACAAAACAATATGAAATATCTCATTGGGAAAACAACTGACCTGGAAAATAGATCCAGGAGAGAGAATTTAAAAATTATTGTACTATCTGAAAGCCAGGATCCAAAAAAGAGCCTAGGCATCATCTTTCAAGAAATGATCAAGGAAAACTGCCCTGACATTTTAGAACCAGAGGGAAAAATAGAAATGGAAAGAATCCACCGATCACCTACTGAAAGAGATTCCCAAAGGAAAACTCCTAGGAATATTGTAGCCAAATTCCAGAGTTCCCAGGTCAAGGAGAAAATATTACAAGCAACCAGAAAGAAACAATTCAAGTATTGTGGAAACACAATCAGGATAACACAAGATTTAGCAGCTTCTACATTAAGGGACTGCAGGGCATGGAATATAATATTCACGAGAGCAAAGGAGATAGGATTACAAGCAAGAATCACCTACCAAGCAAAACTGAGTATAATTCTTCAGGGGAAAAAATGGTCATTCAGTGAAATAGAGGACTTTCAAGCATTTTTGATGAAAAGACCAGAGCTGAATAGAAAATTTGACTTTCCAATACAAGACTCAAGTGGAACATGAAGAAGTAAACAGGAAAGAGAAATCATAAGAGATTTATTAAGGTTGAACTATTTACATTCCTGCATGGAAAGATGATATTTGTAACTCATGAGACCTTTGTCAGTATTAGGGTAGTTGGAAGGAAAAATTATATGTATGTATGTATATATATTTAGATAGATAGATAGATAGAGGGCACAGGGTGAGTTGAACATGAAGAGGTCATATCTGGAGAATAAAATTAAGGGATGAGAGAGGATTATAGTAGGAAAAGGAGAAAAGGAGAGATAGAATGGGGTAAATTATCTCACAAAAAAACAGAAAAGAAAAGGCTGTTATAGTGGAGGGGAAATGGGGGAAGGTGAGAGGGAATGAGTAAATCTTATTCTCATAGGATTTGACTTAAGGAGGGAATAACATACACACTCAATTGGGTGTGGAAATCTGTCTTACCCTACAGGAAAATAGGGGGAGAAGGGGACAAGAGAATAGAGGGATGATAGAGAGGAGGGCAGATTGGGAAAGGGGGTAATCAGAAGCAAATACTTCTGAGGAGGGACAGGGTCAAAAGAAAGAATAGAATGAAGGGGGAGTGCGATAGGATTAAGGGAAATAGAGTTAGTTTTTCACAGCATGTCTACTATGGAAGTGTTTTGCATAATTGCACATGTATAACCTATATTTACTTGCTTGCCTTATCAATGAGGGTGGGTGGGGAGGGAGGAAGGGAGAAAATTTGGAACCCAAAGTTTTAAAAACAGATGTTAAAAAAAACGTTTTCACATGCAACTGGGAAATAAGAAATACAGGAAATGGGGTACAGAAATCTACCCTGCCCTACAAAAAAAAAAAGAAGGGGAAGGGGATAAGAGAAAGGGGTAGAGATAGAAGGGAAGGCAGACTAGGGGAAGGGGTATTCAGAATGCATGCCATCTTGGAGGTGGGGGAGGGGCAAGATGGGGTGAAAATCTGGAACTCAAAATCTCGTGGAAGTAAATGTTGAAAACAAAAAATAAAGAAAGAAAGAAGAAAAAAATAAAATAAAAAAGAAGTCAAATATCTGAAACAGACATAAAATAAAGTCTTATATATAATTATATTAAACTGTAATTTTGCCAAGAAAAAAAAAAGAAAAAATATGCTGGAAAATTAGAAATAGGAAATAAAAGAAGCCAAATGTTTGTACATTATTCCAGTGCTTCATATCTGCATAAATATTTTCTTCAACTAGAGTAAAGTAATAATAATGAGAATGTGAGATTATAACAGCTCTAATTGAATCTGTCTAACAAGCATGTGATTCTGGAAAATAGGTACTAGATAAAAGTAAAGACATTGATTCTGATTATTGTCATTTCTTAAAGAATTTTAAATGATATTCAATTCAGCAAATATTTATTGACAATATGTTCTGCATAAGGTCCTGGGCTAAAGACTAGATATTAAATACTTTCCACAACCAGAGCCAGAAGAGCCCATAAATTGCCTCAACTAATAAACACTTAATCTCCTTGACAAGTAGAAAGATATGGTACCCAAAAGAAACCTCAGTTTATAGTGCTAGATTATTTTCAAACTATTACTAAGGAGAATGGTAGAAGATTATAAACTATAGAGTTCTACTGATCAGCAAAAAGCAGTGAATTAGACAAAGTTTGGTGTGAGATGCTGCTATGACAGATCATCCCAAGAATATTTCTAAATGAAATTGAAAGCTCAACAAATCAACATAAAATGGAACAGATTTTCCAGCATTTTTTAGCTATTTATTTTCATCCTAAATGACAGAGATATCCAAATTCCACCATTTCAGTATAAATGTGCAATATCAGGAAGTAGAATTGGTACTTGAGAACATGAAATCAAGAATAATGGAAAGACCTAACCATAGATTCCCAAAAGAAATCTGTGTTTGAGGCAACACCATTTCAAAGACTTTCAGGGATTAATATTCAAGCTATCAAAAAAGAGAACCCACAAAATGGAAAATATCACCATTAAAATTCTAGCAAAAAAAGTGACTGAAAAACATCAATTCCTATTTATATGCATGTCTACTTTCTTATCTCTAGAAAAACTTTATGAGAATAGTTTGTGCACACATCAAAAATATCCTTGATATTCATATGAAACAGGAACAAACAGGCAATTTTCTGCAGAAGACTATGGTTTCACTGTCTCAAAATTAACCAAGAAGTATAAAGGTTAACAAGATTCCTTGATAGATGAAACTACAGAGATAATTTCATTCAATAATCCTCCAATTATTAATATCAAGTAATGCATAAAACAGAGACAGAGACAGAGACACGTGCTTATTAAGGGTACTTATTATTGTCATGAAGAAGAATAGAAATGAAATAAAAATCCTTAGTAGAGGCTATTTATTGCTGGTGTAATCTTTGAAATAGCTTAGAAAAAAAAGAGAGAGATGTGAAAGGACTACAAAAGAACAAATATTTTTAACAAATCTTGTGAACTTGATTTCAATTCTTACCAATATTCCAAAATTTATTGTCCAAAGTATGATTTCTGATCATTCATGACAGAATTTCAGGTTGAGAATAGAATTTGGATTTCTAAACTATGACTTAAAATACAGGAATCATAGGCTTCTGACCAAGGATAAAGCATACCCCAATAAAAACTGATTGAAATTGAGTCTTATACACCTAATCCAGAGGCCTCTAAAGGGAAAAAGAAGGGGCAGGAAGAAAACTATTTATGCATGCCCACCATGCTAGATAAAACGGAGGACAGCTACAATGTAGTTAGTAGATTGGTTAGACGATAAACTGGGTCCAGAATCAAATAGGTAAAGAAGAGCAGGTTGGATTACATTTACTAAATGCATAGCGCCTTCAGTGATCCCAAGTTGGTTATACTATTAAAAAAAATCATTCTTATGGCAGTACTCTCCCAACAGTGAGTGCTCTATGCCTGCCAATCATGCAACACTGTGATATGTGACGAGCAATAATTACAAGTGACCCAAAGGACATTGGAGAGGACATGGTGAGTTGTAAATAGGCTGCAACTTATTATCAGTTCTAACCTGGAGATAATAACTGATGTAAAAGACAACATGAAAGAAATTATGACTAGGAAAGAGGGTGGGCTAGTCATGGGACACAAACAAGGGGTAACTGGTGTACTGCATAAATGCTACCCTGACACACATGACATTTTAAAAGAACTAGGGGAAAGCCTCCAGCATGATAGCCAGTCTATGGGAAGATTGATGGTGAAATAGGGACAAGAATAATATATGAAGAGAGAGTGTGTCTGACTTGTATATATCAGTAGAAGGAGAGGGGAGTAGGGGTAGGAGTAAGGGTAGATAGGAGAGGAGAAGGGATATTCAGAATATCTTCCCACTCTCCCTCTAACTTGTTAGGACTTGGCAATTTTACTTCATAATTCTATATCTTAGTAACAATTACTATGGAGATGAGGCGAAATTTTGTGGTAGTTAACTTCAATTGTATTTTCAGTGCAGCATGTAGTTCCGGGAACCAAGATGGTGGAGTAAGAAGTAAGTCACTCTTACCCACCCTTATTAACCTCTGAAAGCCCAGAAAATATTGCCCCAGGAAAAACCCTGGAACAGCTGAACCAGAAGAAAGACTGGGTGCAGCAGTCTAGTAGCCCAGGTAGTTTAAGGGATTAATGGGAAAGACCCCTCTTGCCCTGGAGGAAAGGGAGCAGTACAGAACGGGAGGCCTCCCACCAAGCTAGCAAAAAGTTCCACCTCAGCACACCAGGAGGAGATCCTGAAACCCAAGTGGTGGAGCAGACAAACACCAATACCTGGATGCCCGAGTGCCTCAGTGAGGGCCGGGGAACCAGTGGAAACCAGCTTGGAAAACCACCAGGTGCCTCGCCATTTTACAGCAACCGGCTCTCCCAGTGCCTCAGCAAAACTCTGGGAAGCCACGCTCCAAGGGGTCCCAGGCAGATAAACATCCTGCAACATCCATCTGAAAGGAAGGAAAGACCTGGGTGAACAGGAAATTTCCAGGGGCCACACTACCCAATCCTACCCCTAAAGTTTCAGTGTTGCTGATTCCAACCCAACACCAGGTAAGCTGCCAGAACCCTACAGACTGCAACTGCCAGCATCAGAGGCCCCAGCACACAAAGCCAGTGACCAGGCCCTAGGTTTCCAACACAAGAAGCTTGGGTCAGTGCCCTCTGCCCCCCAGCAGGGGATCTCAATCTCTTTAAAGGCCAGGAAATAAGCAAACATCATGAACAACAAGAAATGTATGATAGATTCTTATTATGGGAAGAGTGAAGATCAAGGCAGAAATTCTGAAGAGGACAACATTGTCAACAAACCCACATCTGGAACCTCAAAAGGGAATATGAACTGGTCTGAAGCCCAAAAAACCTTCTTAGAAGACCTCAAGAAGGATTTTAAAAGTCAAATGAGAGAGGTAGAAGAAAAAATGGTAAAAGAAATGAGAGGTATGCAAGAGAGAGTCAATAGCTTGGAAAAAGAAGGACAAAAATTAACTGTAGAAAACAAGTCCTTAAAAAATACAATTGGCCAACTAGAAAAAGAATACACTGAAGAAAACAAGTTCCTAAAAAAATACAATTGGCCAAATGGAGAAGGAGGTACAAAATCTAATAGAAGAAAACAATTTGTTAAAAATTAGAATTGGGCAAATGGAAGCTAATGACTCTATGAGAGAGCAAGAATCAGTCAAACAGAAACAAAAGAGTGAAAAAATAAATGAAAATGTATTTTACATTGGTCAAACAACTGACTGGAAAATTGATCCAGGAGAGACAATTTAAAAATTATTGGTGTACCTAAAAATCATGATGAAAAAAAGAGCCTGGACAGTATCTTTCAGGAAATCATCAAGGAAAACTGCCCTGAGGTCCTAGACCCAGAGGGTAAAACAGCCATAGAAAGAATCCACCAATCACCTCCTGAAAGAGATCCCAAATTGAAAACGCCAAAGAATATAGTAGCCAAATTCCAAAATTACCAGATCAAAGAGAAAATAATGCAAGCAGTCAATGGAGCAAGGTTGACAGGTTTCTATATTATTATGTGCTCATCTTGCATAAAGTATCCCTACAATGGATAAGTTAGTAGAGGAACTTCTTGGTCAGGTATAGTTTGGACTAGTTTCAAGGAACTTGAGAATTTATGCTTCCATATTTGCAGACAGCATTGTGCCAATCACATCAAGTCTCAAAATACTAACACAGGATGCCAGCTACGTAACTCTGAGGAAGTTTACCTAGCTCACAAAATTATGTATTTTCAAATCATCTTGAGAAATGAAGTTTACCAACACTATAAACTTTGCCTTTGAGGTCTTGAGGCAGTGATGACAAGGATACTAGACAAGGCATGGAAGTACAAACAATGAACTAAAGGATGAGTACAAAGCACATACAAGCAAGCACCTGAAAGATATTTGGGCTCACAGAAATGCTGGAGAAGTGGCGTAAGGAAGGGGTCTAGCTAGCACAGGCCAGCCATGAAAGAATGCTGTTTGGGGCAAAGAAGTTTATATGGCAACACATCACTTCACAATGCCCACTACTGCCCTGTGTCCTGTATACTTCTTGTTCCATGTTAAATTTATGGGCTTTAGATGGTTGCTTTGGACTCCATCCCTGTCTCCCACCTAGGTGTGTGCTGCAGCCAGCTCAAAAAATCCTTAAAATATTTTGATAACTGAATTTTAATATAATAGATCACTTTTGTAATCCTGTGCATTTTCTTTTATGCACTTAAAAATTATTCTGACAAGGGGTTTGTGAGTTTTATCAGACTGAAAAAAAAAGATATGAAAAGTATGAGCATTTACACCTCAGAAATCAGCAAATGCTACTAATTAGTCCTTGATTTATTGTTTTGTTGATTTATAGACTTAAGAAAGGGATGGAGAAAATGTTAATAATGCAAATTAAACTTATGTGTGTGCACGTTTGTTTTTTTTTTTTCCCCAGAGAGCTAACAATTGTTAAATATTTATCAGCACATCCTTGCTCCCATCTTACCAGTTGGACTTTATTTCTTGTGGGAATTTGGACCACGTTTCTTTTCCCAGCAAAGTTTCTTTCCTCAGGCCTAAAGTCACATCACACACCTCAACCTCCCCATCCCCAAATCCAAAAGTAGGGATTCAACATTGATAAGGAGAGAAGAATGAGGCTAGTATGTGTAATGGGACAGACTGGGGAAGCTGAATGCAGAGTGGAATCTTGATGTGTGTGTGTGTGTGTATTCACATATATTCACATTATGCAATGGTGCCTAATTAAATCCATTATAAACTCAGATAGCATGTGTACAATTAAGTAGTTAGTAACCATCTTCTGCACTATCCACTGTAAAAATTTTCCCAGATCTCTGGGTGTGGTTTCAAGATACATAAAGCTGAGGACAAATCCCTGAAAGCCCCCAGGAACTGCAATCCCCAACACAAAAATGACCTCAGGGAAAAGTGGTCGTAAGAAAAAAGTAGCAATGAATAATGAACTGAAACCAGTTTATCCAGTGGAAGAAAAGTTAGGGTGCATTAGCCAAGTTCCTGCTACCATTCACCATTCAGCTCCATTGCTAACCCCTGCTTCCTGTTCCCTGTGCTTCCCACCAAGAGATTGTATGCCTAGGGGCCCCTTACAGTTTGTCCAGGACCCACCAATTCATTTAATGTGTCACTACAAGAAGGTGTTTAATGTACTAAAAAAGACTGTATCTGGGTTCATCCTCTATTAGCCATAGGCAACATAAGACTTTCCACATGCTATGATTTACATTTTTCAAATATAACATTCCTTCTGTCATGTGCTTCCATCAGTAGAATTCCCTTCAAGCAAATGAGGTGCACTGCCTCTAAAAACAATCAAAAAGCATTTCCTAAAGAAGCGTATAAAATACGTCTGGCACCATGCACAGGAACACACAATAAATTTCCTTTGATAGTCCTCATTTTAACAACTTCCTCTCAAAGACGCATTTAACATTTTCCAGCCCTCTGAACTGTTTGAGGTGTTTGTGCTTCTTTCTCCAAAGACAGTCTTTTGTGTCTCATGTTCCTTATTGCGCTTGATGCAAAAGAAACATAATGAGATACCATTGGCTCTAGCCATTTTCTAGAAGTGCATTTGCTTAGAGAATTAGCAGGAGAGTAGGGGGCCTGTGTGGGGTGATGGATAAAGATTCTGCCTCAGAGTCAGGAAGTTCTTGGGTTCAAGAAACCAGGAAGGACCTGGGTTCAAGTCCTGCCTCTGATATGTATTGGCTTTGTGACCCTGAGCAAGTGACTTAACCTCTTGGGATCCTAGGCAAATCGCTGAAAGTAAACAGCAAAGCTAATGCAGCTCTACATTGGTGGAGGGAGACTGCTCACCAGAATTTCACTATAGGATGAAACCATAGGTCTGCCTTCCCCATCTCTCCAGAAAAAAAAGTAGCATGGTAAGTAGCCTTTATAACAATTACATGTGTGTACCTTTTAAGGTTTACAAAGTATTTCAATTGTTATCTCATTTAATCCTCACAGCAATTCTGTTACGTAGATGGCTATGTTGTTAGTCCTATTAAAAATGAAAAGACTCCTACAATGACATAGTCTGAGGCAAGTTCTGAACTCAGGTCTCCATGACCCCAAATCCTGGATTCTATGTACTATGCCACCTAGTTGCCTATTGCTGCAATTCTTAATCTGCTGTCCATGAACTTGGTGTTTTGTTTTTTTTAATATTTTGAAAACTGCATTTTAATATGGTTGGTCTCCTTTCTAATCTTATATGTTTGATTTTATATATTTAAAAATATTATTCTGAGAAGGGGTCCTTGGAGTTATAAAGTACTATTAGTTTCAAGGTAAGATAGACCATTTCTTGCTAAGGCAATCAAGAAAGCTTCCATGGAAAATGAACCATTTGAGCTAGACCCTAAGAAACGAGTAGTCATTGGACAAGCAGAATTATGAAAAAAGAGAATGGTATGAGGAAAGTCAAGGAAGTGGGAAACTGGTGGGAGGAACTGGTGAGTAGTTTAGTTTTTGTTTGTGGGATTAGTTTGATGAATCTGTGGTCTCATTGGTGTAGAGGCCTCAATGATGCAGATTGCAATCCATCCATATTCCCTAACCCTGTTCAATTCTTATTCATGATTTCCTACAAACCTTCCACTAGGGTCTATTCAGCATGCTTGAGGCATGCTTGTTGACTTTGGCTGAATAGTAATGGGGCATAAGTCATCCATCAGTCGCTCAGCTCATGACCAGCCCACCTACTTTTATGGTCATACAACTCTCTCTCATGATGGATCTGGGGATTAATAGAGAATCATGTGGAAAGGTATTTGGAGCCAAATTATGGAGAACTTAAATGCAAGGTAAAGAAATTTGGATTTTTTCCTGATAACTTCTGTCATTCAACAAATGAGTTATCTCTTACAACTTTTTTATTATTTGATAAGCATATCATCTATGTGTTTGTTGTTATTGTTGAGTCATTTCAATTGTGTCTGACTCTCTGTGACCTCATTTGGGGTTTTCTTGGAAGAGATACTGGAGTGATTTGCCATTTTCTTCTCCAGATCATTTTATAGATGAGGAACTGAGGCAAACAGGGTTAAGTGACTTGCCCAGGGTCACACAGCTAATAAGGGTCTGAGACAGGATTTGAACTCCAGTCCTCCTCACTCCAGGGCCAGCACTCTATCCACTGTGCCACCTACATCATCAAACAAACAAACAAAAAAATTAAACAGGAAAAGGTTAAAAATAGAACTCTTCAAAGTGCCATTAACAGACTTCCCTCCAAGTCAACATGAACACTTAATTAACATTCTTTGGTCTTGTATTCAGTGAGCTATTAAGTCAAGTCAACAAGCATGTAGTAAGTGCTTAATGACAGCCCCAGCCCTCCTACATTCGAGTAGTTTACATTCTAATGGGAGAAGACAATACATAAAAGAAAGTTGAAAAGCAAGAGTGGGGGAAGAATCTAGAGCAAAGTCAGAGGAAAGAAGGTATGATCATGGCTGTCCTGAAGGCCCTTCTTAAAAATGGAGTTTCTGGGAGAAAATAACCAATCACCGAATAAGAAAGAATAAGAATAAGAAAACTGCAGGAATAGAGGGATTTCCCCAGATTAGAAGGCTGCTGGAGCTTAATCTACTTAACCATATTATCATCCCACCCACATTTACTCTTGCCCACAAGGCAATAAAGAGAAGCTTTGTCCAATGTATTGCTGAAATGAAGACACAACTCTAAATCAGAGTACATTGCCCATAGTGGGCATTTGATTCATGGTTGTTGAATGAGGACATTTGCTGACACTTCTTTCGTCCTTGGATTTCATCAATGTGGATACTCGCTTCGCTGGTGTGAACTAATAATGCTAAGAAACTTCTGGTATCAATTTATTCTTCCTTAAAAGCCAGCATGTTCCTTCAAGATCCTTCAAGATCAGTCCATGCCATAACAACCTCTTTTCCACTTTTGACAGAGTAGTCTCCTAGGAAAAGAACTCTTCTTTTCTTTTTTCTTTTTCTTTTTTTTTAGTTTTCAACTTCACTTTTATAAGATTTTGAGTTCCAAATCTTTTCTCCCTTTCTTCCCCCCCCCAAGATGGTAAGCAATCTGATAAAGGCTATACATGTACAATCATATGAAACATATTTCATTGGTCATGTTGTAAAAGAAGAATCAGAACAAAAGGGAAAAATCACAAGAAAGAAAAAAAAGAGAGATAAAATATTATGCTTCAATCTGCATTCAGACTCCATAGCTCTTTCTCTGGATATGGATAGTATATTCTATCATGAGTCTTTTGGAATTGTCTTAGATTCTTATGTTGAGGTCAGATTCGGGAGAGTGGTCCAAGGGTGAAAGAATTCACTTAGATATTCTCTGTAGCCAATGGGAGCTTTATTATGTGAACGCACATGGACCTTGTTAGGAAGAAGCTAACTGGGGCCCTGATATTTGGGGGAAACAGGCTTACATAGAGGTTTCAGAATGATGATGTAGTTTTAGAATTTTTATGGAGGTTAAAGATTAAGGGCAGGACGAGAAAGGATTTTATGACACAGGATGAGGGAGACAAAAGGAATTCTTTATGGTGGTAAGGTTAAAGATTTAAGCACAGGGCAGCGGGACCCAGGGTAAAGATAAAAGGACAGGTGGAACACAGGATAAGGGAAACAAAAGCAATTCTTTTGGTACCAGTTAAGGAGTTTTATGGTATTTCAAGCTAAGGGGAAAAGAACTTCTAGGAAGTTACAAGATGAACTGCAGAATGAGCCCCCCCCCCCCCCCAGGAGGGACTTCACAAAGTACTGGAAAAGCAACTGTTAATATTCATCTTAACCCCTAGGGTATCATTTCTATCCATATCACTTGCATTGATGAGAAGAGCTAAGTCTATCAAAGTTGATCATCATATAATGTTGCGTTACTGTGTACAATGTTCTCCTCGTTCTGCTCACTTCACTCAGCATCAGTTCATGTAAGTCCTTCCAGGTTTTCCTGAAATTTGCCTGCTCATCATTTCTTATAGCCAATAGCATTCCATTACATTCATATACCACAACTTGTTCAGCCATTCCCCAGTTGATGGGCATCCCCTCAACTTCCAATTCTTTGCCACCACAAAAAGAGTTGCTATAAATATTTTTGTACACACAGGTCATTTTCCCTTTTTTATGATATCTATGGGATACAGACCTAGTAGTGGTATTGCTGGATCAAAGGGTATGCATAGATTTATAGCTCTTTGGGCAGAGAGGAACTCTTTTCTTCAGAATTTGGGAAAATATCAGGACTGCATAGATTGCCCTAAATGTAGAGTCAGTAACAATGTCTGTTAGACCCTAGGGTGCTAGCTCTAACTCTAAAGAAAGGCACAATTATCTGTGAAAAATAGCACCATAGTCATCCTGTCTGTTTTATGTCCTGTTGTGACCAATAAAATCCAGGGGTTGATGGAAATGCAGCCGGTCAGAATGATCATAAGAACGGTCCTGTTTTGTTAGCTTAGTAGAGACTGCACTGAAGGAAGAATGACTGCCAGCTATGTCAGAAGGTGCAATCCTAGAATGTCTCCATTTAATGCTCAGAGTACCTAGGAGATCTATGCATATCTGAGAAGCAAAGGGAAAGGCAACAGACCAGGAAATGGGTAGCTCTGTTGGCAGTAAGCAGGCCACAAATTGAGTGGAATAGAAGTTGGTAAGCGAGCTACATGCAACTACCACTCCTGAGAACCACATAGGAACAGTTCTGCCAGCAGTGGGTGGGGAATGGACCAAGTGTGAGCAAGAGGCAAGCTGACTACATGAGAGCATCCTTGCCATCAAAGCGAGTAGGGGAAAGGGGCAGAGGAACATGAGATACTAGAGAAGCATTCTTCCCAACAGATGGGAGAATAATTGACAGGAGGCCACTTGTGTGAAAGATGTCTTCCTCTAGAAACTGACTTTGGGGACCTTTTAGGTGACCTCTAAACTATACTCACTGTACACATCATGTATTATTATCTGCCTATTCTTGTTAAAAGCTTTCTTTGTTAGTACATTTGGCCAGCATGCTTGTAGGAGAGAGGACTCTGGGACATACAGAGGGCAAATTTCCTAGGTTTCTAATGCCTCTGCAAGTTAACTCAGGTCTTTTTTTCCCTTTGAAACACAGGTTTAAATAGTTTGAATTTTCTTTAGTTGTTCAATGAACCAAAGATGACTATTGACAGAAATGCAAAAAGAAAAAGAAGAAAAAGAAAGAGGAGAGGGTGAGGAAGAAGGAGAAAAAGAGGGAGGAGAAGGAAGAAAAAAAGGAGAAAAGAGGGAGATAGAGGAGGAGAGGGGGATGGAGAAAGAGAGGGAGGAGAAAGAAAAGGAGAGGGAGAGAGAGGAAGAAAAGGAGAGGGAGAGGGAAAGAGAGGAGGGGGAAAATAGAGGGAGGAGAAAAAGGGGGAGGAGAAGAAAAAGGAGAAGGAAGAGAAAGAGGAAGAAGAGGAGGAGAAGAAGAAAAGGAGGAGGAGGAAAAAGAAGAAGAAGAGGAGGAGGAAAGAAGAAGAAGAAGAAGAAGAAGAAGAAGAAGAAGAAGAAGAAGAAGAAGAAGAAGAAGAAGAAGAAGAAGAAGAAGAAGAAGAAGAAGAAGAAAGAGGAGGAGGAGGAATTTCAGAAGAAGCCATAGCCAGGCAGGACAACTTTGAAAAAAATATGTTGAATTTCTTATGTTCTTTTAAAATAAGAAAATTCAAGTTGTATGAGAAAGGTTTGTGGTTTCATGCACAGACTTTTTTTCATTTCTTCTGCGTGGAAATACTCATGTTTGATGATGATGTTTGTCAAATACAGAACAACAAAAGATATAAACATTTAATTTTAAAGTGTCTGTTGGTAAACAATGATTACTTTTGCACCCTTCATACACACATATGCTTTCTACTTGATCCTCTCGTCCTGCTATTCATATCTCCAGTCACCCCAGTTCTTGGCTTTTTGTATGTGCTGAGTTTCTCTGGTCTTCCACTGGGGTAGAGAGAAGTTTCTTTTTCTCACTGTCACTATCTTGGAAAAGGAGACAAGTGCATAGAGCAATCACTGAAGAAGAGAGATGAAGATGCAGAGCATTTGGGGAAAAAAAGGCATTATGCTATCACTAGCATTCAAAGTGTTTGATGAGCTCAAATCAAAAAGTGTAACCCTGGTCAAGTCACTTAAGACCTCTGAGCCTCAGTTTCCTCTTCTGTAAAAAAAATGAGATAGTTGGATTCAATGGTCTCCAAAGTCCCTTCCAGATCTAAATCTATGATAACAACAAGTGGGTAGGACAATACAAAATATAAAAAGACTGCTGTTCTTTTATAAGAAAACTAAGCAAACTCTTTGTGGATTTCATTTCTTTTTCTATAGGTGAATCTTTACACTTATGGCATTCCTTGGCTGAATCTATAAAGACCATAATCAAAATGTAAGAGAAATGGAAGCCTCCTTCATGAATATTTCTTCATTTTCACTACAGAGAGAGCAGAAGAATTCACAAGATTTCTCAAGGTTAAAGGTTAAGTTTCCATTTACAGGAAATCAGATTTAACTGATTTTGAGCAGAAGTAGTAGCATGTCCTTTTAACTAGAACCTTCATTCAAGGCAAGGAGACATTTTAATATTCCTGGCTGAGATTCATGCCCCTCAAGAAACACATTTGATGTTCGATCATTTTCTCTTGGCTGTCCACATCCCAGCCCATCTGTTAGGCTGGCATGAAGCCTATACACAAGGTAATAAGCCAAGTTTCAATGGGAAAAAAAAGCAATGCCAAGACAGCATGGCTCCAAAAGTGTTTTTCTCAAAGTGACCAGAAGTACCATTTCTACCTTCTCCACAACTTTTCTCCCTCATGGATCAAACAGTTAAATAACAGTTTTGATTTTGTTTGTTTTTTTTTTAATTAATCACATGTAGAAATTCTTCCTTTTATATTGTAACAGAAAGGCATTTTAAAACCAGAAAATTACCCCCCTTTTCAGGAGCCAAACCAACAAGCCAGTTTATTCTCTCTTTCTGTGCCTTACTTGACATCAAAGGGAGAAAGATGTCACCCTTCTGCTTTCATAGGGCTTCTATACCCTCCTATGACAGCAGGTGTTAAGAATTTCCCTCAGATCTTCTCCACTGGCCATCAGAAGCAGCAGCAGAAGGATCTCTTGATACCCCTGTGTTGATCTGTACTTAGTACAACTGTACTAGGCTTCATCAATATATAGTGTTCTGTTTTAAAGTTTGCAGTGTTAAAGCACTTTATGGAAACACGTATTTCATTATTTGTAGTGTGCCTCATGTGTGGCATGTGGTCCCATCCCCCCTACATGTGGTAGAGGGGGAAGAGGGATTGTCATTATGTGATTCAAAAGAAGGCAGTATAGACATTTCTAGCCTCTTCTCCACTCCTACTACCTTTTCTCCAAGAGAGATTTTAATGCCTGCCAGAAGAAGCAGAAGGTTGGAACTGAAGGCCATTCTGCTCCCTTCAGAGAGAGAAAGTATTGGGCTAGAAGGATATCTCTCTTCTCCCTTAAATATTATAGTCTATGAGATATGATCAGGTTCAAGCTAATTTGCTGATCATTTTTCTCATTATTGAGGGAAAAGGGGAACCCCAAGCTTTATATACAGGGTTTGATCCTTTTCCCATCCAATACCAATTATACAACTAAAACATATAGCATTTAACCAAGAAAACTCATTTATCCAAACTGGTAGAAAAACAGAAATCAGAAGCTATACATAGGAGAATATATACCAAATGATTCAGGGTACTCTCCCATTGGAATCAAGGTAACTCAGATCACTCAAGAGAGAGTCCTAGATCTCATCCAAGGGGAAACTCCCTGAAGTCTCTGAGATAGCAAGCTGGGGATAGGCACATGATGGAGATGGCCAATTCTTATCATGTCTTCCCATAGTCTTTTCCTATAGCAACCTGAAGTGGGATTGGTTTCTTCCATCTTCCTACTAGAAACTGGAAGCCAGAAGGGCCTAAAGCAATTCAAAGTTTGAAGAAGACTTCATGAGAACTGAAACTCTTTTGCTCTTCCCAATTCTTCCTCACCCATCACAAAGGACTTGGCATTCATCTCCAACATTAAGGAGAGAATAGGATACCAAAGTGCTTTGGAAGAGGGGTTACATACGCATATGTATATGTAAATATATTATCTCCTTTTATTCTCTCAATTCCCAGTGAGTCATTATACTCATATTATGGATAAAGTAGCTGAGAAACTTGCCCAGGATAACATTGCTAGTAAGTGTTTGAGGAAGGATTCAAATCTAAGTCTTCTTGACTACAAGTCCAGCATCAATCTACTACATCTTGCTCCCTAAATGGTTAGCCCTCTACCCTTCTCCCTAAATCAGAGAAGATGAAAGGCATCTTTCTACTGTGTCCCTCTCTTCTAGGTCCCCTTTAGAGGTCATAGGATCATAGATTTAAAACTAGAAAGAACCTAATAGGACATTTAGTTCAACCTTCCACATAAAAAATTAAAGTCTGGAAAGGTTAAGCAACTTGCCCAAAGGCAAACAGATAGTAAGTAGCTGAGGAAGTATTTTAACTCAGGACCTTTGACTCTAAATTTGAAGCTCTTTCTATTGGCCCATGGGTCAAGAAGTGACACGGCCGCTGCAGTGGTGAGTATGAGACCAGCTCAATACTCTTAACCCGGAGGCACATTGATGAGGCAGGAGACAGCAAGATGGCAGAAGCTCCGTTTATTAAGTGCTAGTAGCTTTTTTTATATCCCTAGTAACACCTGATTAAAGCATGATCTCCACATGATAGCCAATCACCAAGTCTGCTGGACACCTGCAGCCCTCGTGTCAGGGGTATGAGTAGGATTTTTCTCCCAATGAGAGGAGAGCCGAGCCAACCGTGGGAGCTGCGTGTCAGTCTTGTGAGACTTCCTTGTTTTTGCCACGCAACAGGTTGTGACCCTCAGCTTCTGCTGAGAGAAGCTAGAACTCCCATGAGAAAATTACCCTAACAAAGAAGCAAGTCAGGTCAATGATAGGAACCAAGTTGAAGTAATGACTGGAACAATGACTAACCTATAAGGCCCTGAATCAGATGCTTATTTTGAATGTCAAATCAAGTCAACAAGTACTTCTTAAGCACCTACTGTGTGCCGGACACTGTGCTAAGTACTGGGGATATCATGAAAGACAAAACAAAAACACAACGTGGTCACTGCCCTCAAGGAGCTCACAATCTAATGGGGGAAATAACATTCAAATGACTGGATACAAACAAGATGTATGCAGGATAAATTGGAGATAAACTCAGAGGAAAGGCACTAAGGTGAAGGAGAACTGGGAAAAGCTTCTTAGAGAAGTTGTGATTTTAACTGAGGCTTAAACTATGCCAGGGAAGCCAGGAGGCAGGGAGTTGTACTTTCTGCAGTATTTTAAATGCCTGGCACAAGAGACGACCTCAGCATCCAGTTTGTTATTTTGCCAAGTGATCTTCAGAACCTTCCTAAGACAATTCAAATGAAAGCAATTCAGTTTCCTTTCCTGGTACTGGTAGACTTTTCAGGTTTCACAGGCATCAACAATGAGGTCAGTACAATGGCTCAGTGGACCTTCAGTTTGGTGAACTTTCCTTCAGAGCCTTCCAAACACTGAGCTAGCTTTGGCAATGTGTGCATCAACCACATCATCTATGTATACACCCCTGGAAAGTATACTGCCAAGGCAAGTGAACTTATTATCAACAGCATTCAAAATTTCTTCGTTTGTTGTATTCGATGGTTCCACATATGGATGGTGTGGTGCTGGCTGGTAGAGAACTTCTATTTTCTTGGTGTTAATTGTTGGGCCAGAATTAGCATAAGCAGCAGAGAATCTATGAAGCAGCTTAAAAGACTAAGAATGCCCAAACCATACCCCTGGATTTCCAGAATATCTGGACTTTGTGAATTTGCTCAGGAAGTAGATTCAAGGTAAAAATGAAATATCTGTTCAACAATTCCCCAAAGTTTCTTTACGTTTACAGAAATATAATAGAGTAATAGTTTGTTGTTCTATGTTTTTAAGTTTTTGCTAATATATGCTCATGAGCCTTTCGTGTTTTAAGCATTTCTTTTTGTGGTAAAGGAGATAGATATCTAATACCTGATATCTTCTTTGTAAATTTTATGGCACCAATTTTAAATAGATTTTTATTCTCTAGGACAAAAAATTTATTTCTACTTATTTCCAGTACTGACAAAGCACCATGTTGTTCATGTCTCTCCCTCTGCATGCATTCAAATATTCAGAATGCCCAGAATTTGCACAGCCATGTATACGTGATTTTTAAATTGCTACTGCACCCAGATTTGGCTACAAATGTGAGTCCTTCAATTTTTGAACAGCTGTGTAGAATCATTTTTGGACATGGCCAATATGGAAATTTGTTTTACTCAACTATGCATATTTGTTACAAGTGTTTTGTTTTTTTCTTTTTTCCCCCAGTGAAGGGTGAAGGAGGTGGGAAGGAAAAAAATAAATGTCTGATAATTGAAAAAAGAAATAGGAAATGTTGTGTGGAATGATCTCTCTTCTGGTAAATTTAGTTGACCTCTTCAATGGTAGGTCCAGAAGAAGGACTTTTGAATGAGACTGCTCCACCTCCTGGTAAATCACCAGTCATTCCTTCTGGCATACCTTCTGCACTCTGATATAATCTAATAATGATGACCTTCAATTCTTTCTGCTGGTAGCCAAATTTTTCCTTTGCAGCAGTCTTACTGAGCCAATTGATTGTTTCACTGTATTTGTAAAGAATCTTCTGTTTGTCTTCACCACCAGTTTTTCCAAAAGAGTGTCTCATCCTCCACTGTAGCCTTCATGTTCAAAGCAAAATATTCAGAAGACACCTTGTCTCTCTGCTTCTCATCTTCAGCCTTGTGTTTCTCAGCTTCCTGGACCATATTCTCAATGTCTTCTTTCTCAGGAAGACTTTATTATTGGTGATGGTAATCTTAGTCTCCTTGTGTACTCTTATCCACAGTAGATGAATTGAAAATAATAAATGCTATGTGGGATGCTTTCTTTTTTGGTGAATTTAGTTGACCTTTTTAATGATAAGTACAGAAGAAGGACCTCTGGATGAGACTGCTCTACTACCTTGGTAGAGGCCATGTAGGCCACTTCAATCTAAGGAACTTCCTAGGGATGAGGGAGAAGTGACAAGGAGCAAGTCCTCAGATTTATTCCCAGACAAAATGATCATCTGGACAGCTACATCATAAGCAATAGCCTCAGCAGGATTGCTACTCTTGTTCAGCACTGAATATTGATATTCTTGTTCTTATCCTTGAAGATGTCCTGCAAAAACTTCTGGGTCTTGGGGAGGCAAATGGAACCATCCACCAAGATAATGTCATGGATCTGTGACTTATCTAGAGTAGCATATCTTAGTGCCCTTTCCATGGGATCCAATGTACCATGGAAGAGTTAACAGTCCTCTCTTCAAAATGTAGCAAAGAATACTTTCACAAGGAGAGTCATTCTCAGTATTGGTCTGGGCATGAGAAAAAGATGGTGCACTCTGCACATACATAACAGCGCGGAGGCGGTAGACGGCCTTCTTATTCTCACCAGAAGCATTCCTGTGCTTGTACTTGAATTCAGTAATGAAATGATTGACCATTCAGTTGTCAGAAGTCCATCCCACAATAAGTGGATGTCCCTAGCTGTGAATTTGATTTCAAAGATGCCATCTTAAATGAGGAGGATAGAAATATCAAAATTCACACTTCTAAGGTCAAAGATCAACACATTTCTCTAAACACCAAGCAAGTCATAGGCAATAGCAGCAGCAATTGGCTTATTGATGATTTGGGACACATTGAGACCAGGGATAGTCTCAGTATCTTTGGTGACCCAATGGTGGGAGTTATTGAAGTAGGCTGGTATTGTGACCACAACATTTGTAGCTGTATCCCCAAGATGAGCTTAAGTGATTTCTTTCCTTTTTGTCAAGACTAAGAAGACATTTCCCTTGGATAGAAGCTTCATGCCAGACTATAAAAATGCACATCATCAAATCTGTGATCAGTCAGATATTTGGCATCAAAAGTTGTGTTGGTGGAATTCTTTGCAGTATCATCCATCAAACATTCTATGTCAGTAAAAACAATAATCCTGTTTCTTTGATCATTGGCAATGATCTCCACTTTCCTATGATGGAAGACTCACACAGGAATAATTGGTGCCAAGATTAATGAAAACTGTGGGTCCTTTCAATAGCTTTGCTGAGGCATAAGGGTCATTGCTGACTGATGAAGATTCACAATGGCTACTGCTATACTGAGTGAGCTACTTTGTAAGTTAAGTACTTTTTCTAGAAGGGACCCTATTAATCCTTTTTAGGAGTGTACCTAGACATGAAACTAAGCTTTGCTAAAGAGAGTTTCCCTGAAAATCCGGACAGTAAGCAACAAGCCAGAGAGTTTAAGAAAAATATGACTCAAAAAAAAGAAAAAAGAAAGAAAAATATGACTCCCCTTTTTTAGAGGTGAGGCCCACCCATGGCCAGGATGAAACTAGTCTACCATAGCCCAGAGTCAGAGTTCCTCTTCTGGAAGAGGAACTCATAAACCATGGGTGATATAAATGTGAGCTATTACTATTGCTCAGCTTGCTAAGTGAAGTTGCTAAGTGAAAGGCAGGATGATGTCATGGGGAAAAGATTGACTGGAAGCTAAAAGACATAGATTCTAGTCTAGCTCTGATGCATACTAGCTGTGTTACCTTTACAAGACCCTTAACTTCACTAAGGCTCAGTGTCTTCATCTTCGTAGTACTTTTCTCATGGACTTAATATGAGAATCTAAAGAGGTAAAGTATGTGAATGAACAAAGAATTATATAGTATGAGTTATTGTTATTATTATTATTGTGAAACTTCAAAAGACTCTCAGGGTAACCCTAGGAGTAGCAAGTGATAAAGGCAAAGATCTGCTACTCATCTTAGTCCTGCTTCTTCTTTAGAACTATCTTGCTCTGGCTTCAGGAAATCTGTTTCTTCATTAGGTTTCTCTTACCTCTGAAATTTCCTTAATTAGCACTGCTTTCTCCTGTTTCTCCTCCAACCTATTTGACCACTCTGTCTTGTCTCTTTTGCTAGGTCTTGATCTGTGTTACACTCACTAGCAGTGAGGTCCCCACACGCTGTCCTGGGTTCTCTTCTGCCTCTATGCTATTTCACTTGGTGATCTCATCAACTCCCACAGTTTCAATTGTCATCTCTATAGAGATGATTCTAGATTCTACCTGTCCAGCTCTAACCTCTCTCCTGACCTCCATTCTCACATCTCCAACTGCCTTTTAGACAGCTTTAGCTGGAGGTCCCTTGAACAGCCTAAGCTCAACACGTTCAAAACTAAACTCTCTTCTTCCAAACTTCCCTGTTACTATCAAAAGTACTACTACCACCCTCTAAGGGTGTTCAGATGTTCAGGGAAGATTAGTGCCGCTGATATGAGGGCTGCAGAGACCTTTTCAGGGCTTCTTTCTACCTTTGGTGTCCACCAGCCACCAAATTATCATTTGTGTCTCCAAGAAGCCACAAACCACAAAAGAAGTGGTGTACAGCACCACATTTACTCATGTGGGCCAGAACACTTACAAACATCAAGATTGGTGGATGAAAATGATGGGGAAATTCAGAAGCTGCTAAACAAAAAACAAGAACTCCACAGGGTTTACCAGCATGACAGTCTGTCTCTAAAAATGCAACATTTACTCTATCAAAAGTAAAATGCAAGTGAAGCTTAGACAGATTCAGTTGCCTCAGTATGAAAATTAGTTTTCTGTAACAGTAACAATCCAAAGTTCTTTTTTGATGCTCTGAAGGCTATTTATGAGCCAAAGACCTACGGTGCATATCAACTACTCAATGCTGATGGAACTACATTGATTAGTGAGGACATGATCCTAAAGGGATGGGCTAAACATTTCCAATAATGTTGTAAATAGACCTTCATCAGCCAATGCTGAAGCCATTGCCCATATACCTCATGTTGAAGTTAGTCCCTCTCTAGCTGAACTTCTAACTGAAGAAGAGGTTTTGAATGCCATTAGGCTTTTTTCATTTGTCAAAATATCTGGTGTTAATTCTAGCCTAGCTGAGATTTAGAAGGCAGTGGGTCCATTGCTCACTAAAATCTTCCAGGTTATATGACAAGAGGAGGTTAACCCACAGGAATTCAAGTATGCCTCTATTGTCCATCTCTATAAAGGAAAAGGAAATAGATTGTACCATGACAATCATGGCAGGGTCTCTCTCTTATTCACTGCCAACCCAGTCCTTGTCAGAGTCTTCCTCAATAGGCTTATTTACCTGGAAGATAGTTATCCTCCTGAGAGCCAGTGCAGCTTCTGAAAGGGCTGAGAAATTGTCAATATGGTGTTTGCTGCCCAAGAACTCCAGGAGAAATGCCAGGAGCAGAACAGAGGTCTACACACAGCATTGATCAGTCTGACCAAGGCCTTTGAATACTGTCAGTTGTGAGGGCTTGTGGAAAATTGTGGCAAAATTTGGTTGCCCAGAGAAGTTCATCAATATTGCATGCCAGTTTCATGGCAGCATGCTTGCACAGCATGGATTGGATAATGGACAGTGCTTTCATGCTTTCCCAGTCACCAATGGAGTAAAACAAGGCTGTGTTCTTGCTCCCATGCATTTTAGCATGATGTTTTCAGTGATCTTGTCAGATGCCTTCAATGAGGATGAAAATGACATCAAGGTCAGCTACTACACTGGCAGTAATCTATTTAACTTGAAAAGGCTACAAGCCAAGAATAAAGTGGAGGGAAAGTTGGTTCATGGATTTTTGTTCACAGATAAATTGTGTACTCAATGCAGCCTCTGAGGATGAGATGCAACACAGCATGGATTGATTCTAATTTTGGCCTAGCAATTAACACCAGGAAAATAGAGGTTATCCACAACACAGCACCACATCATCTGTATGTGGAATCATTGTATATAGCAAAGGGAGAAATTTTGAATGCTGTGGATAAATTCATTTACCTTATAGCAGTATACTTTCCAGGGGTGTACACATAGATGATAAGACTGATGTACACATTGCCAGAGCTAGCTCAGTGTTTCAGAAGCTTCAAAGAAAGTGTAGGAGAAAAGAAATATTAGGCTACTACCAAAATGAAGATCTACAGAGGCATTGTGCTGACCTCATTCTTGTATGCCTATGAAGTCTGGACAGTATATCAGCACCATGCCAGGAAACTGAATCACTTCCATTTGTCTTAGGAAGATTCTGAAAGAACACCTGGCAAGATAAGGTACTGGACACTAAAGTCCTTTCTCAAGTTGAACTGCCAAGCATTCAAACTCTACTGTAGAGAGTGTAACTCTGATGGGCTGGCAATGTTCAAATGCCAAATGTATGTTTGCCTAAAAGACTATTTTGTGAAGAACTCACACAAGGTGAGCATTTGCTCACAGGTCAGAAGAAAAGATACAAGGACACTGTCAAGATCTTTCTGAAGAACTTTGGAATTGATTGTGAGACATGGGAGGCACTGGCACAGGACCACCCAGCATAGCATGCTTTCATCAAAGAAGGTGCTGAGCTCTATGAGCAAAGCAAAATTACAGCAGCTCAAAAGAAACATGAGATGCTCAAATTTAAAGACATTTCCACTCCAAATATGGGCTATTTGTGCCCAACCTGTGGTAAAGTCTTCCAAGCTCATATTGGTCTGCTGAAGCATTGCTGGACACACTGTATCTTGACTCCCACATAGTGGTGTCATTCTGGTTCTCCTTGAGAAAGAAGGAAAACAACTACTGTCATCCTGCCAGGCAACCAGGCTAACAACCTAGAGGACATCTTCAACTCCTCACTCTCTCAATCCTCATATACATTCTATTGCCAAGGGCTGTCAATTTTACCTTGATAATATCTCTCACATATTCTCCCTCCAACAGAGGAAAGAAGAGGGCTCATGTCCCCCCACCGACTCATCTCTACACTATTGCAATAGCCTTCTTGTTGGCCTCTTTGCCTCAAATCTCTTCCCATTCTAATCCATCTTTCACTCAGTTGTCAAATTGATCTTCCTAAAAGGCAGATCTGACCACATCACCCTCCTATTCAATAAGCTCCAGTGGTACCTAGTAGTTCAGTCAATCCCTATTATCTCCAGGATCAATATAAAATCCTCTGCTTGGCTTTCAAATTCCTTCATAACCTGACCCTTCCTAACTTTCTAGTCTTCTTATGTGTTATTCATTTCACATACTCTTGGATCATTTGATTCTGGCCTACCTGCTATTCCCTGTATATAACATGAAATCTCTTCAACTTCAGGCATCTTTATTGGCTATCCCCAATACCTGGAACTTTTTTCCTCCTCATGTCTGTTTCCTGGCTTCTCTAGCTTCCTTCACATCTCAGCTAAAGTCTCACCTTCTCCAAGAAGCTCTTTCCCATCCTCCTTAATCTTAATGCTTTCACCCTGAGATTATCCCCAATTTATCTTGCACATATATTGTTTGTATGTGTTTATATGTTATCTCCCTCATTAGATCCTGAGCTCATTGAGAACAGGGACTGCTTTTTACCTTTCCTCATTTCCAGAGTACTTAGCACAGTGACGTTTATTAAATATTTAATAAATGATAATTGACTGACAACTAGAGACTCCAAGCTACCACCTCGAATAGTTTAACCAAACATGAGAGTTTTACTAGAGTAGTGAATGTAGAGTGTGTGTGTTTAGAAGGGATTTGTAAAAACTGTAGTTATTGGCTGTGTTCCATTGATATAAATGATGACTAAAGTTAGGGCCACTGATGTTGGGACATGGCATATATGCTCTTCACACATTTTTCCTCTCAGTTATGCTCTACTTTACTCTCTCCTTCCCCCATATCCCAGTAATTTTAGAAGAGATTGAGACAAAATGTTTTCTGGCTCATAATTTTCTCTTTTCTGTTTTTTTGGCTTTAAAACACAGTAGTCAGCAGGAGTTCCTCAGTGTACTTGAAAACATCAATCAGTTTCCAGATGAGCATGGAAATTCTTTGCTTAAGGTACAAATATAAGATTTTCCTGTATACTTTGACTCTTTCATTACCAACCCTTGACCAAAAATCCCAATATGTTTTGTACATTTTGGGTTAGGCAAGGCAGACGTGAAGGATAAGGCAAATCCTTTTTATTTGACAGCTTAAAAAAGAAGGAAGGGAATGAATCAATCATCAGTCATTCTGCTTTCAACCAGATTCTTTAACTTCTTCTTGTTCTAAGAAGGCAGCTGAGACAAGAGGAGCTCTGCCACTTTTGTGAGAAATCTCTGGCAGCTGAGAAGAGAGTCATGGAGAAAGAACCTAGATCTCAAGAGAAATTGATTTTCATCTTGTAGCAAAATAACTCACCTAGTAGGAGACACCATACCCAACAGAAAGCAAGAGAGTCTGAGTTCAGCTGCAGTGAGTTGGACTATGGAGAGAAGCAGACCCAAAAAACCCAGCTGAGTAGCCTATTCTGCAGAGATGCTGAGCCTAAGAAAGAGCATCACAGGCTAGGTGTGATCTGTTCTTGTCTTGTGTATTCTCTAATGTGTACCTCTCTACTAGTGTACGCTCTATGCACACTCTTCCTACTGATACCGTGTGTATTTATGAGAGACTGAGCCAAGGGTTTTTAGGGAAATGTTTTGTTGCCACTTCTTATGTTATGGATCTCAGTACATGTCTTTGTTTTCAACTTACTGTGTCAAGGTAAATCCTTCAGTGGGGCATGGCCAGCTATAGTTTTGGGAGTGTTGACATACAATATACTATGGACTCTGTAGGCTTGGTTAACACCATGAAAAAATAACTGAAATTGGAGAGGTGGAAAGAATCAAAAGAATAGATAAGAACAAGACCCAAATTTGAGAAATGTCCCTAAACCTCTTTGAAACTTTCCTCCCTTGCTCGTAGCTTTATTCTTGAGCCAAGTGAAATAAGTCTGATTTCTTTTCCATTTGATAGCCCCTTAAGTCTTGAAGATAGGTATTATTTCCTCCTCTAGGTCTCTTCTCCAGGCTAAATGTTCCTAGTTTTAGCAACTCATATGATGTGAACTTGAGGCCTTTAAAATACTGGATACTCCCTAAATCATCAATGCCCCTACTAAAGTGTTGTGACTAGACCTAAAAAATAATACTCTAGATGTCATCTGGTCACATGACACTTCTCTTAATAAAACCTGAGATAACCTTTTTTTTGTTTTGTTTTGTTTTTGTTTTTTGTTTTGTTTTGGCTGCCATATCTCCCAGTTGATTTATCTCATATTGAAATTAAATTCCACAAAACTCTTAGGTCTTTTTAAGACAAACTGCTATTTAGTCATGCCTCTCCAACTTGTACCTATGAAGCTGATTCTTTGCAACCTAAGTTTAAGACTAAATTTATCCTTATATGAAATTCTTTCTTATTAGATTAGGTCCAATATTTTATCCTGTCAAATACTTTTTGGATTCCGACTATCAACCAATATGTGAACTAACTCTCTTAGCTTTGTGCCATCTGCAAATCTAATAAACATGTCATCTATTCCTTTATCTAAATCATTGAACAAAATTTTGAACTGCAATAGGCTAATCACAGATCCCTGGAGCTTCACATCTCCCTCCTCAAGAGATGTCCCTCCAATTTAATATCTAAGACCTTGATAGAAAAAAAAATTACGTCTTTTGGGTATTTCACTAGGTGCCTCCTTAGTGGAGGCAATGACCCATTAATCTTTACTCATCGGCTCTGATCATTCAACCAGTTTCAAATTTACCTAACTATACTACTCACTCCCTAGTGTCTCCATCTTTTTTCAAAGATACCTCAAATACCTTGCTGAAATCTAGGCACAGAATACCTAAGTGATTTCCTTGTCTTATCTGGTAACCCAGTCAAATGCAACAAATTTTCAAAAGAACAGTTATTAGGCACCTACTGTGTGCAGCATGCTATGCTAGTGGCTAGGAGAGAAGCAGAGTTTAGATAAGATACCTTCCCTGCCCTCATTGAACTTACAGTCTAATAGGGGATAAGGCATCAACATAGATAACTATAATATACAGTATTAGATGATAACTTAACTAGAGAGTTGCAAAACATAGTGCTATGTGAGGTCCAAGAGAGGGAAGCCCATTACTGACCATTTCATGGAAGAAGTATAATTTGTGTATGGCTTTGAAAGATAACTAGGAATATGACAGGAGGAGGAAACAACAAAAGGATGGAAGTGGGAGAGCACATGGCATGTTCATGGGTCAGAGGGTAGTACAACTTAACCAGAATTTAGACTTCATATATAGGAGAAACATAAGATAAAGCTTAAAAGGTATTGAAATTTAAGATCTTAAGTGCCAAGGAAAGGAGTCTGAATCTCACTTTGTAAGAAGTAGGGAGCCACTTAAAATTTCTGAACAAAAGAGTGACCTGACCAAAATCTATGGGTCAGGCAGACTATTCTGGTAATAGTATGAAAAATAAATTTAAAGGATAAAGAAAATGGAAAAAGGAACATTTTTAGGACTGTATGGCAATAATCCAGCATGGTCATATTAAGGAGCTGTTATATGGTAATAGTGGTAGTAATACAGAGCAAAGAACAGGTGTGAAAGAGGTTACAGAAGTCTAGTACGACCTGTTTTAATGAATCCATCCTATCTTAATTAGTACTACCCTTTCTTCCAGGCTTACTATGGTCCTTATTCCATGTTCATCTCATTCCTACCCACTCCCACTAGCCTTCTCTGCCTCCCTCTTTCAATGTGTCCTCTGAAACTTTTTGAAATTCTATCGTTTTAAAATAATTTATTATTTTTATGTTTCAAATAATGAGTTTTTAAAATTAATCTGTGCCTCTTATGACCCCTCCCCTTTCCCAATAAGCAAATTTTTTTTTAAAGTGTGTGAGGGAGAACAACATCCTCAATGCATAATCTACAAAACAAGTTCCTACACTAGCCATGTCTGAAAATGTATGTCTCTTTCTGTGTTTTAGGTTCATCATCTATTAGGAGGTGAGTGGCATGTTTCATTTTTATTCTTTTGGACATGTGGTTTATCATTGCATTGATTTCACCTTTCAAAATTGGTTTTCTCTATAATGTTGTTATCATTGTACAAATTATTCTCTTAGTTCTGCTCACTCCCCTATGCATCAGTTCATAGAAGTCTTTCCAGTTTTCTCTGAAATTGTTCATTTCATCATTACTAATGACACAATAACATTCCAATCCATTCATATATCATAAATTGTTTAACCATTCCCAAATAAGAGGACACCCCTTTAGTTTTGGGCTACCATGAAAAGAGTTGCTATAAATATTTTTGTACATGTAGATAACTTTACTTTCTTTTATATCTTTGGGTATAGGCCTAGTAGTGGTGCATATCCATTCTATCCCTAACAAGCTTGCTTTTGGCTTATATCTCTTCCTCTCATATTCCACCCATCTACTTGAACTCAGAGAAATCAGTATCCCCCCATGAGAAATTGTGCCCTCTGAAATATTGGTTACAATTTCTTTCAGGCACCCCCTTCCCCAAGATACTGAGCCAAGAGAATAGATGTAGATATATTCCTTGCTCCATACCATCTCATCTAGCTTATCCCTTTGCCATTATCACTCTACAGCCTCCCCACCTTTGAGATTCAGTCCACCCATTTATATCACCCTATCCATATACTCATTGCTATTATCTACCAACTTCCAAATTGTCCCCTACCTTCCCTGCCTACATCAATGGAACTCCGCATTTGGCTGAACCTCTCCCATCCCACTCATGCTTGGGAACTTCAATACACATTTTGTTACTGCTGTTGTTTAGTCATTTTCAATTATATCTGACTCTTCATGACCCCATTTGGAGTTTTCTTGGCAGAGATACTTAAGTGGTTTGCCATTTCCTTCTCCAGCTCATTTTGTAGATGAGGACCTGAGGCAAAGAGAGTTAAGTGACTTGCCCAGGGTCACAGAGCTATTGAGTGTCTGAAGCCAGATCTGAACTCAGGAAGATGAGTGTTCCTGACTCCAGCCCTGGCACTCTATTCATTGTGCCACCTAGTACATTTGATGACTCCTCAAATACCCTGTCCAGTCCAGTTTCCTCACTAGTTCCCATAATGTGAGCTCAAGCTACCTAGCCTAGCTGAACTGACAAATTATCTAATCAATCAATAAACATTTATTAAGCACCAGCTACGTGCCAGGAGTTGTGCTAAGCATTGTGTGATTGTTGAGCCCCTGTCAATGATATTCAAAAGATTATGTAGAATGGGAGAATCACTCCAGAACTGGAGGGCAAATAATGTCCCAATTTGCATAGATCTCACAAAGGTGTTGACACTTGATATGAGTCTCCCAGGAAGCTAGGGATTCTATAAGATAGCATTGAAGAGATAGTGCGCTCCAGGCACAGAAATGGAAATTGGAATTGGAATATCATGTATTTAGTTGGTTGTTGTCCTTCATGCTCAAAGAGAACCAAAATGACATCACTCTGGCTGGCTCAAGGTACAGTGTGTCCAACTGTAGTCCATAAAACCAATACGAGCTTAGAAGGCTCTACCACAGGTCAGGCATAAATAGTTCACATGAACATTTGGATTGGAGATGTCTCTAAAATTGAGCATTTCACATTTCCTTTGAACTACTGTAATTCTGCTTTGCTTATGGAACACAATGCCTTCTCTGATGTGGGCATGCCATGCTGGGTGGTCCTGTGCCAGTGTTTCCCATGTCTCGCAATCGATTCCAAAGTTCTTCAGAGAGACCTTGAAAGTGTCCTTCTATCATATAAAAGAAATAGTGGCCAATTTGGCTGGAATATAGAGTATTTGAGAATGAGTAATACAAATTCAGTCTATTTTTGTTTTTGCTTTGTCTATATGAATTCAGTCTAGAAAGACTGGTTGGAGCCAGATTGTGAAAGCCAAAAAGAGGAGTGTATATCTTCTCCTAAAGGCGAGAGAGAGTCATCTACTGCCTCCATATCTTTGAATGACATCATCTTAGAATGTCCTTCCTCTTCGCCTTAATCCCTTGATACCCTTAAATCCTTTCAAGATTCATCTCATGTCAGTTCCTGAATCCCTCAATTGTTGCTCCATACTATTTATCTGTGATCAGCTATGTGGCACAATGTATAGAGTGCTGGACCTAGAATCATGAAGATTCATCTTCCTGAGTTCAAATCCAGCCTCAGATACGTACTGTGTGACCTTGGACAAGTCACTTTACCTTGTTTGCCTCAGTTTCCTTATCTGTAAAATGAGTTGGAGAAAGAAATGGCAAACCACTCCAGTATCTTTGCCAAAAGAACCCAAATGGGGTCACAGAGAATTGGACATGACTGAAAGGACTGAACAACAACAAATTTATCTATAAACATAAATTGTTTCTGATAAGTACTGCTTAAGAGCAGTGACTCCTTTTGTTTTTGTCCTTGAATCACTAGCACCTAGAATAGTGCCTGCTACTGCTTTTGTTCAAGCTGCCCAGCATGCCTAGAATACTCTTCTCTCTAACCTCCATCTCTTGAGATCCCTGATTCCCCTCAAAGCTCATATTACCTCCTACAGGGAGACTTTCCTTATCTCCCCAATTGTTAGTGCCCCTCCCACCCAAATCAATTTATATATTTTGTATTTATTTACACGGGTACATGCTGTATTCCCTCCAATAGGATATGAGCTCCTTAAGGGTAGAGATTTTCATTTTTGCTTTGCATCCCTAGTGCCTAGCATTAGGCTTGCTGAATTTAATTGAACTATACCCAATGTTCTTCTGTCCCTAATCTGTCACAAATTCTAAAAAGATGTGATTACAACCTCCCAAGGTTCCTGTCATCCCCACTTCACCAATCACTTCTTCAGGTCCAATATGTGCTGGATCCAACTCGTTGCCTTGAGTGTGGATTGTTTAATTTTAAGTGTGAGCATTTACACTTTGGAAATCAGCAAACACTACAAATATAAGCTTTATTTATTGTTTTGTTGATTGTCTAGTCCTAAGAAAGTGATGGGAAAATATCAATAATGCATATTAAACTTAAAAATGTGTCATGGGTACATTCTCCCTCCTCTGAGCCAGTTGTTAACCATTTAACCATATACCCTGCATGTCTTTCATTGTTTCTTCCAGCTTTTGAAATATAAAATTAAAAACAAGGCAACACAAGGACTTGTAACATCTCTGATTTTATCGGAAAGATAACTCTTAATAATTGAAATTCTATATCATAATTATATCCTGGTGCAGTCCCAGAAGCCTGTCACCTAATTCTTCCAACTTATCTGGCAGCCTGAAATCTACCCCCACCCCACTGTGTTGCCTCTATTTCTTTGACCTTCACCCAAAGCTTTCCATCACTCCTCCCCTATCAGATTTTCACTTAGGTGAATAGAACATCTTGATATAAAATGCTGGGCCGTTCAACTTTCTCCTCCAGATATATTAAAAGCAAACCTCTCTTTAAAACTTGATGATCACATTCTTCCATCAGATATGTTAAAATTCAGTGTTCTCTTTAACTAGGGATCTTTTTTTGTCAATGGTAAATAGGGCTTATGGCAGCTGAAACCTATGAAATAAATTGACAGTTTTGTTCAAGAGAGAGGGAGAGAAATACTTAATAAGGAATAGCAGTAGCAGAGCTGTTTGCTGCCTGACATTCTATTTGCCAAGAAGAGGGCCACTGGAGAAGAGAGTAGAGAAGAGAGCCCAGAAAGTAACATCTGGCCTGGAGGTTGTTCACTGGCCCCATCTATAGCTGTTATCTGTCAGGCTCATCACTTTGTCTGTCTCAGAGACCTTCTAGTGGCCCAGGGGCATTTTTGCCTATCCAACTCAAGTCTCCCAGAATTGTTCTCCTGGGGGACATGGTTCATATCCAAAGAAAACGCCTATTTTGGGTATATGGTATCCATCTACCACAAAAGGTGTGGCCTCAGCTTTACTCATAGATGAAGTAGAATTCCTAGATTTAATTCAGTCTCTTTGTTGATTAGAATGATTCCAACATCTTTGAGAAATTCCTCAATCTCAGAGGGTGGTTGAACAAACCTGAAATTCCCAGGAATAATATTCTTCTATCAATTCCTCAGGTATATTTCTGTGGTCAAAATTCTCAGGCAGTAATAGAAAACTTTTCTGAGTTTCTGAGAGGCCTTAATGTTATATTCATCTAATCCTTTCACTTTTCTGCCCAATATCCTTAAAATATCCTCATTCTTAAGGACTGAGTCTGAGCAGACTCCTTAGTATACCTCTGCTTTTCAACTGCAAAAACAAGATAGTATTCATCAATTACCTTAGCTCCCAACTTTTCTAGAGATTGCTACACATGTGCCCATATTAACATACAACATTAATGCAATTAAAAATGTATAGTATTGCAGTAACAATGGTCTATTGTATTAATATATTGTGCCTAAGCAATACAATAGTATAGCAAAAGATATGAATTCAAATTATGAAAACATTAATAGACTTTTTCATCGTCTCAACATATAATAATTAATTATACAGTAGCATTCAGATTGTTAAGGAATAAATCCAGCAATTGCATAACCGTATTTCATGCTAACATCTGGTAGAATGAAGTTTGACTAACTTGTTACATAAGCTATGTATCCATAAATTCTTTCTACTAGTCTAGGCTGGTTACATGGCAAGTTTCTTCTTGTTAGAATCTATTGTTGTTCCTCAGCGCCCTCTGAGGGTTGAAGGTGGAATTACATCTTCTGAAATTCAAATTCTACACCTAGAGCACTGAAAAATCTCCCTCTCCCACCCCCAGCCCCTTTTCAATTGACAAATCAGTCTTGAAGTGAAAAGAATGATGGTGGCTGAGTCACTGAACTCATGAAGATGAGTTTTCCTGATTCCAAGCCCAGTACTCTATCTTGTGCCATCTAGCTGCCTGCAAAGAGCAGAAGCAGAGCCTAAGGGCAGCTAGGTGATGCAATGTCTAGAGTGCTGGGCTGAGTTCAAATCCTACCTCAGACACTTACTAGCTGTATGACACTGGGCAAGTCATTTCATCCCATTTGCCTCAGTTCTTCATCTGTAAAATGAGCTGGAGAAGGAAATGGCAAACCACTCCAGTATCTTTTCCAAGAAAACCTCAAATGGGGTCAAGAAGAATGAATTAACTAAACAATAATAACAGAGTTTAAGTGTTTGTTGAAGTTATGGGAAGCTATCCCTTGTTTGGGATTTCCATTATCTCTCCTATTGAGGACCCAGATTTGCTCCAGTCCTCGTTTAGAGGGTTGAGAATGCCCCAGAGCTGAGACTTCACCATTCATCCTCCACCAGGTGTGACTGAATCAGCAAATAGTACCTCTCCTCTTCCTGCAACTTCATCAAACTGAACAGGCTCTCTAGATCAGCCCCCTACAGAGACAAGGAGGGCCACCACTATTACTGAAAAACTACCTTATCAATCCAGCCTCTGACTGCAAAGTCCTCTTTGTTCTGACTGGAACCAAGTCAAGGATTAATAAATTAGCAAACTCACTTTTCTTAGGAGCCTTGGAATCATAGACTTAGAGTAATAAGGGACCTAAAAAGTCAGTTAATCCTACCCCTTTATTTTAGAGATGAGAAAATTGAACTTAAAGAGATGAATTAACTTATTTAAGGTCACATATTTAGTAAGAAGCAGAGTGAGGATGAACTCATGCCCTCGACTCCAAATCTGGTGCTCTTTCCAATGAACCAAGCTGTTTCTTGATATTGATTGACATGTTGATTGATAATTACCAAGGATAGAATCAGACCAGTTCCTAATACCACCTTAGTACAGTGCCCAGCCCTTAGCACAATGCCTAGCACATCAGTCAGTCAGTCAACAAACATTTATTAACACCTACTAAGTGCCAGGCATTGTGTTAAGTACTGGAACTACAAAAAGAGGCAAAAGACAGCCCCAAGGAGCTCACAATCTAATGAAGGAGGCTACAAGCAAACAAGTGCAAACAAGCTATATACAGGATGAATAGGGAAGAAATAACAGAGAGAATGCACTAGAGCTAAGAGGGGTTGGGAAAGGCTTCCTTTAAAAGGTGGGATCTTAGTTGGGACTTGAAGGAAGCCATGAAAACCAGGAAACAGAGGTAAGAAGGGAGAACATTCCAGGCATGGGGAATAGCCATTAAGCACATAGAAGACAGTTAATTAATGTTTGTTGACTTGACTTGACTTCCATATAATCTGTTCTTCTGGAACAAAGAATGATTCCATTGCTGTATTTCAGTAATAAATTCCAGTAGCCCCTATCAAGTATCAATGATATTCATAAACTCATTTACCATCATGCCTCATTAAAATCTAGTTTACTTCAAGAGGGCAGGGGCTATTTCTTTTTTTCTTCTTTCTTTGACAGGTTAAGATTAAGGGGTGGGGAACCTGTGGCCTTGAGGCCATATGTCGCCCTCTAAGTCCTCAAGTATGGCCCTTGGTTCATTGAAACAGCTTGGTTCATTGGAAATCCAGTCTGGATTCAGTCAAAGGGCTTCACTTGAGGACCTAGAGGGTCACACACAGCCTTGAAGCCAAAGGTTCCCCACCCCTGGAAGTGATTTGGCCAGTCATACAACCAATATGTGCAGGGGTAAGTCATGAACCCAGGACTTTCTGGTTCTTAGGCTTATTCTCTATCCATCCATTATCCATCCTTCATTTCTGTCTCTTTTCTCCTTCATTGTTTCCTATCGATTCCTATTCCTCTACTGTCTTCTCTACTGCCCTCTACAGCATCTGTATTTGCCCATTTCCATCCTCCTCATTCCTTTTCAATTTAAAGTCATCTTCATCAGTAGCTATGTGCTCTCTTACTATTTTTTTATTTAAATTTAATTTTTTAATTTTTTAAATTTTAATTTTTAAAAAATCTGTCATGTGCTTCAATTTTTTCTTAATTGTATCAGTTCTTTCCTCTCCAGGTTGGAAGATTGCTGTATTGGAGAGAGAAGAAGAAAGTTAAAAAGAGACTTAGCTGATTCTGCTTCTGTTCACATTAAAGCATCTGACCAGCGCTGTGGACTTGCCCTTTCCTCGTTCCCCCAACAAAACAAAAAAAGTCGTTTTTTTACTTGGGTTTGCTCATTTGGGGCTTTCTTCTTACATTATTCTTTATAAGTTTGTGCTACTCTTTCCTATTTGCTCTTGGCTACATTTATTTCTTTAGGTTCACTTCCTCATCAGAGTCATTTATAATTGCAATGTCAAAATTTTGTAGCTTTTTTTTTAAGACTTTCCCATCCTTCTTAAGTCATCCTCCCTTTTAGAATCTCTGGCCATGGGATCCAGCTTTTATTTTCTCTCACCTTAGCTGCCCAGAATTTACCATTACAACATTAAGATCACATTCTCTCAGATTCCTCTTCTTTTACAATCAGCTCTTTCAGTACAGAAAGAATTAAGTCCAGAGTAACAGTTCTCTCTATATTTTCCCAGTCTTCTTAGAGATGAAACTGCCAACGGAACAGGTCAATAATTCATCATTCTCTGTTTTTAGCAGAATTTTCTAACAGATGCCTTCGTGGAATTTCATTGACCTCCTCCCCACTTCTCATAAGTCACTCCTTTTGCTAGATCTCCCTCCCTTAACTTATACTTCCCTATTCTGCATCATTTTTCCTAAATTGTTTCTTTTATTTTTTCTGTTGTTTTATCTTCCTACTCTTATCCTTGTCAATTCTTCTAACAAAACTTTCTTCTTCTACTGCGACCCCAGTAATAAGTATAATATCTGTATTATATGCTACACACATATTATAGCTATTAATATGTTGGATTGAATGTATTATACACACATTAAAACTTATTACTGGGGATATATATGTATATATGTGTGTGTGTGTGTGTGTGTGTGTGTGTGTGTGTGTATACACATCTATGTATAATGAGTGAGGAGAAATGCAGAGACAGTAGGGGTCCTCTTTCTAAAGTTGGGAGACCACTCAGGTAAGGTCCAGAGGTGGAACACTTACAAGTTACTACAGGTCAAGATGACACATGCAAGTGATATATAAAATTCTTATCCACTTGTAAGTTGGAGGGTAATAATAGTTGTCTCCTAATTACCACTGCCTGTGATAATAATAGAGAACAAGAAATCATCACCAGATGATATATTAAAAAAGGTGGAATTCCCATGCAAGTGAACACATATGCACATGCACATGCACACACACACACATACGCACACACACACACACAACCACGTTGTATATACAGTAGTTGACCTTCTGCCCCAGTTCTAGGCTGGCTCACACAGGACTGGGGGCTTGTGACTCATTTTAGGTTATTAATTTCTCTCTGTTAAAAATCATTTTTACTTATCAACAAAGTGGAATAGAAATATTACTACCAAGTGTCTCCAAAGTGTTGCTGATTTCTAATGCAAGCCCATCGATGTTGTCCACCTCCCTGATGCTGAGATGCTGGTCTATCATATTTCTAGGTGGCTCAGAGGATAGAGCACTGGGCCTGGAGTCAGTGAAACCTGAATTGAAATTTGACCTCAGACACTTACTAGCCCTGTGATCCTGGGCAAATTACTTAACCTCTGTTTGCCTTAATCTACTGGAGAAGGAAATGGCAAGCCACTCCAGGTAGCTTTGCCAAGAAAATCTTGAAGACAGTATGGTCCAAGGGATCACAAAGTATTGGACACAACTGAACAAGGTCCCACCATATTTCTCCCCAAAGGTCAATCCATACTGCTTACATTAACCACAATTAGCACCCTTTAATTTACTTTATCTAAAAGTGAATTAAGCAATAGAAATGAAAGAAAACAGAGCAAAGGGGATAGGGGTCAGTTCTTCAATGTGAGCCCTGCTAACAAAACAACAGAAATCAGCTCCTCCTGTTTCAGGACCCTCCCAAAAACAAACAAAACAAGAGACTTTCTCAAGTAATGGGAACTGCTTCCTTCCTTAACTTGGAGTCACAGGAGAAAGGAACTAGTTTTGAGGGCCCACTTGGGGAATTCCAGCAATCATGATCTACAGCCGTACAATAACACTCTTATTAGCTACAACAACAACAGCACTAGAGACCACTGGACTCTGTCTCTCTTTAGAACGGAAGAGAGCAAGAGAATTCAAATGCAGACGTCTGGCTCAGGGTTTGACCAACCTTGGAATATTTCCATGACCCAAAGATGGAGGATGAACTTCCAAACTCCAATTCTCAATTCAGTCTGACTTCTTATGTCTTTCTCATAAAAATCTTTGCAAAACAGTTCCCAGAAATTCCAGTTCTGAAAGTCACAAGCTGGTAGATTCTGGGCTTGTATTTCCATGGCAACAGTGGTTACATAAGGGCAAAGCACAAAGGCAAGGGGAAAAAAAGAGTAAAATGATAGCACTTCTTTTTCAAATAATAATACACTCACATAGCACTTTAAGGTTTACAAAGCACTCTCCTCAAAACAATCATGAGAAAGGTAGTATAAATATATGTCTCCATTTTTTAGATATGAAAACTGGGGTAAGAGAGATGAAGTGACTTTCATAAAATAACAATAATAATAATAGCTAGCATTTATATATCACTCGAAAGTCAGCAAAGTGCTTCACACATATTATCTCATTTTATTTTTGTATTTATTTTTCAATTCATTACTTGGCGGTTCCTAAAAGTAGAAGGGTCCCATTAGCCTATGCTACCTCTACATCTGTGTGTGTGTGTGTGTGTGTGTGTGTGTGTGTGTATAGTTCCTGTCTATGCACACTGATAGCTAAGAAAGTCTCTATAATAGCATTATTACCTGGTCTCAAATTTAGCTTTATTTCACTGAGATTCTTAGTCAATAAGATATAGAAATACTAAAATAGTTGAGCTGTCTGCTTAATTTCATGGTGATGATCTTTAAATACTTTGAAACATTAGTCATTTGAAGATCTTGCTTGCAAAACTGAACCAGAAACAATTTTCCAAATATCAAGTACAATTCTGTCACATAAATATGTATCTTAGAGGTACATATTCCACTCAGGTATCAAGAAGAAGCTTTGTTTTCATTACAGATAATTGCCCACTAGGATTTGGGGAGGGATGGATGGGGCCTCTTCTCGACCAATTTAGCTCCCCCCTACCAAATGTTGGTTACATAAAAAACAATCTCTAATAGTAAGCAAACACATTTATCTATTTAAAAAAAAAGATAGTAAACAGAAACTGAGGAAGATAACAGATTAGCTCAGATGACAGAATAATAAAAGTAAATGAGCTTGTTCTTTTGGTACGAAGAATAACAATAATAGCTGCAGCTAGCATTTAAATAGTGCTTTAAAGTTGGTAATCCATTTTACACGTTATCTCATTTGATCTTCATAACAATCCTATGAGATAGGAGCAATTTATCTCATTTTACAGATGAGGAAACTGAGGCTATAAGAGGTTAACCCCCACCAGTCTTCTGAGTTAGGATTCAAATTTTTCTTCCTGACTCCAGTCAGGCAATAGCCAATCAACATTTATTAAGCACCTACTATATGCCAGGCACCATACTAAATGCTGGAGATAGAAGAAAAGCAAAAAATAGTCTCTGCCCTCAAGGAGTTCACAGTTTAATGCTGTGATAATGGGCAAACAGCTATGTACAAACCAGCTATATACAGATAAATTGGAAAAAATCAACAGAAGGAAGGCACTATAATTAAAAATAGGGATAAAGAAAGGTATTTCTTATTTAGAAGGTAGGATTTTATCTGACTTGAAGGAAACTAGGAAAGCCAGGAGGCAGAGCTGTGGGAGGTGTGCATTTCATACATGGGGGACAGCCAGTGAAAATGCTGAGGTTGGGATATGGAGGACCTTGTTTGAGGAACAACAAGGAGGTCCATTTCATTGGATTGAAAAGTATATATATATATATATATTTACTATCAATTTTTAAGAGATTCTAAGAAAACTGAGGAAGGCTGCTGCTAAGACCCAAAAAGAGCAAGCAAAATAGTAGGCAAAAACACGGGTCTGAATAGGATTGCCATAGCTATTGATATTGGAAAAATATTTCCACTGAATTCTTGTGATAGGTAAATTGGCGCCAAATAACACTATCACCATGCAGATATTCCAGAGTCTAAAACCTAGGTTTTACTATACTTAAGCACAGATTCAGAGCTTAGAAAAATAACTCTGAACCCCAATTAGGGTTTTAACAAGGCTCATATAGTTTTCAACCATGTTGGAGAGACAGAGATTTTTTTTTTCTTTTACAGCCAAGAAAGAGAGAATCTCACACATTAACCAAGGAAAAGAAAAACAAAGTTTTACAGACTTAAACTTATGGGAATTATTTTTCCAGGTGAGGCTGGTGAGGTTTAGAGCTAACAAATGGGTAATTGAGAGGGGATATTTATGTGCCAAAAGATAACCAAGATGTTGGAACAGGTTGAGATCTTTCAACAAATGAAGCAAGTCAAATTACTTTGTAAAGCTTGGCCTCTCTTTTGGTTTCTTATCTCAGAAATGTCTGAGGGCCTTCACTAAATTTTAATATCCCATGGGATATGGTTCAGCCAGCCAAATAGCCTCCTAAAATGGGGAAGTGGCCCTGAACTCTAAATAATAAAAACTAATAAAAGGAAATAAAAAAAATTATTATGGTATTCTGATTCTAAAAAAAAGAAAATATTTTTGTTACTCCCTTCACTATGTAATCTTAACCTTCTCTTCTGGCTGAGAACTCAGTAGGAAGAAAATTAAAGTTAGAAACATAAATTAAAATGATGACATAATGGTCATAAAAACTGCTGGGAGAAAAGAAGCAATAGTAAGTGCTTTCTGGTTTCATAAGTCTATGCAACAGTTTTAACTTCCACCAAAATTCCAAAGCATAGGCCATCATAGGAATTTGCTTAAGTATATAATAAAAAATTATTTTTCAGTACACAACAGTCAAACCTACTCTGTATCAACTCTAAGAAAAGTTACAATTTTAAGTTTTATCTGGAAGAACAAAACTCAGTCTCATAAATTCAATATCACTCTGGCAGAACCTCCCCCACCACTGTCACCTCCCCATCCCACACCAATAAAAAGCAATTCAATCTGACAAATGTTTATTAATCACTTATATAATGTCAGGGACTGTGTTAGAACCTGGAGATATGAAGCCTAAAAAAAAATCCTCCTTGTCAAGAAACTTAGAATCTAACAGGGAGAACTCTATATATACACAAAAAAGTATGATACACAGCATGTGACAAGTGTAATGGTGAGGTCCAGATAAAATACTCTTAAGGAGGGAAATATCAATTCCATCTGAGAAGGCTTCATGGATAGAAAGGTGTCTCTGATAAAATAGGGTATCTTCTCCCCATCCTTTCTTCTCAGTGTGAGTTAGATTAGTTCTTTTCCTAAAAGTCAAGGAAGCTTTCACCCAAGATTTGATTGGCCCAGAGAGCTAAGACCTGAGCTGCCTAGGTATAGAAGGAGCTTTCTGGGAACTTCAAGCCATATTGACTGTGGCTTCCTATTCACCTAAGGGAATAAAGATTCCTGCCCTTTTAGAGTTGGGGACCTTCAGATTTGGTTGATATTCCAAGTCCACAGGAAACACTATACCCTTCCCTAATGACCAGGCAGTTTTCCATATGGAAAAGAGGCCACGTCTACCAGATATGAGTGGTATGTCATTGTTGAGTAGCTTTTCCATGCTAGGTAAATGTGATGGCTTCACAGTAGCAGTAGTCTTCTTGTGATATCTAGCATCATAGGAAGTGCAATAAGAAGGCTTTCACAGTAGACAGCAAAAAGATGACAAGGCTGATTGTAGTAGGAGTGAAAAGGAAAGTATGACTGTTAGAGATAAGGCTAAAGAAGAACTGACAAGACAGCATCTGATTTTGGACATACTAAGTATAGGGGATCTAGCATAATCCATTCCTTTGATCTACAGTACTCTAAATCCACTCCTTCCTTTGGCCACAATGATGGAGATGGCATATATTGTATTTTCAGATATTAGCCATGGGTAGCAACTATATCATTATAACTAACAAGACATCTAAAATATTAGACTTTTGTTGCTGAAAATGACATGTCAACTATGAAAATTCTCAGTGCTTAGTGGTGCAGTGGACAAAGAGTTGGGCCTAGAATCAGGAAGATCTGATTTCAAATCCAGTCTCAGACATTTATTAGCTGTAGGATCCTTGGCCAAATCATTTAATCTCTATTTGCAAAATGAGGACAATAATTGCACCTACCTCACCTTAAAGCACTATATAAACATTGGTCATCATTCTCCACACTTAAAAAAAATGAAAAACAGAATTTCCAAACCTGTTTAAGTCTTCCAAATGAAGCATTTCAATGGGTTTTGAACTGATTGGTGAAACATGAAATACATTTTGATTAGATTGTAAGAATGACTGGTTGCTATAAAAAATAACAGAAATTCATTAGCTTCATTTTACAAAAATCTTTATATAACTGATACGTGGGATTGAAATATTGTATCAGGATTAATATATGGGATTGAAATAATGTATCAGGATTAATAAGTGCATCCAACTATGTACTTCTTCAATTTGTATCCCTATGAAGTATCTTTATAACCTATGATAACCATTAAAGCCAAATATTAACCCAAAAAAACATTGGATTGCTGTGTTACAAAGTCTTAAATCAAGATTTTGAAAAATAATGATGCATACTCAATCACATTGTTTTTATATATGTATATATATATACATAAGTGTATAGATAAAAGTATATGCTTTATACATACTCATATGTAGTAAAAATTTTACTGAAGGTAAAAATGGGCTTGCACCATTAAATGAAATTAACTAAAATTATATTGTAAAATATTTCATCTTCATCTCATCTTTTTAAATTTCTATTTATTTTATAACATGTATGCCTATAGTTTATAGATAAATGTACATATTTTGAGTATATGACTTCACACATTTTTTAGTGATAGGAATATGTGATCCAAAAAGTTTGGGGATTACAGGTCAAGCATCTGTCACCTAAACAGAGGTGTTAGGAGAGAAGTTCCCAGTTCTTTAGGGACACTTTCTTGGAGCTCCCTCTGGTGTTGGATGGAGAGCATAACCTCCAAGGCCAGTGTGAGATTCTCCAGTTCCTTGTTCTAATTGTGAATAAGACCAGGTTAATACCAGGCAGCAACTGGTGATGTTTAAATACAGATGAGTAAACGTCCCAAAGAGTTTAATGACTATCTATCCCCTCGGTAGTAGTTTGTTACTCATAAATCTCCACACATCACAAGTTTTTGTGTTTTCCAGTCTCATTAATCAGTTAATATTCTCTGAAGTCTCAGATTTTTAACATTGCCTTTGATTGTTCAATTCATTTCAATTTAATTAAACAGTTTCGAAGTACCTCCTATTTACAAGGTATGATGCTAGGGGATGGTGTATTAGGCATAGAACTGAAGCCTATGAGAATAAGACATTTAACTTACATTGCTAAATATAAGCAGTAATATTTCATAGGCTGTAAAAATATTAATGGTTTAATGTGTATTCCTATAACAGGCTCACAAAATACTTAAATGACAATAAATTGCCCTGTGAGCTGTCTCTTTTGCCAAAGAACTAAGTGCTAAATTACTAAAATGATAGTTAGATACTCTTAATCTAAATGGAAATATGTATACTGTTCATTGGGCAGGGGGGTGGAGAGAGGGAAAGGATATAAAAGCCATGCCTTCAGGAAACAGATCATACAGCTACTTTTTTATTTTTAGTTTATTAGTAATACCATCTATAACTAACAAGATTTTTACTTATAACCATCCTTACACAGGGGTTCTTTATCACTGATCACCCATAGCAGTGATGGTCTTGTCAGGATTTATTTAATGAGATCCATTCATAACTGTCTTCCTGCAGTAAAGGGAAGACTACATTAACCATTTCTGGTTTAATCCTTACAAAACTAACTCTTTACTCTCTGTTGCATTTTTTTCAAGAACTAGGACATGTTTTCTAATGGCCTGATCCTTGTTATAAAGGCTAATTGTTTATTTGGACATAAAGCAGGACCTCATTATGACCATATAGGTATGTATGTATGTGTGTATGTGTGTGTGTGTGTGTATATCCCTTAAAACATAGCTATATGTAATTTTAAAAAAAAACCTGTATATATTGGTAATGAAATGCCTTTTCACTTATAGTTTTTTTCCTTGTTCATCTTGTTTTTCACATCAAAGAAGTGCCTGGATGCCTGGTAGGATGTTTGATAGGTAATGTATCCTTAGAGGTAAAATTTAGCTTTTTAAAGTATTCAATGGGGGGCAGAGCCAAGATAGCAGAGTAAAAGCAGTGACTTGCTTGAGCTCTCCCCCAAACCCCTCCAAATACCTATTAAAAATGGTTCTAAATAAATTCTAAAGCAGCAGATTCTACAAAAAAGACCAAGTGAAACAAAATTTCCAGCCCAAGACAACCTGGATGGTTGATCGGAAAGGTATACCGCACCAGGCTGGGAGAGGAGCTCAGTTCAGTGTGGGTGTGCAGGCTGCAGTGAACCTGGAGCAGGCATCAGAGGACTGAATCACAGGCAGCTGTGGTGGTTTCCTGAACTCTCAATCCACAAATGCCAAAGACAACTTAGAAGGTCAGTGGGAAAAGTCTGTGTCTGCCATGAGAGTGAGAAGCATGGTGGTCTCAGCTCCAGTCCCCAAGCTCGGCCCCAGGACAGTGGCTGCCTCCTGAGCTTCTAGCCCACAGACTGAGGGGTAATCCAGCAGCTGCTCAGAGGGGGATTGCAGGAATCTCTCTGCTGGTGCAGGATTCTCTTGCTTTGCCCCTGCTTGGATCTGGGTTACAGTTCTGGGTGGTGGTCCTGGGGCAAGGAGGAGCGCTGGCGTGGTGGAGCTTGTAGTGGCTGTGGAGAGGAAATTCTCCTCACAGTTCCAAGACAGAAAAGAGTGCTTGTGATCACTTATAGACCAGAGAACAGGCCAGGAAAGGTGTAAACACCTCGCCCTTGGATCATAGCACCTTGGAAGAACTGAAAATTTACAGATCTCTAGAGGTATCTCTGAAAAGAGCTGCACAAAACCCCTTAAGCTTGGGACAGTACATTCTCCACACCGGAAACACACCCCTACCTTAACAAAGAGTTTATAACTCAAGTAATTGGCCGAGTTCATGAGCAAGCAGAGCAAAAAGAGTCAGACTATATTATCTTACTTTGATGACAAAGAAGATCAAAACACACAACCAGAAGAAGACAACAAAGCCAAAGCTCCTACATCCAAAGCCTCCAAGAAAAATATGAATTGGTCCCAGGCCATGGAAGAACTCAAAAAGGATTTTGAGAAGCAAGTAAGAGAACTAGAGGAAAAACTGAGAGTGATGCTAAAGGAGACCCCAAAAAATACTGAAGAAAATAACACCTTAAAAAATAGCCTAATCCAAATGGCAAAAGGAGCCAATGAGGAGAAGAATGCCCTAAAAAGCAAAATTGGCCAAATGGAAAAGGAAGTCCAAAAGCTTACTGAAGAAAATACCTCCTTAAAAATTAGAATGGAACAATTGGAAGCTAGGGACAATTTGAGAAATCAAGGCACTATAAAACTAATCCAAAAGAATGAAAAAATAGAAGAGAATGTGAAATATCTCATTGGAAAAACAACTGACCTGGAAAACAGATCCAGGAGAGAGACCTTAAAAATTATTGGACTATCTGAAAGCCAACATCAAAAAAAAAAAAGCCTAGACAGCATCTTTCAAGAAATTATCAAGGAAAACTGCCCTGATATTTTAGAACCAGAGGGCAAAACAGAAATTGAAAGAATCCACCGATCACCTCCTGAAAGACATCCCCAAAGGAAAACTCCTAGGAATATTATAGCCAAATTCCAGAGTTTCCAGGTCAAGAAGAAAATATTGCAAGCAGCCGGAAAGAAACAATTCTAATATTGTGGAAACACAATCACAATAACACAAGATTCAGCAGCTTCTACATTGAGGGACCAGAGTACATTAAATTTAATATCCCAGAGGGCAAAGGAGATGGGATTACAACCAAGAATCACCTACCCAGCAAAACTGAGTATAATCCTTCAGGGTAAAAAATGGTCATTCAATGAAATAGGGGACTTTCAAGCATTCCTGAGGAAAAGACCAGAGCTGAAAAGAAAATTTGACTTTCAAATACAAGGCTCAAGTGAAACATGGAAGAGGTAAACAAGAAAGAGAAATCATAAGAGACTTTTTAAGGTTGAACTGTTTACATTCCTTCAAGGAAAGATGATATTTGTAAGTCATGAATCCTTTGTCAGTATTAGGGTAGTGGGAGGAAAAAAATTATATGTATAGATAGATAGATAGATAGATAGATAGATAGATAGATAGATAGATAGATAGATAGAGGGCACAGGGTGAGTTGAAGATGAAGGGGTGATATCTGGAAAATAAAATTAAGGGGTGACAGAGGATTATACTGGGAGAAGGAGAAAGGGAGAAGTAGAAAGGGGTAAATTATCTCACATGAAACAGACAAGAAAAGGCTTTTACAGTGGAGGGGAAATGGGGGAAGGTGAGAGGGAATGAGTGAGTCTTATTCTTATAGGATTTGGCTTAAGGAGGGAATAACATACACAATGGGTTATGGAAATCTATTTTACCCTACAGGAAAATAAGGGGGGAAGGGTACAAGACAGCAAGGGGGCGATGGAGGGGAGGGCAGATTGGGGCAGGGGATAATCAGAAGCAAACACTTCTGAAGAGGTACAGGGTCAAAAGAGAGAATAGAATAAATGGGGGGTAGGATAGGATAAAGGGAAATATACTTAGTTTTTCACAACAGGATTACTATGGAAGTGTTTTACATGACTACCCATCTATAACCTGTAATGAGATGCTTGCCTTTTCAATGAGGGTGGGTGGGGAGGGAGGAAGGGAGAAAATTTGTAACCCAAAGTTTTAAAAACACATGTTAAAAATTTTAAAAAAATAAAGTATTCAATCTCCACCCCACCTCTACTTCACCCTTTTCTTCTCCTACCAGTTTGGGAAGAGCAAGAAGAAGATACTGAAGAAGTTGCAGGTGGCAGGAGTAAGAGTGGATGTTTTCTCCACCCAGCAGGCTTTTTTTTCCTTAAAATAAAATGTTATTGATATCTTTTATTTTTACATCACCTTCATTTCCAAATATATCCCTCCTTCTCTCCTAACCCAGAGAGCTGGGTTAGGTTTATTTTTTTGGCTAGGCAATGGGGTTAAGTGACTTGCCAGGGTCACACAGCTAGTAAGTGTCAGGTGTTTGGTCAGAGGCAGGATTTGAATGCAGGTCCTCCTGAATCCAGGGCTGCTGCTCTATCCACTTCGCCACCTAGCTGCCCTCTGCAATATTTTTTTAAAGAAAAAAGAAGGGAAGATGGGTGCATTCCTTCCATTTATATTACTGTAGTTACTATATATGTTGTTTTCCTGGTTCTGATTACTCTGGTGAGCTGTGATCTAATCAAAATGCGCTTTCTTTCCAATGATGTAAATAGCAACATATTCATGCCTCTTCATCCAGAATGCTGCTTGTCCACATCTCATAAACTCACCACAGAAATTCCACCCAGTATGCTAGGGGACCTTTCTCAAGTTCTCCTGGCATTGTGACTAGGTATCCTCATGATGCCATGAAAACTTCTCCTTTTGGGTAAGTGGCAGGAGGAGCAAGAGGAATGATTCAGGAAAGCACAAGTGAAAAGCCACTTCTGGACCACTACATCTGGTGTTAATAAATAACTATGTTTTAGGGGAGATGCTGACCTACAAGCTTTCATACCTTTCCAAAACCGAAAGTACAGATGTAACCACAAGTCCCGACCCCCACCCATAACCCCACCCAAATATGCTGGATGCTGGAGATACAAAGCGAAAATGTTCCCTACCTTCAAGAATTTTTTCTAGTGTGGAGGTGGTTGTGGGAGGAAGATGGGGAATGTGTGGTCATATGAGAAGGGAGAACATACTAACGAATAACAGGATCAGGAAGAATGGCAAGGAAAATTCAGATACCAAAGAGTTTGGTAGGAAATAGCAGCTGCAAAAAGGTCCCAGAAAAGTGATTTTTACTCATCATCTCCTCATTTTTTCAGGATTTCAATAAATTTGGCCCCCTAGGAGGGCTAAAATGATAGGTAGAAATCTTCATTAATTCTTCTATTTCCACTGAAGGGAGAATTACACTGCAGCATGATTTCAGTTAGATGTAAAAGAAAGTAAAGGCATGGTAGTAGTCCTTTTAAGTTTGCTTACCCTCATTCAGAATCTGGGCTTTCATTCATGAAGGTCCACAAATTTGACTGTCTGCCCACACAGTGATATTGGGCCCTGATTAATTTTTTCATTCTAACCAATCTCCCAAAAGACTGATTTCTAAAGCAGAGTTCCAATTCATTTATTTATATTGAGGATATTCCTTCCTAATGACAAGATATAGTATATCTTTAAGGCTCTCTTTCCCACTGCAAATACATTCAGAAAGTCAAACTAAAGAAAAGAAAATGGCTTGGTGAGCTAGATTCAGAGAAAAAGAATCGAATGCTCTTTAAATGACATTTCATATAAAATATGAAAAACTCAGTAAATTTCTAAGCCAGAAATTTGCTTTGTCACTTCACGAATGGATTCTCAGATGGTAGATAAAGACCGTGATTCCCCAAAGTGTGGCTTTCCTTGAATTCTGCATAATGCCGAACTAAAATTAGAAATGCCTTTAGAAATCTGTTGCAAACTAACAAGTAGCTGGGGCAACGGTGGCAAAACAAAATACACCAAGTAATCATGCTACAGTGCATCTGAGAGGTTAGCATGCCTCCATTGTGTATAGCCTAAACCCTTTGGACTTGATTTTTATTTTAAATGAAATATTTATTTGTAGCCAGTGAATATAACTTAGTAGAGATAACTAGAGAAATAATTTCATTCAAAGAGCCAATAAATTATCAGTAGCAAATGAGTTATCAAACTGGGAGACATATTCCAGAGTTCTCCGTTATTGTAATGGAATATGTCCTGGGCAAATTCCAAATGGAAAAGGAAGTGCCTATAGATAGAGAAGCTCTTTGGATGCATCTATTTCTGAATGAGATTGCACTATGTCCATCAAAATTCCTGAATACTCTAGAGTTCCTTTGATGGGATCCACGTCTACTCATAAAAGATTAGACTTACAATCTCTATAGGAAAATCATAATGGAAGAAGAATACCTCTTGTCCAGAATGTGATCTGCAGTTGGATGGGTACCTCATTGAGCTAACATTACCATCAGCATCTATGTCTTGGACAGACATTGCAGATGGACTAAGAGAATGGTTCCAGAATTGAGTAGAAGAATGAATGCAGGTTGGATCATATTGGAAAAATTATGCAGCACTTTCAATGATTCCAGAAATCCATGACAGAAAAATCCACCTTTCTAATACTAGTGGCTGTAAATCATGGAACATAAGAATTGTTAAAGTACCAAAATTGCAGGCACCTCAAAGGAACAACATATTTTGGGCAAAAGTAGTCAGCATCACATAACCAATAACGACTGACACATAAGAACGGACATAAAAGATAACTTTCTTTAGGAAATACATGATCAGAAAAGAAGGTGAGCAAAACATATAATGAGAACAAGTTATAATAAGTGGATTGGCCATGGTACTAGTACATATTCACAGAATGTTACAGGACTTAGAAGAAGGTCTCCAGAGCATTGAGAAGATCCTAGTTTAAAAAATTACAACAGTTTATGGACAAGAGTAAAAGAAAATGAAATATGGACTGGTTATGATCTTTAGCATCAGTGAGAATTTTCACATCAATATTGGAATCACAGATTCATTAAAGAATTGAAGCATTTATTTGTTTAAAAATATGTCAATGACAGGACAGCTAGGTGGCGCAGCGGATAGAGCACAGGCCCCGAAGTCAGGAGGACCTGAGTTCAAATCCGGCCTCAGACCAAACACTTGACACGTACTAACTGTGTGACCTTGGGCAAGTCACTTAACCCCGATTGCCTCACTAAAAAAAATAAAAATAAAAAAATAAATAAAAATATGTCAATGAATTTTAAAACAGCAATATTTGGATCTAGTAGTTAGTTAATAAGCTAGAATTAGTCCAAAAGAACTATCTAGATTAAGAAATAGTTTTAAGAATATTATTTCTGAAGATTAATTGCCATTGTTTCCCATACTGGACCATTGAAGATTCAGAGAAACAATTACTTTAATACAAACATATTCTTTATGGCTTTCAGTTAAAAATAGCCCGCAAGGTAGTCCCATTGGGTGGGTCTCAGAAGCTCTCCACTGGAACCATAGTGAGGTCCTTATATAGTTCTTGCCTAAAGGGCCCACAGTTGAACTTCAGATCAATTCACCTGGGGGTGAAGTTTAGTCAAACGATCATGAGATTTTTCCAGAGTGTACTAACAACAACAACTAGCCTTAGATGAACTAGAGGAGAAAAGATCATTACAAAAAAAAAAAAAACACTTTAGGGAAAATAATGTTTCCTATAAATCAAATCTAAGAACTGTTCATTATTATCGGTTGGCACCGCTACTATGGAAGGCTGGAAAAAGATGTTCTGTATGTTGACATGTGCCCAACTAAATAGATTTCATAAAAGATGCATGATGAGTTACATTTGGAAGTGAATCTGATACTGAGCAGCTGTTCCCCTTGAATGTGAAAAACTAAACATTTTAAAGGAAAAATTATACTAGTTAGACTTCTTGACTACTGGGGGACATAGCATTGGAATAAACTATATTGTGAAGTCATGGGTCCTGGCAACCTTGAAAAGAAGTTTACGCAGAATTACATAGAAACTATGGATATTATATCAATTAAGGGAAATACTCCTATAGTGTGAAAAAAACACTTTTATTCCAGAATTAAAGTTTTCAACAATTAACTTTTTATCTCCCCTTCTTTCCTGAAACATTGATAAAGTTTTATTTGGGGACAAAAAAAAGAGAATTGAGTACCAAAAGCATATCTAAGGTACTTACACCAAAACATCTTTAAAAATAGTACTCTTAACTATACTCCAAAGTACCTGTGATCTCTCTGATTCAGGAATTCCTTCCAACAACATAGATCACAACCCATCCGTATATGCCATCCTCAGATACTCTTGTTGATATTCTCCCAAAAGTTCATCCCAGAGGTCCCACTCAACATGCTACACAATAAAAATCCCTCCACCTGAATAATTACCATTTTTTCCCTTTTGGTAAATTTGGCTTCATTCATTTCCACCAAAAATTACCTCACTTCTATCCTGAGAAGGTGTCCAAGATCAGAGAATAAAAAGTTTCATTGTTCAAGGCAGAGCCAGATTTCTACCAAAAATTCAAATAATTGGACTGACTCATAATGATACCTTCATTATAATTTGCATACTGCTTTATGCTTTCTGCAATAGTTTTCACATACTATCTCACTGGATTCTCAAATAAATTAAGGTTTTAGATAACAATAAAAAAAAACTTTCCCCAAAGGAATGCTTGCACTGCATTTTAAGATGTGTCAGTGAAAAGGATGTTTTTTAGAAGCAGTTGGAATATGAATTCTCAGTATCTATTTGGTTTTATAAAATATATTTTAAAATATTCCCACAGAGTTTACTTACTATAAAATTAAGATAAATTGAAACATGAAATAATTGTTTTAAAAATGAAACATAACTTTTTGTTGTATTTTTTACTTCTGAGGTTTAAAAAAAATTCTCACTTGCTCACTGGCTAGTACCACATTAAGTACCCATTTCTGTAATTCTATCTAGTATCCAAACCTCAAGAAATAACTAAGACAAAACAAGAGAACAACTTCTTCCAGGATGCAACATTACATTGGCTATACATATGGGAATCTTATAGGCCCTGGAAAAAGTAATTTCAAAGCCTTTGCCAAAGAAATAGTTTCATTTTTACCTTTATAAGCTCTAATTTCTATGGCATGTAATTATTCTGCTTTACACATTTCACTACCTAATCCTGGCAACAGTCTGTTCTGTGTCACAGATAAGTCAAATTTTTAAGGGGAGAAAAGTAATAAGCAATTCATTGAGTAATCCTTGTCGTCCTGATTCAGTTCTTTTAAGATAGAGCATTAGCCTTGATTTTGATAAGATATAGATGGCTAATTTGGGGAACTCAGGGTTCTTTCTTGATATCTAGCTCTTTATAGCACATGTACTTATAAATTGAGTGAGTACTATATTGAGTGCCTGGAATTTATAACACTGATTGGATGAGGGAAGAGGGGAGGGAATTAGCATTTATATAGTATCTACTATGTGTCAGTCACTATGCTAAGCATTTACAAGAATTTTTACTAAGCACTTGATTCTCATGACAATTCTGTGAGGTCAGTGTTGTTATTATCCTCATTTTACAGGTGAGGAAACTGAGGAAGAAGTGACTTGTCCAGGGTCACTTCGCTAGTAAGTGTCTAAGGCTAGATTTGAGCATGGGTCTTCTTGACTCCCAAGCCCATAGCTCTATCTGTTGCACACCACATTTGCTCCCAAATAAATGAACTGGGAAGATTCTGTATGGTGAACTGAAATAGAATGACCACAAGTGAGATAGTCAAAAATATCAGAATATAACTTGAAATATGAGAACATAGAACAATATCCTGGAAGGAAAGGAGGAACAACAGTGTAATAAGATAGGCCAACAATGGAGTAACTATTATCTCACCTGATTCTCACAGCAACCCTGGGAGGGAGGTGCAATCAGCATCCCATTTGTAATTGAGGAAAACAAGCAGGTTAGAAGTTGAATGACTTGCCCAGGATCATGCAGCAAAATAAATGTCAGAGTCTGGATTTGAGTTTAGCTATCTTCCTGATAGCATGCCCAGTCCTCTATCCATTATGCTACCTATCTGCCCAGATCGAAAAAAGAAAAGTTGTTCACGTGTGGTATGAATCATATTGCTGATCATGTTGGTCTCTTACAACCATTAGTAAGCATTACTGCTGTGGTAGAAAAGAAACAAAGATTGAAGGGAAACTCATCAATTGGGGACTGGCAGAAGAAGTTGTGGTATATGATTGTGACGGAATATTATTAGGCTATAAAAAATGGAGAGGAGGATAGTTTCAGAAAAACTTGGGAAAACTTATAAGAACTTACGCTAAATGAAGTAAGAACCAGGAGATCATCATGCACAGTAACAGCAACATTGTATTGATGATCAATTGTGAAAGACTTAGCTACTCTGATCAATACAATAATCCAAGACAATTCTAAAGGGCTCATGATGAAAAATAATATCCCTTCTAGAACTGATGAACTCTGAATACAGATATAAGTATACTTTTTCACTTTTTTTCTTTTATTTTTTGCAACATGGCTAATAGGGAAATATTTTTTGCATGACTTCACATGTATAATGAGTATTATATTGCTTGCCTTCTCAATGGGTGGGAAGAGGGGCTAGAGGGAGAGAGAAGATTTGGAACTCAAATTTTTTTAAAAATGAATGTCAAAAATAAAAAATGAGGCTATGAAAGTGCATTTAGATATTTCTGTATGTATGTGTATATATGTCACATAATCATGAATGCAATTTTTTAAATCTACAAATTTATATATAAAGGGAGAGAGGCCTGAGAATATCGGCAGAATGAAGGGCAAATGTCACCAGCACCACCCATTCACCCTCTTTTCCCCTCAGTGCCTCCTAGAGTGTCTCAGGGTAATTTACAAGGACTGGGACCTAGGTACGGCTTTTGGTTTTGGTTGGCTTTGCTCTGTTTTACCCAACAAACTGAGCAGAAACCCTGATTTAGAAAACCCAACACCTGAGAGACAATTCCAGCAGGTGGCAGCAGCAGCTTAGTATTGAAGAAGTCCAGCATCCCAGGGGAAAAGCATCATCCAGGAAAATGCCAGTTTTGGGAACTGGAGCTGGATGAGAGATCCTAGCCAGGATGCAACCTTGGCAGGAGTTATCTTTTCTACCAATGACTTGGTAATCTATGATTAACATTAACTATTGGTGTATGGGGTATCCCTCTTATTTACTTTCCTATTCCATCCTAATTAAAAACTTTATCATATGACTTCTGGCTCCTGGCTAGAGAACACAATTTTGATAATATCATGATAAGGAGGAAATAGGAAGATGGTGGAAAAGATGAGTTACTGAAGGACTGAAGAGAAAATGTCCTTATCAAAAATAGAAAAGAAACTACAAGTCAGTAAACTCAACTTTGATTACTGGTAAAATTCTGGAATGCTATATATAATAAACATCTAATATCTTCTGTGGGGAAAGGACTTAACTTTTCTTACAAAATACTTAACTTTACAAACACCAAACAAGATGAACATTTCCATATGCAGAACTCCCCCTCCCCCTCCACTCTACCTTGCAAAAGGATGACACATGCAGTCGCAAATCTGCGTTAGACATCAATTGTCTTCTCTCTCCAAATTCAAAGCTATTTTGCCCATCTGTGTTCCACTGACCTTTCTTCTGTGCTCTTCTGGGCTTTTTTAAATATTTCAGTGACCTTTTTTCTTACCTTCCCCCCCCCATTTTGGTAACAGAATCCCTAGTCCCCTTTTCCCTCCCAACTCCTTCCTCCAATTAAAAGAAAAAAAAAAAGATGTATCAGAAATGCTTAATCAAACAAAACAAATAGCCATATTGTCCTTCAATATTTCATTCTGTAGTTGAGTTCATCGTCTCACTGTCAGGGATCAGGTAGCGTGTCTCATCATGAATCCTCTGGAATTATGGCTTGTCATTGCATTGAGCTGAATTCTCAAGTCTTTTTTTTGTTTGTTTTTATATATTCCTATTAAACATATTTTCACATTAGTGATGTTGTAGGTAAGAATTAGAACCAATAGGAGGAACCACCAGAAAGAGGAAGCAAAACACAACAGAAGAAAAAAATAGCAATTAGTATGCTTCAATCTGCATTCAATCTCCACAGTTCTTTCTTTGGATGTGGATAGCATTTTCCATCATGAGGCCTTTGGAGATGTCTTAGATCCTTGTGTTGCTGAGAAGGGTTAAGTAGAGCAATATTAGTCATCGCACAATATGGCTGTTACTATGTACAACATTCTCTTGGTTCTGCTCACTTCACTCAACATCTGTCCATACAAGTCTTTCCAGGTTTTTCTGAAGTCAGCCTGTTCATCATTTCTTATAGCACAGTAGTATTCCATTACATTCATATACCACAACTTGTTTAGCCATTCCCCAACTGATGGGCATCCTCTCAATTTCCAATTCTTTGCCACCACAAAAAGAGCTGCTATAAATATTTTTGTACATGTAGGTTCTTTTTCTCATTTGTATGATCCCTCTGGGATACAGCCCTAGAAGTGCTATTACTGGGTAAAAGGGTATGCACATTTTTATAGCCCTTTGGGCATAGTTCCAAATTGCTCTCCAAAATGGTTGAATCATTTCACAACTCCACCAGCAATGCATTAGTGTTCCAATTTTCCCACATCTTCTCCAACATTTATCATTTTCCTGTTTTGTTATGTTAGCCAATCTGATAGGTGTGATGTGGTACCTCACAGTTGTTTTGATTTGCATTTCTCTAATCCATAGTGATTTAGAGCATTTTTTCATATGATTATAAATGACTTTAATTTCTTCATCTGAGAACTGCCTGTTCATATCCTGTGACCATTTATCAATTGGGGAATGATTTGTATTCTTATAAATTTGACTTGATTTTCTATATATTTTAGAAATGAGGTCCTTATCAGAGAGACTGGTTGTAAAAATTCTTTCCCAATTTTTCTACCTTACTTCTAATCTTGGTAGCATTGGCTTTGTTTGTGCAAAATCTTTTCAATTTAATGTAATCAAAGTTATTCATTTTGCTTTTTGTAATGTTCTCTATCTCCTGTTTGGTCATGAATTCTTCTGTTCTCCATAAATCTAATAGGAAAACTATTCCTTACTCTCCCAGTTTGCTTTACAGTATCAGTTTTTATATCTAAATCATGAACCCATTTTGACTTTATTTTGGTATATGATGTGAGATTTTGATCTATGCCTAGTTTCTGCCATACTCTTTTGCAGTTTTCCCAGCAGTTTTTGTCAAAGAGTGAGTTCTTATCCCAGAAGCTGGGGTCTTTGGGTTTATCAAATAATAGATTACTATAGTCATTGACTATTGTGTCTTGCATACTTAACCTATTCTACTGATCCACCACTTATTTCTTAGCCAGTACCAAGCAGCTTTGATGATTGCTGCTTTATAATACAATTTAAGATCTGGAATGGCTAAACTACCTTCTCCTGCATTTCTTTTCATTAGTTCCCTTAATATTCTGGACCTTTTGTTCTTCCAAATGAATCTTGTTATTATTTTTTCTAACTCCATAAAATAATTTTTGGTAATTTGATTGGCATGGCACTGAATAAGTAAATTAGCTTAGGTAGAATTGTCACTTTTATTATATTAGCTCAGCCTACCCATGAGAAACTGATGTTTTTCCCATTATTTAGATCTGACTTTATTTGTGTGAAAAGTGTTTTGTAATTGTGTTCATGTAGTTCCTGGGTTTGTTTCAGGAGGTAGACTCCTAAATATTTTATAACGTCTACAGTAACTTTAAATGGAATTTCTCTTTCTATCTCTTGCTGTTGGGCTTTGTTGGTAATAAATAGAAATGCCGATGATTTATGTGGGTTTATTTTATAGCCTGAAACTTTGCTAAAGTTGTTTATTATTTCAAGTAGTTTTCACTTGGTTCTCTAGGATTCTCTAAGTATATCATCATATCATCTGCAAAGAGTGATAGCTTTGTTTTCTTCTTTGCCTATTCTAATACCTTCAATTTCTTTTTCTTCTCTTATTACTAAAGCTCATGGTTCCAGTACGATATTGAAAAACAGTGGTGATAATGGACACCCTTGTTTCACACCTGATCTTATTGGAAATGCTTCTAGCTCATGTTCATTACATATGATGCTTGCTGAAGGTTTTAGGTAAATGCTATTTTTTATTTTAAGGAAGACTCCATTTACTCCTATGCTTTCTAATGTTTTTAACAGGAATGGGTGTTGTATTTTGTCAAAATTTTTTTCTGCATCTATTGAGATGATCATGTGTTTTCTGTTAGTTTTGTTGTTGATATGATCAATTATGCTGATAGTTTTCCTAATATTGAACCAGCCCTGGTATAAATTCTGGTATAAATCTGATCTGGTCATAGTGTATTATTCTTGTGATAAGTTGCTGTAATCTATTTGCTATATTTTATTTAAAATTTTTGCATCTGTATTCATTACGTAAGTTGGTCTATAATTTTCTTTCTCTGTTTTGACTCTTCCCGGTTTAGGTATCAGCACCATATTTATATCATAAAAAGAATTTGGTAAGACTCCTTCTTCATCTATTTTCCCAAATAGTCTATATAGTATTGGAATTAATTGTTCTTTAAATGTTTGATAGAGTTCGCTTGTAAATCCATCTAGCCCTGGAGATTTTTTCCTAGGGAATTCATCAATGGCATGTTTAATTTCTTTTTTTGAGATAGGGTTATTTAAGTACTTCTTCTTCTGTTAATCTGGGCAATTTATATTTTGGTAAATATTCATCCATTTCACTAAGATTGTCAAATTTATTGGCCTACGGTTGAGCAAAATAGTTCCTAATTATTGTTTTAATTTCCTTTTCCTTGGTGGTGGATTCACCCTTTTCATTTTTGATACCAGTAGTTTGGTTTTCTTCTTTCTTTTTTTTTTAAATTAAATTAACTAAAGGTTTATCTATTTTGTTGTTGTTGTTGTTTTTTATAAAACCAGCTCTTAATTTTATTTATTAGTTCAATAGTTCTCTTAATTTCAATTTTATTAATTTCTCATTTGGTTTTCAATATTTCTAATTTGGTGTTTAAATAAGGATTTTTAATTTGTTCTTTTTCTAGTTTTTTTACTTGTATGCCCAATTCATTGATGTCCTCTTTTTCTATTTTATTCATGTAAGCATTTAGACATATAAACTTCCCCTAAGAATTGCTTTCACTGAATCTCATAATTTTGGTATATTGTTTCATTACTGTCATTCTCTTGAATGAAGTTACTGATTGTTTCTATGATTTCTTGTTTGACCCAATCATTTTTTAGGATTAGATTATTTAGTTTCCAATTATTTTTTAGTCTATCTTTCCATGGCCCTTTATTACACATAATTTTTATTGCATCATAATCTGAAAAAGATGCATTTAATATTTCTGCCTTTCTGCACTGGATTGTGAGGTTTTTATGCCCTAGTACATGATGTGCCATGTACCACTGAGAAAAAAGTATATTCCTTTCCATCCCCATTCAATTTTCTCCAGAAGTCTATCATACCTAACTTTTCTAATATTCTATTCACCTCCTTAACTTCTTTCTTGTTTATTTTGTGGTTAGATTTTTTCTAGTTCAGAGAGGGGGAGGTTGAGATCCCCTACAAGTCTAGTTTTGCTATCTATTTCTTCCTGTAACTCCCTGAACTTCTCCTTTAAGAATCTGGATGCTATACCATTTGGTGCATATATGTTTAGTAATGATATTACTTCATTGTCTATGGTGCCTTTTAGCAGGATGTAATTTCCTTCCTTATCTCTTTTGATAAGATCTCTTTTTGCTTTTGCTTTGCCTGAGATCAGGGCTACCCCTGCTTTTTTTACTTCAGCTGAAGCATAATATATTCTGTTCCAGTCTTTTACTTTTATCCTGTGTGTGTCACTCTTTTTCAAATGTGTTTCCTGTAAACAACATATTGTAGTATTATGGTTTTTAATCCATTCTCCTTTTTTAATACATCCACTTCTGTTTTATGGGAGAGTTCATCCCATTCACATTCACAATTATGATTACTATCTGTGTCTTTCTCTCCATCCTTCCCCCGCCCCGTGTATGCTTTTCTTTCTCCTTTCTCCTTTTCCCTCCTCACTAGTGTTTTGCTTTTGACCACTGCCTCTCTCAATCCCTCCTCTCTTCTATTAGCCCCTTCCCTTTTCTTCCCCTTTACCCTTACTACTTCTTCCCTCCCTTCTATCCTCCCTCCCTTTTCTTTCCCCTTTTCCCTCCTACTACCTATAGGGCTAGTTAGATTTCTTTCCCTAACAGATTATGTTATTCCCTTCTTGAGCCAAATCTGCTGAGAGTAAGGTTCAAACAATGTTCATCTCCCTCCCTTCTTTCTCTCTCCTTTAATAGGTTTTTGTGCCTTTTCCTATAATGTAATTTACCCTTGTCTGTCTCCTCCTTTCCTTTTCTCTCAGTTTTCTAAGTATTTTCTAAGTAAATCAAATTAATCCACTTACTTGGATCCATTTAACCCACTTGATTAGATTTTTTTTATCATTACATCAAAGTCGATTTATACCCCCTCCCTTTATGTAAACCCCTTTAACATGGTATAATAACAATACAGTTCACAAGAGTTACAAGTGTCATCTTCCCTTGTAGGGATGTAAACAGTTTGCCCCTATTAACAACATGTTGTATTTTTCTGTCCCGTTTACCTTTTTATGTCTCTCTTGAGTCTTGTATTTGAAGATCAAATTTTCTGTTGAGCTCTGGTCTTTTCATCAGGAAGGTTAGGAAGTCCCCTATTTCGTTGAATGTGCATCTCCTCCCCTGAAAGATCATACTCATTTTCCCTGGGTAGTTGATCCTTGGTTGTAATCCAAGCTCCTTTGCCTTACAGAATATTATATTCCATGCCCTATGGTCTTTTAATGTAGAAGCTGCAGGGTCCTGTGTAATCCTGATTGTGGTTCCATGATATTTAATTTGTTTCTTTATGGCTGCTTGCAGTATTTTCTTTTTGACCTGGTAATTTTGGAATTTGGCTACTATATTCCTTGGCATTTTCAATTTGGGATCTCTTTCAGGAGGTGATTGGTGGATTCTTTCTATACTACTTTACCCTCTGGTTCTAGGACCTCAGAGCAGGTTTTCTTTATGATTTCCTGAAAGATACTGTCCAGGATCTGTTTTTGTGATTTTCAGGTAGACCAATAATTTTTAAATTGTCTCTCCTGGATAGATTTTCCAGGTCAGTTGTTTTACATAATGAGGTATTTTACGTTTTCATCTATTTTTTCATTCTTTTATTTCTGTTTGACTCATTCTTGCTCTCTCATAGAGTCATTAGTTTCCATTTGCCCAATTCTAATTTTTAACAAATTGTTTTCTTCTAATAGATTTTGCACCTCCTTCCCCATTTGTCCAATTGTATTTTTAAGGGACTTGTTTCCTTCAGTGTACTTTTTTCCCAGTTGGCCAACTGTATTTTTAAGGGACTTGTTTTCTTCAGTGTACTTTTTTTCTAGTTGGCCAATTGTATTTTTTAAGGACTCATTTTCTACAATTAATTTTTGTCCTTCTTTTTGCAGGCTATTGACTCTCTCTTGCATACCTCTCATTTTTTTCTTCTACCCCTCTCATTTGACTTTCAAAATCCTTCTTAAGCTCTTCTAAGAAGGCTTTTTGGGCTTCAGACCAGTTCATATTCCCTTTTGTGGTTCCAGATGTGGGTTTGCTGACAATGTTGTCCTCTTCAGAATTTCTGCCTTGATTTTCACTGTTCTCATAATATGAATCGATGGTACATTTCTTTTTGCTCATGGTGTTTGCTCATTTCCTGGCCTTTAAAGAAACTGAGCTCTCCTGCTGGGGAGCAGAGGGCACTGACCCAAGCTTCTTGTATTGGGAGCCTAGGGCCCGGTCACTGGCTTTGTGTGCTGGGGCCTCCAATGCTGGCAGTTGGAGGCTGTGGGGTTCTGGCAGCTTACCTAGTGTTGGGCTGGAATCAGCAAGGCTGGAACTCTAGGGCAACTCTAGGTTGTCTGTTTTTCCTTTCCTTTCACTTTCTTCAGTTCCTCTCAGATGGATGTTGCAGGGTGTTTATCTGCCTGTGGCCATTTGTAGTGCTGCTTTCCTTATTTTTGCTGAGGCACTGGGAGAGCCAGTTGCTGTAGAATGCTAAGGCACCCAGTGGTTTTCCAAGCTGGTTTTCACTGGTTCCCCAGCCCTCACTGAGGCACTTGGGGATCCAGGTGTTGGTATTTGCCTGCTCCATCACCTGGGTTTCAAGATCTCCTCCTGGTATGCTGAGGTGGGGCCTTCCGCTAACTTGGTGGGAGGCCTTTGTTCTGTACTTCTTCCCTTCCCCCAGGGCAAGAGGAGCCCTTCCTGTTAATCCCTCAAGCTACCTGTGCTACAGGACTGCTGTACTCCATCTTTCTTCTGGTTCAGCTGTTCCAGGGTTTTAATTTGGGTGATATTTTCTGGGTTTTCAGAGGTTAATATGGGAGGGTAAGAGTGACTTACCTCTTACTCCACCATCTTGGCCTGAATTCTCACATCTTTCTTAGAATATCTTACAGCTAACAAAGGGATGTTAGTGAACATCTAGAAAGGGAAGCAGTAATTATAGAGTCACTACAGCTTTATAAAGAACAGGTCACACCAGACCAGGGGTGGGGAACCTTCAGCCTCGAGGCCACATGTGGCTCTCTATGTCCTCAAGTACAGCCCTTTGACTGAATTCAAGCTTCACAGAACAAATCAACCTAATAAAAGGATTTGTTCTGTAAAACTTGGATTCAGTCAAAAAGCCACACCCAAGGACCTGGAAGGCCACATGTGGCCTCAAGGCTGCAGGCTCCCCATCCCTGTACCAGACTAATCTTGTTTCCTTTTTTGACAAGGATACTTAACTAGTAGGTAAGGAGAATGCTATAGATACAATTTACCTGGATTCTAGTAAAAATTTGATGAAGCCTTACAATATTTTTGTTGGGAAAAATGGATAGCTGTTTACTATATAATTGCACATTTATCCCTTTCATATCACAGGGTTAAGGTTGCACTGCCCCTGTAACCTGGATAATCTGTGTAAATTTTTTTGGCCCTCCCTTTGTACCAGTGAAAAGTTTGAACTTTTTTTTCTTTTATAGGGTGTTTACAGTACCTTATTGTAAAATTCAGGTTAAGTATTTGGTCATAGGTTTTGTGTCCTCTGCTGGCCTGCACATGTTATCTGCAGCTTCCATAAACCTCCCCAAAAATTCCCATTTAATTTCTTATGCCAACCCTCGATATATCAAAACCTCGATGGGGAAATGTGTGATGTGGAAGGGATAACTGTATAATTTAAATAGATTCAGAACTGACTGGATGGATGGACTCAGAGATTGTTCATTAATGATTCTATGTAAATTTGTAAGGCTGCCTCTGGCAGAACACTCCAGGTATCTGTCCTTGCCTTATATTAACAATTCAATCAATAACTTTATTAAAGGCATAAATGAAATGTTTATCAGATTTACAGATGACACAAAGTAGGAACTGATGTCCACATCATAAGACAGAATCAGGATCTACACAGGCTAGAACATAGGATTAGCATTGGACTTTACCAAATAAGATGAAATTTCCTAAGTATCAAAAAAACAACTTCAGAAATACAAGATGAAGGAGGTGCGGCTAAATAGCAGTTTGTCTGAAAAAGATCTGGGCCTTTTAGTAAACTACATGCTTAGTATAAGTCAAGTGTTATGGACAACCAAAAATAGCTAATGGGATCTTAGGTCATATTGAGAGGCATAGCATCCAAAGATAAGATGATAGTCTCATTGCACTTTGCCAATGTCAAGATGGGGTTCAGATCTAGGTGCCATTTCACAAATGACCTTCTTAAATATTTAAGTATTTGAAGAGCTATCACAAGGAAGATAGACTGGATTTCCTTTGTCCTCAGAGGGTAACATTCATTAGTCTAAGTTGCAAAGGGAAAGATTAAACCTTGGTACAAGGACAAACTTCCTTACAACTGGCGCTATCCAAAAGTAGAATGGGCTGCCCAGGTGGTAGTAGATTCCCCCTCACTGGAGATCTACTGTCATATATGTTGTAGATTCTTGGTCAGGGGCAAGCTGGACAAAATGACCTCTGAAGGAGCTTCCTATTCTAAAATTCGTTGATTCTGGGAGTTTCCAGGGTCATGTGAAACCTGTGGTACGTATGTGGTGTGAACACACACACACACACACACACACACGTCTCGTTTGGTTCTGAGACCCTTCAGAGAATCATAAAATTTAGGAGTTTAGAAAGGCTCTCAAAGATCACCATAAATACAATTTTGTATGCTTAATTGATTTATGTATGTATACACACCCACATATATATACATACTGGCCATTTACTAATACATGTCATTCCTACTATGTACACAGAAAAACAGAATCACAGAATTTCAGTTATAAGGGAGCTCTGAAACCAACTAGGGAATCAGTCTTGACCTGAAAAAAGGATACCCTCCACAACACAGCTGACAAGGGGTCATTTTACCTCTGATTAAAAGACTTCAAGGGCAATCCACTACCTCCCAAAGCAGTGCATTCCTTTTTGGGATAAATTTAATCCTGATGAAGTTTTTCCTTAAAATCTTCCTTTCTGCAACATCTAACCATTGCTCCTGGCTCATTCTTCAAGAGACAAATAAAAGAAGTTTAATCCCACTTTTACATTACAGCCTTTAAACACTTAAAGACAGTTGTAGCTAAGTCATCTGCGAATCCAAACAATTCCAGTTTCATCAACTAATTTTCATAAGATGTGGACTCAAGGCCCTTCACTATCCACTACTGTCTCCACAAATACATCATTTGATATTTAACAAATGCTTTGCTAAAAATCTAGGTAAATTGTATCTTATTCCCCTGATAATTGTTATTTATATAGCACTTAAAAGATTACAGAGCACCTTATAGACACTATTTCACAACAATCATAATAATCCTATATATTAGGCATTTCATATATTTTCCACATTTTTACAGAAAACTCTCAAGTTCCCTTTAGTAAAGGGAAGCGACTTACATAAGGTCATTGGACTGCCAGAGATAGGAGTCCAGTCCACGTCTTCCTGACTCAATTCACTATACCATACTTTCTAAATCTAGTTACCCTGTCCAAAAAGGAAGTAAGGCTACTCTAGCCCGACTTGGAACCATACTGCCTCATACTTTGGTTCCCAAAAAACTAAGTTAGAATCAAAAAAACTGTTGAGTCAAGTCTTGGTAAGATATGGGAACAAATTAAAATCTTCAGTGTTGAGTATATTTTAGAAAGAAATCCTGTTCAAGTACAGGGTTGGATCAGATAGCTCTAAGGTCCCTTTAAACTAGGATAATCTATGATTCTTTTTAAAATTTATTTTATTTTTAATTTACAGAATAAAACAAGCATTTCTATAATATAGTATAATAAAAAATGACTGCACATGAAACTGCAAACGTACAACCTGCTAATCTTTTTAAATATATGTTTATCGTGTAATTTTTTTCTTGCCTCCCCTCCCCCACCCAAGATGGCCACCATTAGACACAAATAGGTGTATGTACACACACACACACATATATAATATTAAAAATTCTTCCGTACATACTTTTATTAGTTCTTTCTCTGGATGCACATAGTGTCTTTGTATGTCCTTTTTGGTTAATTTGGGTATTTATAATAGCCAAAATAACTTGGTTGCTCAAAGTTCTTCTTAAAATAATATTGCTTTTAGTGTATACAATGTACACAAGAGAACATTCTTGGTTGTGCTCATTTCACCTTTCATTATTTTGTGTAAATCTTTCCATGTTTTTCAAAGACCATTGAGTTCATCATTTCTTACAGTACACCAGTATTCCATCACAATCAATACCACTACCAGGTGTATTTCCAAAGATAATCTGTGATCCTAATCACAGCAGAAATACAAAAATGGCACAAAAGGCAGGAAACAGGTAAAATTTACATACAATAGAAATAACTTCAGCTATATGATGAATGAGTATTTTACTCTCTACCTTAAAGCCTAAAAAATAGTGCCATTTTTCAACTTCTTTACTGGAAACAATTTAACCACTTAACCAAAAAAAATTTATTGAGCATGGGCCAGATTTGGCTCATGGTTGAATGCGACACAAAAGCTATTAGTAATGAGTTTTTTTTTTCTAAAATTAAATGTATATTTTATCATATAGGAATGGAAATTGTTACCTTTTTGACTTAAAGATAGAGCCAAAGTGAAAAAAGTAATAATGATCATCAGTGTTGAATATAAAAATTAAAGTAAATCTATAATTGTTCAGTCGTGTCCTATTCTTTGTGACCCCATTTGGAGTTTTCTTGGTGAAGACACTGAAATGGTTTGCCATTGTTTTCTCCAGCTCATTTTACAGATAAGGAACTCAGGCAAACAGAGTTAAGTGACTTGTTGAAGGTGTCTGAGGCCAGATCTAAACTCATGATGGTAAGCCTTCCTGATTTCAGGCCCAGCATTCTATGCATTGCACCATCTAGCACCCAAACTATAGTAATTCTGTTCAAACCTCTGTGCAAAAAGAATTGAATGACAGAGTAGAAACACTTGTTGGAATTTCAGCTTTATTTTTAAGTTGGATCATTTTTATATATAATACATAGGCATAAATATAGACTTGTATATAAAATCTATACAAATAAGAAGTACAATTAACATCTAAAAAGAAGTGATACTGCACTTATTTTTTATACTTTTGTTTGAATACTCTTTAAATTAAGATTTCAAGGAGACCACAAATTTAGAAGATGATTTTTTTTTGGAGTGCATTGATTATTCAAGTATGTTCTGTTCAAACTATCAAGCATTTTATTGCTTAAATGTTAAAAATGAACAAGTCCTATAACTGTGCAAAACGACAGATACTATTAGTTCTATCTTTACTTATTTGAAACTGACCTCTAAATTTACAAAATGTTGCACCTGACTGATTTTACCGTTATGCTATTAAATACCCTGTTACAGGGTTGACCAAGTGTACAACACATGTTTGTGTTTTTGTGACTTTTAAAAGAAATATAATAAATACTAAAAGGTAATATTTAGAAAAAGCTTAGATTTCCCAGTTTCTTTTTCATTTATTTAAAGAATATCACTACATTTAAAAAACTTTTTGAATGGCAACTTGGACCTTGTGCTTAGAGAAAATATTTTAATATTTATAATGAAACTAAGGATTAGCTTCTATTAAGTAAAGATATCATTTTCTACAGTAATTACAGAACACAAATACAGCACTTCAGAAGAATTAATTATTCCTCACTATAATCATTATATAGAAAAAGTATTATATCCATGTTAAAAATGGAAAAACTGAGGCACTGAAAAATTAAGGACTTGTCCAAAGTCACATAGTGAATCAGAGGGAGATAAAGAAATAGAATATGTCTATAACTTTAGTACCTGTATTTAGATCAAGAGGCCTTACTGCTTCTCAAAATTAGCTTAGTGCAATAAAAATGCAGAAATTATACACATAACTTAGGAATGGTCATTTCATCAAATTCAATATTACTCAGTAACCTAATTTTAATCCATGTATTTTTCAATGCCTTATTAGAGATTTATAAATAAAACAGTATTATTATGTTCTGAATTACTGGGCATTTGATAAGTTGCTTACAGTATGAATTTGACACTATTCAATGCAAAACTAAGGTCTTTAAGACAACACAATTTTTAACAAATAGGTTTTGTAAAAATGGCTTTTTAACATGATTTTAAAAACAATAACTACAGCAACTTAAAAATTCAGCATATAATAATAGACCATATAATGGATTCAAACATATATTAATATATTTTTTAAATTCTAGTTGATGTCTTGTTTTTTGTGAAAACGTTCCAACAGAGCACTCATGATGTTTCCTGGTATTCTTTGGTGTTTATCTATCAGTTCTTGAACTGCATTCTTTGTCTATTAAGAAAATAAAAGCAGTTATTCTTATAAGTCTTTATATATATCACATATTTGCCTCCATAAGAAAATGCACAACAATCACTTTCTTTTAAAAGTCTTTACAAAGAATAGTTTTAAAAAATTAACCTGAAACAATTTTTTTTAAAAGTGGTAGGGAAATTTCTAGTTAGTAAATGGAAAGGAAAAATATGTCATTTTGAACCATGAATAGATTCCAAAGCATTTTATTTTAGTATCAGTCTCTAAACAATTATCTCCGTAGATACAACACTGAGATGGAAATTTTATCTTGCTACAAAATATAAGAATAACTTGACATATTTTGCTTTATTACCTCTAAATCTAGACAGTTTAACGGCAATTTTAAGAGTGACATGCCTTAATTAAGTTATAGTGGTGGAAGCGTGACTTAGGAAGTGTGACCCACATGTCAATAAAACAGATTCACATTAAATTCATGACAGTCATGAAAACATAAATGGCACAATTCAATATATCTGAAATATAATCCAGTAGTTCATTAGTATTAAAATGAGCATCTGATGTTCACCTTCATTCAGCATATATCAACATTTCCTGGGAGCTAACGAAAACACAAAACTGGAAACATACACTTTTTTCAATCCAATTTAACAAGACTTTATTAAGCACGTATTATGTACAACTGGCTCCCAACAGAGAGAATTTTCAGGTTTTAGAGTAATGAAGTAACATGTGCCTTAGTAGAGATCCCCAGGGGATCCCCAACTTAAGGAGTAAAAGGAAAAGATGGAGAAATAGGGATGGCCTTTGAGAGGTGTCTACTACTACTACTAGAAAGTTTAACAATTACTACCACTAAAACAACTACTACCACTGCAAACTACTACTACAGCTAATTAGCTAATTCACTAGGATTTAGATAGCATTTGAAGGCTGGCAAAATTCTTTATAAACAGTATCTCATTCTCGTCCTCTTAGCAACTTTAGAAGGTAGATGCCATTATTATCCCTATTTGAGATGAGGAAACGGAGGCAGAAAGAGGTTAAATGATTTGCCTAGTGTCTGAAATCAGATTTAAACTCATGTCTTCCAGACTCCAGGCCCAGTCTTCTATCCACTGTGCTACTTAGTTGACTAGATGAAAAAACTAGGCGGGGAAGAGAATAGAGATGGAATAGAAGCTAGATAACATCTCTCTCCTCCCCTTCACTGATAAACATGAAAAAAAAAATGCCTACACTCCATGCTTCCACTTCCTCCTTACTTTCTCACTCTCATGGGCCTCCTCATACCCCTAAAAACTCCCCTCTTGTTCCATTCACCGGGCCCTATTCTCTCCCCAACAATCGTTTTTTGTTTCTATGTCTCTAACTTCTATTCCCAAGCATATGACTCCCAAATCTCTCTCTCCCTCTCTCTCTCTCTCTATATATATATGTATATATATGTATATATATATGTAGTCCTAATATATCTTCTGAGGTAATGAATCTGCACATGTACTCTGACACCACTTCAAGACAGTGTTTTGTTTCCAAATATCTGGACTACTATCATATATAATATTCTTTCACATCTTTTTGCCTCAGCGTGCTTTCCTCTCCAGTCTTTCTTACAGATAGAACTATAGATAGAATCAATGATATCACAGACCTCAGTGACTGCAGCAAAAAAAGATAAATAAGGGGCAGCTAGGTGGCACAGTGGATATAGCACCGGCCCTGGAGTTAGGAGGACCTGAGTTCAAATCTAGCCTCAGACACATAACACTCACTAGCTGTGTGACTCTGGGCAAGTCACTTAACCCCAACTGCCTCACCAAAAAGATAGATAAAGATATAAAGGGATTTTGAGGTATGAAGAGGAGGAGGCCTTGACTTTCTCACTAAAGTAAAAGGTGAGGCCACCTGCTGAAAGAGTGGGATCTTTGGTATGATGTTGGAAGCCGGGGGGGGGGGAGGGGAAAGGAGAAAAAGCTGATGACCGAGGCTCCAGTTCTAACTCTCACACTCTCTATGAGACCTTAGGCAAGTTACTTAATTTCCTGTTACCCCCCTTTCCTCATATGTAAAATAGGAATTATAATATTTACACTCCATAGGGCTACCGTGAGGAAAGTGCTCTGTAAACCTTGGAAAAAAAAAAGCAACCTGAAAACAGACAAATATTAGAAATGTGAAAGAATAATAATAATAATGATAATCTGATAACAAGATGCTAAAGAAATTAAAGGATGAGAGACTGGAAGCAGAGAGACCAAACAGATACTACTCTAAAAGTAATGAAGGCTAAAATGAGGTTGGAATAAAGTGAGAGATGTTCCAATACAGAATCCTCTCAATTCTACTTCTGCAAAACCTTTCACTCTCATTCTCTTCTTTCCCTTTCCATTATTACTACTACTATCACCTTTCCATTATTACTACTACTACTCCAGGTTCTCACATGAACTCTTACCAGCCTTCATACTGCTGCTGCCAGCATGCTGCCATCTTCTGAACGCACTGGGGCTACAGTCTTTCCCATGTTTTCCTGTAGCCTAGTAAAATAAGTCCAAGCTCCCTGGCTTGGTTTCAAAGGCTCTCTACAATTAAAATCCAATAAAACCTTGGTAGATTCATCTTATATATCTACCCTTTCATTCCTCAGCCATAAGCCTCCCCAGATAACTGCCCATCTTCTTCTGTAGGTTTCATCTCTGTAGGAAAGCTTCATTACTCTGGACTGTAATTATTTGAAATTTTAATAGTTAAGCACAAGCCTAGATCACTGTTTCCTTTTTGTATAACTTAGAAATAAAGGCTTACTAAAGAAACAGTATAAGCAAGTAATCAAGGGAAAATTTAACTATTTAAGCAAAAAAATATATTTTGAAATACATTCCAACTTTAGTTACATCTATTTACAAACAAAAATTGATGATATTCATTACAAATGATTCTTTCTTGAACAAGTCACATATGAATGCTCATTAGGTAACATGTTGATAGCTTATTTCTCCTCACTGCATGTTTTTATAAAAGTAAAAGTATACTTCAACTTTTCTCCTATATCAAAAGACTCAAATTTCATCACTAGTGTGACAATATTTTAGTGATGTGATCACAACTCTTCTATACCTTTACAGATAGTATTTATGAGGTGTTATGGACAAAAAAGTTCATTATCTGGAGGCAAACCTTCTGGGAGTAGGACTCTCTGAATTTAGTTGGGCTGGTTCTTAGATGAAAAATATATATATATATACCATATGGACCACATACTAATATTTTCAGTCAGTCAGTCAACAAGGATTTAAGTACTTCCAACATGGTAGACTATGCTAGAGTCTGTTCTCTGTTTTCATGCGTTCAAAAACTTAAGGTAACCTCTATGCTATGATGAGGTGTCAATATAGGAATAAGTGGAAGATTTCATCACTAATAATATACTGTAATTCAGAATTCAGGCATTTTACTAATTCAGATAGGCTTTTTTCATTTCTATATCTGAATTTATTAGGTTTCATTTTATGTATAAATTTTAATACATAAGAGATTCAACTTTATATTCTTTCTCACAAAAAAAGTTTATAATGTTAAAAATGTTTTAAATGGGTAAAAGAGAATTTTAGAGATAAGAGACCTTTAGAAGTCATCATCTAGCATACCTCCTTCCTTTTACAGATGATAAAACCAAAATGTAGAGTGGCAATGTGTTCAAGATCATATACTTGTCAAGTGGCAAAGACAGAAAAAGAACTCAGGTCTCTTGACCTCTAGCTTCATGTCTTTTGCACAGAGTAGACAGTTAATAAATGCCTACTGAACTGAATTAAATTGAAATTATCTTACATCATGATTTGCCTTGACTGTTATGTTTTAGGTATTTCTTACTAGTTCTGACTCATGAAGAATATGTATTCTGAGATTTTAAAATTAAAAAGTAAATTACCTTCTCAGCTAGTTCTTCTGCTGTCACCATTGGATCATATGGAATGGGATCACCTAAATATGTGCGTAATTTGACTGGAAAACCTCCATAAATTGGGGCAAATGGATACCGGAATTTTTCATAAAGCCACCTAAATAACCCTGTTTTAAAGCAAATACATATCATGTTAATAAGCAAATAGTGTTTACAAAACACCCTCCTAAGTTTTTCAGATAAATGGAAGCATACAACAACTTTCTTAATAACTAAATATGAAATCAATAGTAACCCACTGCTCTTATTTGAAACTTGGAATTTCTAAGGATTAAGCTGAAAAGTCAAACTACATAATAGATAGATATATAGATAGATCTGCATTTATAAAACGTATATGTACACATATATACATGAATGTGTTTACATATATGTATGCCCACACACATATACATTTTTTCCTCCAAGTCTCAACAACAAAGAGAAATTAGAGACAAGATTTTCAAGGCCCACAATAGATATGCCTCAATATGTGTAATATGCAATTAGCCAAATCTGGGAACTCAAGAAACATTGATATCTATCACCAGTTACTATTTAAATTTAAAGCAATTATTACACAACATAATAATTCTGCAGGGATTGTGAAACAATTTTCAAATACAAAAGATACCTTTTAAAATATTCAACTGAGAAAATTAATATGATGTACATCTTACTTGTTCCTCCAAGTGATCTAAATCCTTCTCGAATATTTTGTGTAAACATAGGAATGATGGGCTAAAGGAAAATAAGAAATATCAATAAATAATAAATATGCTAAAATAGTTTAATGAACATCACTGAATTGTAATTATCATTAAGGTTTTGGAGCATTTATTTTGTGATGACAAAAAAATGAGCTATCACAACATAAATATCACACAACATACCTCCACAAGACAAATTCAGTTTACTATCAAAAGTCTAAATTGGAAATACTACCCTCTAGTGGTAAGAAACAAAATTTATTCTAATAACTTGGCTAACATTCTGCAACAGCTTCTGAGATTCAGAATATCAATTCATTAATCTCATTATAATCAGTGAAACTGGCAAATTAAATTGGCTTAAATGGGAGAATGAAAGAAAAACAAAGCCCCATATGCTCATTGAGGAAGCATGCACAGAATGATTACAGGTCAAACTTTGGCAAAATTACTCTCCATGAGGTGAATTAAATAAATCTCAGAGATAACAGGACTTGAAAAGATCTATCAAATTTATGGAAATAATAAGACTTTTTCTTTGTTCAGGGATATTAAGCCTAAGTTGTCTAATATAAATAAATAATGCATACAAGTCAAATGGCAATATACATTTAGAAAAGGAAAAAAAATTACCATTAATATATTCATTCTATCACTATAGTTTTAGACAACTCTTGATCATTGATTTATGATTTTTATTTTTCCACATATCCGTGGTTTAGTATGTTAAGTAATAAAATACATAAAAAATATAAAGTATTGGATAGATTATTTCATAAATAGGTAGTGTGACTCTAAGTACAAAATGTGAAGAAAAATTGGATGGAAAATGTTAATAACTTAGCAAAGGTTATCTTTCTCTAGAGTATATATCAGTTATTGGACTTATTTATGATTCTGTAGCAGGTTCCACACTATTCCTATTGCATTATCTCTTGTATAATAAACACAGTTAAACTCTGAACTAATGGAAATGAATGGTATTACAGATAATTAATATTTAGAATATAGATAATAACCTTTAGAATACATTCTATACTTTTGTTTGTAGCAGATTTACCTTTCTAGGCAAATAGACATGTGCTGTATGTAGACCCATAAAGAGCAGAGTGACAAGTTAAAAGTTGTCTGTTAATACTACAGGAAAGGGGAAAGTGTGGCATTTGGATTAAAGAAATATCAAGACAAGGATACCAGCTAGACTGCTATTAAAATTACTTTGCATATCCTAAATATAAAATGACTGGGTTGGGGCAGCCAATAAATACATTAATTTATTATGTAAATGCAAACTAAGAACTAAAAATTTGTGGTGAATTATTGACTTTGTGCATTATCTCCACATGACTGTAGAGCTGAACTGTTTCTTTTAGAGTCTTGCAGAGCAACTAACATTGTTCCAAAACACTAATAATTTCTAACAAAACCCAAAATTATGTCTTTTAACAGATGAGGTAAAATATCTTCTGGAGTGACACTTCACTTATTAAGTCTAACAAGATATAGAATGCTTCGGGGCAGCTAGGTGGTGCAGTGGATAGAGCACCGGCCCTGAAATCAGGAATTCCTGAGTTCAAATCCGGCCTCAGACCAAACACTTGACACTTACTAGCTGTGTGACCCTGGGGCAATTTTAGCCCCAATTGCCTTAAAAAAAAAAAAAAGATATAGAATGTTTCAGCCATATTATCTTTGAACTGGACCTCTTAGGTCCACATCCAAAGGTTAGAATAAACCCAAAGGGCTGGTTATGGATGGAATCTATGTGCCACAAATCATCACTCTACTTGATAACTAAGAGCACTGGATGGTTCTTGAGTCAACTAGCTTGAAAATAAATTCCTTGCCTTTTTAATTAGGATTTCGAGGTTTGTATTCTTGTTTGGAGAATTAAAATCACAAAAATTAGTTTCCACAACTTGCTTTAACAATATTATGAATTTTCAAATACACATTTCTTGATTGGGATGCCCTCTCTGAATAAGCAGTCTAATGACTGGTCAAAGATTTAACCCTACTTACATGCTAAAACTCCTGAAATCAAGGTGTCTTAATTTTCATTTCAATTATTCTAGTTAAAACAAGTCTTTTACATTTGAACGAAAGTCTTCTGAAGATTTTTTTCCAAAATAACAAAATTTCCCATTAAAAAAGCAGCTACGAGGCACAGTGGATAGAGCACCGGTCCTGGAGACAGGAGGACTTGAGGTCAAATCCGGCCTCAAACACATAGTACTTCCTAGCTGTGTGACTCTGGGCAAGTCACTTAACCCCAATTGCCTCACTTTAAAAAAAAAAAAAAAAGAATTTTCCAGGTAAAGAAGATCCACATCACATCAAAAAGTCTATCACCCAAGCCTACAATTATTTTCAGTGAATATGCTCTGAATTTAGAATTGATCAATCTGGAAACTTCATTTACCCAAGTATAGTCATTACTTTGTACTATAAATCTAGTTAATCCTCAAATAATATCTCTGCCATAACTCATGATCAAGAAGGCATGTTGAAGAAAAGACATCTATGAAATTTGAAATAATATGCATGTGTCAAGGAGAGATTTCACTCAGTTATCTAAAAAAGCCCCTTAAACTACAAAGATCAGGAGACTCATTGTTATGCAGTCAGAGACTGTCATAGATACCAGGTGTATGGAGTCCTGAATTCTATTTTCTTCTCTGCTTCTGCACCTATCTGCCTTGCTGTGTAACCATGCCTTCATCTCTCTCTGTGCCTGTGTTCCTCATTTGTAATGTAAGCATAATTACATTCATCACCTACCTACCTTTCAGCACTGTGATAATTAGTAAAATAATGTCTTTATACTTTTTTAGTATCCCTTTACGGCAAGATGCTAATCCAAACCAGTAAAATGATTTTGTGAATTAATTGTTTTAGAAACTTTTTCTTCACTCATTGAAAAAAAAAAAAACTTCACTCTGAAGTTCAATGAAGTTTTTCCCCAAACCTTCATTAAAGTCTTGTTGATTAATGTTTTTTTTTTTAACATATTGAACAGTTTTCTCTCCATTATTTTTTTCCTTCAGGTTTTATTCATACTCCTATCTAAAGACATTAATTTCTTTAAAAGTTCAAACTTATGGTTGAGAAACTAGAAAGAATCCTATGACTTAAAAAAAAATTCAAATCCATCTCTGCCATCATCATTTTTAGCTATTTGAAAAAAATAATCTTCTCAATGTTAAATTACCTTAAATAATTGGCAGGTTTTCCTCTTGAAATGTTGTTAGGTTTTTAGCTTTTCTTATTGCTTTTAATTAGTAGCCATCTAAAATGAACTACCATTAATTTCTGTGCAAGAATATTGCTACTCTTTTGCTTTTCATCTCAAGGTTCATAAATTTATGTAAAAACATACAAAAAGTAAGTTCAATGTTTTATGAATATCATAAACAAAATTAAACTCAAAGGGTTTTTATTCCTCCAGCATTATATGAACAGGATTTTTTTTTTTTTAATAAGAAAGGTGGTAACCTGTAATTATATATTCCCTAACTGCAAATTAAAGCACTTAGAGCAACTAAATCTTCCTGGCCACTAGGGTGCCATTGAAAACACCACATCAATGATGTCCTGAGGTGTTATATATCCACAAACACCAGAGAAAACGAGACCAGTGACTTTAATTTTATTACAAATGTTATGGTTGTTAGTACCATATATATTATATACATATGTAAGTTACATATATGTGTGTGTGTGTGTGTATTATATATGTATATGTATTTTATTTACATACACACATATATAAATTAGGAAAGACATCTACTTTCAGTTCTTTTTTCCAAGAGAAGTGATGAGTTACATGTCACAACTACTTATTTTTATGTAATTTTCTCTTATAACCAAAGATTCCTATTGGCAAGATAGACAGCCAAACTGGGAGTGCAGTTTATGGTCATAGAACCAAAATTCTCTCTATATGAGAGAGAGAAAACTGGTCCATTCTAAGATTGAACTTACTAAGTTATAAACTCCATGTTGAAAGAGATCAAATTTTATTTCTTACCTAGCACCTACCACAGTGTTCCTGCACACATTAGATTCTTAAGCTCTTTGTTAAACTGAACTGAACTTTGACTTCACAAGCACCATACTCTAACTATGTGAACCTATGGGTAAAAAACAACAATACTATCTTAAAGATACAAAGAGTTTATACCGGACAAGCTGAAACTAAATCAGTGAATGGAAAGCCAAAGGTGAAAAATCTGTAATAAAAAACAAATGATTCTTAGGATAAGATACAGAACATGGACAATGGAAAATATTGTTAATTGGCAAAGTAAAAGGCTAAAAATAATGGCATAATCTCTATTCTATAGAATGCCAGAACAATTCATTTTATTTATTATTTCATTTGAGAAACCTTCAAAAATACCTAAAATAACACTAACCCATATTTCTTTCCTTTTATCAACCATGTTAGATAGTTGTTCATCGTTCACAAAAAGTTTGCCATTTGATTTCTGTGCTTAAGTAGCTAAAGAGGTCACTGGAGAGCAGAATTTTTATTAAGCTAATCAGTGTGCCTTATGAAAACATACCAAAATCAATCAGACCAAACAATAAAACATGACTTCTTATGTGTATTTATAAGTATTCCTGTTTTTAAAAGGAATGTTAGATAATCAAACATATTTAAAAGAATAGGGGTACACTGTGAATTTGTCTTTTTGGTGTATTTTGCCACACAGTTATACTTATTGTCCCTGGGTCAAATACTAAAGTAAAATTGTGCCTTAAGTATGTACAGCCCAAACTGTCTACAACACACAGTGATGTATATGAGAGTCAAAGGTGCTCTAATTCACCACCAGGAGCAACTATCAATGGTAAAGAAAAGGCTCTAATGACTGGTCAGAAATTGATAACCCCAACAACTCTTTGCATCAAATAATATAAATCCATTAATTTAAAGTCTACACACACACACACACACACACACACACAATTTCTACCACAAACTGAAAGAACATGCTACACTAGACTGAAGAACAAGAATTTTACTGTCTGGAGGAAAAAGGTTGGATCTAGGACTGTAAAAAACATTGGTAGTGGTCAAATTTCCAGACTTGTTTTTAAAAAATGATCTTCCCACTTTTCAAGGAATATTTTTACAGAACATTTATAAAAATTACATTTTTACAAATGTTTAGATTGTTGTACTAAAAAATTGTAACTATTTAAAGTCAACACAATTTCACTTTAGTAATAAATTCTGTAAACACAACTCACCACTTTTGCATCTATAGCAACCTGGGCAAAGCCTTTACGATCACCCCAAATTATGCTGTAGGTCTCATCACTAAGAAGAGCTTCTCGAACTCCACCTGGTGAAATAGCTAACAAATGGCCACTCTTCAGTACTTCAACACATTTTTCCCTTGGTCCATGTAGAGCACAAAATACATCAAGCAACAGACTAAACCCTGTCAAAATAGAATTAAACTTGATTAGAAATACTTCTTGTTTCAGCTCTCAAAAAAAGAAGCCCCACATAGTAAAATTAGATTCACTATAATTCTGTACTATTTTTTTTTAACTTCACCCAATCAAAGCTCTTGAGACTTACATAAACTATATATTGGTAGAAGCTTTCAAACTAGTAAACTGAAGGTTTTTCTCAAACAAATCTAATGGGGGGAAAAGGCTTCCATGCTAGCAGGAAGCAACAACAAATCTACCATTACTGATAATTGTTGAAGCTGATTTTATTCCACAACAGACTAAGAAAAGCCAATAATAATGCATTTAGAACCACTACCTTTATTCTGGTGGAATCAAGGCAGTTAGGCCAGTATCAACTCTCCAGTTTTCAAGTTCTAGTACTGTACTAGTCACATCAACTATATCTGGTTAAAGCTTGAAAGCACAGAGTTGTAAATAAACATCTTAATAAAAAATTGAGAATAGTCAGCCTAAAGGGCTCATTTCTATTAAATGTATACTTTCCTTAATGCTAGGAAATGGGAAAAGTTGGGGGAAATTGTGCAGACTAGCAAAATTTCTGATATCCATGCAAATAAATGGTACTCTCTCACCTATCTACCCTGACTTCCTAACTTTGCACTGGCCAAACCCTGTGACTTATATGCACTTTTCCTCACAAAACCATTCACTTCTTTAAAGATACAGCATAAGCACTACTTACTTCCTTAACTATCCAGTATTTAGCCAGCTAAGTAGCCTAGAAAAATAGAATGCTAGACTTGGAATCAGAAAGACCCAAGTTCAAATGCTGCCTCAAATACCTACTACCTGTGTATCAAGTCACTTAAACTCTCTCAGCCTCAGTTTCCTCATTTATAAAATAAGAATAGCTTCTATCACATGATTATTGAATGGCTCAAATAGGATTATACATGTTGTGTTCTGCAAACTTTAAAAGAACTACAAAAATGTTAGCTATTATTATTTATCTTATATTTGTTTTATATTTATTCTCCACATGCTTTTACACACACACACACACACACACAAGTTTGTGTCTCTCTCTATAGAATATATACTCCTTAAGGGCAAGGATTACTGCATTTTATGTATGGAGGGGAGAAGGAGGGTCACTGCATAACTAGCACCTAGGATAGTGCCTGATACATAGTAGCTGTTTAATGGTTCTTGATTAACTGAAAACCAATACTTTTTTAATCATATACAATCTCATAAGGGATAACTAAACAAGGGTTGTTTCTTTAGTGTGTAAGTTATATTTTTCTTGTTTGTCCTAAGAATGTCAGTAATTTAAATTCATACATTTACCTGTTCAGAAACTTATAAATTACTCAAAAAAGGTTAAAATATAAACTTTAAAAAATTTATGTTTACAAATATGACTCTATTTAACAACTTACATATTTACATATGTTTATGACATCATTTGACACTGTATTTATTAGTTTGTGGGAATTTTTAATTTCAAGATTGTAAAGAATATCGAACATTTTCATTTTGGCTACTTAAAAGTAATCTTTAGAATTGGAAAGGGCATTGGAGATTATCTCATTTTACAAGACGAAATCTGTCTCTAGAAACATTGGGTCAGAATAAAACAAACTTCTTCAGTAAAGATTTTTATACTACTATGATCAAAGTCATTTGTTTAAACAACTATTTAAAGAGATGTTAAGTCTTAATGAACAGAGATACCAAATTAATTTCTCAATCCAAGAGTAGGAAATCTATCAGTCAGGAAATGATTATTTTTTGAAATAATTTTGTCACAGAATACCATCAAGGAAATAAAATGGCCCAATCTAAGTTTTAATGTTATTTCCAAACCAGCAGCAAGGAAACTTTAATTATAATGGGGGGATACAATTCTATAAACGAATATCTGGCTAAAAAATTAACCACATAAAGAAATGACTGTCTGCTATGTCAAAAACACAGATAAGCTTCTCAAAAATGTAGCATTTTTTTAAAAAATGTTCAGTCACTAAAATGAAAAAAAAATTAAGGAATTAAAAAGCTACTAGAATAAATTTTATGTCCACCAAATTTTTATGTTCAAATAAGGGGCAATGTGATTTAGTGAAAAAATGAGCTGGACGTCAGGAAAAACCTCAATTCAATCAACATTTTTGTATATGTGTGTGTGTATATATATATATATATATATACACACACATACACACATATATGTGTATATATATGTAACATACATATTTATATAACATACTATAAAATATATAACATATACATTACAGTATAATCAGAACATTGTGCTAGGCTGAGGATATTTGTTGCGGCTCGATCATTTCAGTCGTGTCCTACTCTCCATGACCTCATTTTGGGGTTTTCTTGGCAAAGATACTGGAGTGGTTTGCCATTTCCTTCTCCAGCTCATTTTATAGATGAGGGAACTGAGGCAAACAGGGTTAAGTGACTTGCACAGGTTCACACAGCTAGTAAGTGTCTGAGGGCAGATTTGAACTCAGTAAGATGAGTCTTCCTGACTCCAGGCCTGCACTGTGGCGCCACTTAGTTGCCCCAGGCCTGAGGATACAAAGTCATAAACTAAAAACAGTTTGGACGAGAGGCTTACATTCTAGAGGTTACATATCATGTTTAGAGGTAAGTATATATAAGATAATTAGAGGAAAAAGAAAGCATTAGTTTGAGAGTGTTGGGTATACCCTGAAAAGGTTCTGTGCTTTCCTGGACTGAGATGTTGCTTTTGACAGCTGACAGCTGAGTGAGCACCGGCATGTCTCTTAACTTGAACCTAAGTATTCTCATCTGCAAAATGGGCATATTATTGTCTATTCTGCCTCAGAAGGTTGTTGCAAGGACAAAATGAGATGAAGTATTTAAAGCCCTTTTTGAAGCTTAAAGCACTATAAAAATGTCAGTTATTATCATTTAATGTTTTGGTAGGAAATAATTATAGAATATATTTAAAAGGTGAGTCAGTTTTAAAAAGCCAGTTTTACAGAATTAGTAGAAATGTCAAATCTATAGACTTCCACATTATTATTTTGATAAGTAAAAAGGATCCATTGCTAATAAGACTAATAAAAATGGGACATCTAAGTCTTCCATCCTTAAATTCTGCAAATAACCTAATATAGATATACAAATGCTATTCAATAAAACACAACGTAAATTAACTTATCTAACAATGGTATACATAATTACTCCAAAAAAGTATCAATCTTAACCTACAGATTTTTAGCTATCCTATGAACCCTAGCAAAACTACTCCTACTCTGGCTGGATCGAAATATTCTATTTGAAAATGCAATACTTTCTTTGACCAGCTTTATATAATTTGTTTCACTTCTTCCCCACATAATAGGTCCTGTTGTATAAGGGACATCAGCTATCTGTGATTGTGAGCAATTCAAATTCCCTTAACTCCCTGAATCTGTTTTCTTATCTGTAAAATGAGAATAATTGTACTTGAACTACTACCTAGCTTACAGTTGTTAAAATTTTTTTTGGAAAAGTACTATATAAATGTGCTATTATTAGTGACAATAATAATATATTCATGTCAATTCAATGTAAACTAATCTGCTAAGCTTCAAACAGTCAAAAGCAAAAGTCACATTTAATGTGGTAATATTAATCTGGCAATGTTTGTTTAGGGGAAGAAAATTTTCTATATCAGTAAATTAGATAGACCTTTACAGAGAAAAAGTAAGTTTTTAAACTGTGTCTCCATCCTACTACCAAAACTTATCTCATGTAGCGGTTCAGCCTATGATAAGATGCAAAACAATAACCTAAACTGTGCTCTTATTAACTTTATTACACCGTGAAATTCACCTATAATTAAACCATTATCGTTCTGAAACTCAATATTCTAAAGCTATAGTTAAAATTTACCTGGGATTTTAAAAACAAAATGATCAGCTACTACTCGGCAGGTTCTGCCTGTATGGATAAAGATTCTAGCCATAAAGTAGTAATAATCTATAGGAATGGCCCCATGGTAAAAAATAATAAGTGCTGGTCCTTTTTCTGGTATTTTTTCTATCCCATGAACCTCATAACCTGTCAGAAAGAAAAAAAAAAAGCTAATTGAATTTAACAATAACATTTATCAGGATGATTAAAACAACCCCAATTGCTTACCTAAAAGAAGAAAATCATAAATTAAATTGTCAACTTAAAATTCATTAACAAATTCCTTATTTGAGATGTAAAGGGAAAATATTACAAGATCAATTAAGCCTTACACCTCCCCTGTGATTATCTACTATACAAGCGAATCAATTAATAAACATTTATTAAGTGCCTACTATGTGCCAGGCACTTTGTCAAGCAATGGGGATACAAAAAGAGGCAAAAGACATTCCTGTACTCAAAGAGCTTGTAATCTAACTTGTTACATACAAGATAATTTATTTAAAGGCTACACAGCAAGTCCCTACTCATATATTCAGCTGGATCTCTGACCTCCTCAATATGGAAATTCTCTGAAATGATGTAGATCACTACACATTCAAATGCCTGCCTATCCAAAGTGACTCTTCTCCATGTCTTCACCAAAGTTTACTATAAGAAGGAGGCAGGGGGTATTCCCAATATGCTAAAGGCCTTCCTTGATCTTTCCCAACATCAAGAGGATTCCAAAGAGGTACTCAGGATGTCCATCTGTCATCCCTAGTTATTGCCACATGACCAACCTATTTTCTTTTGCTAATATATAGGAATGACATCTTACTTCATCCTTAATGACATCCTTTTACTGCTGTACTTCTTTGGAGCACTTCATTGCTTATGTGTTACAGCCTGCTCACACCCATCATGTACCTTTCTATGTGATACTCATCTTTAGTTCTTTTGAAGCATTGATGTTCAACGTCTTTCTAACATATAGTTACTAACAGGTAAAATGTAATGGACCTACGCTTTCATGGAAAGCTTGGAGTCAGTAAAAGCACTGAAACTTCCTGAAATCAATCTGGTCCACTCTCTTTCAACAAAGGACCCAGTTCATTGTTCACCTGTACTGTCTGTCCCAGATACGCATACTTTTGTGCAAGCTCTATAGAGTATACCCATCCATTTATGCATGTTAAAATCTGCACAATAGAGATTCTTCATCCACTTGGTCTTTTCTGTGTAGATGGAAAGGCCAAACTCTTTTGAGTGATTATAGCCCTCTTCTAGGAGACTCTAATAATGTTTTGGAGCTTGTGACAATCAGCACTATTTCATCTAAAAACAGGAGCATCTGGAGGATCTCACTATCCACTGGGAATTTCCTCCTTGACCTGGACTGTGTTGGACCTCCTCTAACATAGTGGCAAATAAATACCTTTAACAACCATATATTTCCATATTTTATGCTTCCTTTATTATCAGAAGGACACTGAGCAGAGTTATTTCTCTTGTTATAACCTCCAAGGAATCCTGAATGATCTTGATACATGGATGGGAGTTACCTTGCTGTAAAAGAGCTTATAAGATAAGAGCTGTAAAAGAGCTTATAAGATAAGAGTCTTGTTTACTGAATCAAAAGCTACTATTGTAATCCATAAACATAAATAGCAATGGGATCTTATATCATTTGTATCTTACAGTTAAACATGAGACAACAAAGATATGGTTCACTACTGAATACAGTCTGTGAAAGCCTTGTTCTTTATTAACTCCTTCATCAAGAAGGCTCTTGCTTTATACACAGATGATTCTCATAAAGATTTCATATATACTGGTCACCTTTTTTTTTGCATTAACAATGTCCAAGATTTTTTTCCATGCCTTTGTTAATTTTCCCTCTTTCTGACACCTTGCATTTTAGTCCCTTAGTATCCTCACATTTGTCTTGCATCCAGAACTATCTCCTCTAAATAAAGTTGGTCGATTCTGGCTGTTTTTCCTGTCTTTGTTCTCTTCAGTGCCATATGATATCAATGTCCATGTATGGTATTTCATAATCCTTGATGGAGAAAATGCAGAAAATGTAGAACGCAATTAAAACAAATGAACCCTAATTAAGCAAGTATTTTTTAAAAAAGGGAAACGTACAGAATAAATGACATTAACACTGACACAATTTCACCCTGAAGATTAGTCAATGTAAATTAATTGCCAAACTAAAACAGCTCAGAAAGTACCTTAGTCAGCAAATATCTGACTTACTTGCCAAGTCATTGCTAAAGTTAGAAAAAGATCTCTCTTTTGAGTCCCAGAATACAAAATTAAAATATTTTAAGTAGCTCTATCATATAGACATTAACATAATTATTTTATGAGCTTAACAAATATGGTTTTATTATATTTAGAGGTGCTCTTCAGAAATGAGCAAATTTTATTCATTTAAACAAAAAGTCAAAAATTAGGTACAACTATATAAGAAGCTATTTATTTCAATAGTGCTGCAATGCATAATAACACCGTTAGTCTTCAAGGATCTCTAGTAGATTCAAAATATTGTCTGGTTGATTTTCCTAGCCAACATCAGAAGAAAAAAAAGAAGAATTTCCTTTATTCCTTAATGATTTTGCTTGCTGGAATCTCAATGACTTATCACTTGAAGATATTGGAAAATTGATACAAAGTAACATATCCTACCATTTTGCATTCTTGCCCACGGTAGTAGAGGTTTCCTATGAGTTCAGAGACAGAGAAAATGAGAAGACGTAATAGAGAAGAAATTATATCTAAACTATAGTTTCACTCCATCATTCAACTAATCCCATCTCAACTTCCTGGCAAGAGGCTTATACCCACTCTCAAACCCTTGAATTTTTTTCCCTTGTTAGTGTGAAACTATGAGTGTCAGGTAGATAAGAATAGTTACTATTTGTGAATCTCTTCCATCATCAGACATAAACTTTGCCACTAAATCTCTTCTTCAGCTTCCAAAGACAACTTAAGGGGGAAGGTGGACAAAAGAATAGGTGAGGTAGATCATTAAGCTGTTTTCCCTAACAATGTGCTTTTCAGACCTAAAAATGTTTGAAATTTAGAGCTGGAACCTCTGTATATGTGCCATTACATACAAAGAAATACAAGGAGGTATGATTCAATTCAGTAAGCATTCAAAAAGTGCCTACTGTATGCCAGACATTGTGCTAGGTGGTAGGGATAAAAGACAAAAATGGTCTCTGTCCTCAAGAGGTTTATGTTCTATAGTGGCAAACATGTCCTCAGGGTAAACAAACAAAAAATATATGCAAAGTGAATACAAACAATTTAGGGATGGGGTTAACAAGTTAGAGGATCAAGAAAAGTCTCTTGTAAGAGATGGCACATGAACAGACTTGAAAGAAACTATGAACTCTATAGCTCGTGGTAAGGAGGAAGCACTAGACAAAGTCTATACAAAGGTATGTGGGTAGCAATTGCAGAGAGGCATATTCATGTTTGATAAAAGGAAAAACTTCCTAACAAGGCTATTCATGGACTGACTCAACAACAACAATGATAAATAGTTTGCATTTCTGTAGCACTTTGAAGTTTGCTTTATATATTGTCTTTATATATTGTCTCCTTTGATTCTCACTATACTGCTGTAAGGTAGGTGCCTATTATCCCCATTTTACAGAAGAGGAAATTAAACATTAAGTGAGGAGTTCTTTCCAGACGTGGGTTGGACTAGAGGGTACTGAAGTACTTTCTAACCCATAACACTCAGTGAATGTATACAATGTATAACAAGTACTCTGGCTTTGCTCCAGTTTGGCTGGAGCTTGAAGAGTGCGTGAAAGGGTTTAATTCTCTAAGCCTGGAAAGGTAGGCTGGAAACACTGAAAAGAGACTTAAATGTCAAACAGGAGAATCTGAATTTTATGCTAGAGCAAACAGGGAGCCACTGAAGCTATCTTAACAGGGAATTAACTAAGTCAGACCTGTGCTTTAGGAACATCAATTTGGAAGCTATGTGGAAGGACTGAAGGACAGAGATGATCAAGAAGACTTGTTATAAGAGATTACAGTAACAGTAAAGTTAAGAGGTGAGAGCCTAATATGGGAAAATTGCCTGTGAGTGGTGCAAACGGGACAGATTAAAAAAAAGAGATGTTATTAGAGGTGGATTCAATAAGACTTGGCAAGTGATTGGATGAAGGGCCTGACGGACAGTGAAGAGCTGAGGATAACTCCAGGGGTGAGGGTTACAAAGGTTTTAGTGGAGGTTAAAACTAGGGATATAGTTTGGGGAAAGACAATGAGTTGTTTTGGATTCCACAAACATGTATTAAGTGTCTAGTATATCAGACAACTCAGCTATGTCCCAAGGATACAAAGAACCAAAGAAAAAATTATTCATCAGGAAGCCCCTGACATTTCTATACATTGAATTCTCTTCTCTATCGTAGCATAATATGATATTTTTGTGAATTCCTAATCTAGATGTCCAAGATAGGAGAAAGAAGGAAGAGCTGGGTTCTAATTTTTGCTCTTCCCCTGATTATATGACTTTGAACAACTCATTTAATCTTTTTGCTCTTCCATTTTTTAATGTTTAAAACAGAGGACACTAATACCCTTCAGAGAGGTAGTGAAATGAATGGTTTTATCTTCAGAAAAAGGCAATCTGCATTAGTTAATAGCAGCCGTGCTCTCTAATGACCTTATTAGGAAGAGAGATGGGAAATAATGGCTAAAAAAAAATGTAATGCAATCTGAAGTCACCATTTTGAAAAGAAATGTATTAATTAATGTGGATTGTTTTATAATACCTAGTTCTATTGCTACTGCACAACGTTTTTCCCTTCTTCATACATAGTTATCTGTGGGTCATTTTTGTTTCTTCCATTATAGCAGATCTAGAGACTTAATTAATTAATGATTATGAAACAGGTAAAGCTCTCTGAGTTCCCATAAAAGAAAAAAAAAATTATTACTTATATAGACATAACTTTCAACCTGTAAGAAAAAACAAAGCAAAATAAATATCAAAGCTGAAGTACCTTATTCCCCATTACCGACAATGGAGCAATATTAAGGAAGGCTATCAATAAATTAAAACTATTAATTTAATAAACTTAGCTTATCTGTTTTCCTCTTTAGTTGTTACAGAAAAAGCAGATTTTAAAAATGGGCAGTGTTTCCGATTCCGGGAGTCAAGATGGCAGTGTAAGAAGTAAGTCGCTTTCACCCTCCCTCACTGATCTCTGAAAGCCCAGAAAACATCAATCCAGGAAAAACCTTGGGCCAGAAAAAAGACAGGGCATAGCAGTCTTTGTAGTCCAGGAAGCTTAGGGGATTAATGGGAAAGGCCCTTCTCGCCTTTGAGGGAGGTAGAACAGTACAGGACCGGAGGCATCCCAGCAAGCCAGCAGCAAGCCCCACCTCAGCATTCCAGCGGGAGATCTTGAGACCCAGATTGTGAAGCAGGCAAGTGCCAACACCACGACCAACCCCACCTTGGCGGAGTCAAGATGGCAGAGCTCTCCCCCAAACTCCTCCAAATACCTATAAAAAATGGCTCTAAACAAATTCTAAAGCAGCAGAACCCACAAAAAGACAGAGTGAAACAAATTTCTAGCCCAAGACAACCTGGATGGTTGATCAGAAAGGCATATCGTGCCAAGCTGGGAGAAGAATGCAGTTTGGCGTGGGCACACAGGCCTCAGCAAACCTGGAGCAGGCCTCAGAGGACTGAATCACAGGCAGCTATGATGGTTTCCAGACTTCTCAACCCAATAATGCTAAAGACAACTTAGAAGGTCAGTAGGAAAAGTCTGTTTCTAAGGTGAGAGAGAGAAGCGCGAGGTCCCAGCCCCATTCCCCAAGCTCAACTTGGAGCGGCGGCTACCTCCTGAGCATCCAGCCCATAGACTGAGGGGGAATCAAGGGGTGATCAGAGGGAGATTGCAGGAATCTCTTTGCTGGTGCAGGATTCTCTTGCTTTGCCCCTGCTTGGATCTGGGTCACAGTTCTGGGTGGCAGTCCTGGGGCAAGGAGGAGTTCTGATGTGGTGGAGCTTGTAGTGGCAGTGGAGAGGAAGTCCTCCTCACAGTTCCAAGACAGAAAAGAGTGCTTGTGATCACTCACTGACCAGAGAACAGGCGAGCAAAGGTATAAACCCCTCGCCCTTGATCACAGAACCTTGGAAGAACTGAAAATTTACAGGTCCCTAGAGGTATCTCTGAAAACAGTTGCACAAAACCCCTTAAGCTTGGGACAGTACATTCTTCACACTGGAAACACACTCCTACCTTAACAAAGAGTTTAAAACTCAAGTAATTGGCTGGGATCATGAGCAAGCAGTGCAAAAAGAGTCAGACTATATTATCTTACTTTGGTGACAAAGAAGATCAAAACATACAACCAGAAGAAGACAACAAAGCCAAAGCTCCTACATCCAAAGCCTCCAAGAAAAATATGAATTGGTCCCAGGCCATGGAAGAGCCCAAAAAGGATTTTGAAAAGAAAGTAAGAGAACTAGGGGAAAAACTGAGAGTGATGCTTAAGGAGACTTGCCAAAAAAAAAAAAATACTGAAGAAAATAACACCCTAAAAAATAGCCTAACCCAAATGGCAAAAGAGGTCCAAAAAGCAAATGAGGAGAAGAATGCCCTAAAAAGCAAAATTGGCCAAATGGAAAAGGAAGTCCAAAAGCTTACTGAAGAAAATACCTCCTTAAAAATTAGAATGGAGCAATTGGAAGCTAGGGACAATTTGAGAAATCAAGGCACTGTAAAACTAATCCAAAAGAATGAAAAAATAGAAGAGAATGTGAAATATCTCATTGGAAAAACAACTGACCTGGAAAACAGATCCAGGAGAGAGACCTTAAAAATTATTGGACTATCTGAAAGCCAACATCAAAAAAAGAGCCTAGACAGCATCTTTCAAGAAATTATCAAGGAAAACTGCCCTGATATTTCAGAACCAGAGGGCAAAACAGAAATTGAAAGAATCCACCAATCACCTCCTGAAAGACATCCCCAAAGGAAAACTCCTAGGAATATTGAAGCCAAATTCCAGAGTTTCCAGGTCAAGGAGAAAATATCGCAGGCAGCCAGAATGAAACAATTCAAGTATTGTGGAAACACAGTCAGGATAACACAAGATTTAGCAGCTTCTACATTAAGGGACCAGAGGGCATGAAGTATGATATTTCGGAGGGCAAAGGAGATGGGATTACAACCAAGCATTACCTACCCAGCAAAACTGAGTATAATCCTTCAGGGTAAAAAATGATCATTCAATGAAACAGAGGACTTTCAAGCATTCCTGAGGAAAAGACCAGAGCTGAATATAAAATTTGACTTTCAAATACAAGGCTCAAGCGAAACATGGAAGAGGTAAACAGGAAAGAGAAATCATAAGAGACTTATTAAGGCTGAACTGTTTACATTCCTGTGTGGAAAGATGATATTTGTAACTCATGAGTCCTTTGTCAGTATTAGGGTAGTGGGAGGGAAAAAAACTTTTATGTATATATAGATAGACAGAGAGATAGATAGATAGAGAGCACAGGGTGAGTTGAAGATGAAGGGGCGATATCTGGAAAATAAAATTAAGGATGACAGAGGATTATACTGGGAGAAGGAAAAAGGGAGAAGTAGAATGAGGTAAATTATCTCACATGAAACAGATAAGAAAAGGCTTTTACAGTAGAAGGGAAATAGGGGAAGGTGAAAGGGAATGAGTGAATCTTACTCTCAAAGGATTTGGCTTAAGGAGGGAATAACATACACAATGGGGTATGGAAATCTATCTTACCCTACAGGAAAATAAGGGGGGAAGGGGACAAGAGAGCAGGGGGTTGATAGAGGGGAGGGCATATTGGGGGAGGGGATAATCAGAAGCAAACACTTCTGAGGAGGTACAGGGTCAAAAGAGAGAATAGAATAAATGGGGGGTAGGACAGGATGAAGGGAAATATACTTAGTTTTTTACAACATGACTACTATGGAAGTGTTTTGCACGACTACACATCTATAATCTGTATCGAGATGCTTGCCTTTTCAATGAGGGTGGGTGGGAAGGGAGGAAAGGAGAAAATTTGTAACCCAAAGTTCTAAAAACACGTTAAAAATTTTTTTTAAAAATTTTAAAAAAAAGAGAACTCTTTAAAAAGTATAATGGGCCAAATGATAAAGGAGGTACAAAATTTAATAGAAGAAAACAACTCATTAAGAATTAGAATGGGGCAAGTGGAAGCTAATGACTCTATGAGAGAGCAAGAATCAGTCAAAAAGAAACAAAAAAATGAAAAAATAGAAGAAAACGTAAAATACCTCATTGGTAAAACTGACCTGGAAAACAGATCCAGTAGAGACAATTTAAAAATTATTGGTCTACCTGAAAATCATGATGAAAAAAAGAGTCTGGACAACATCCTTCAAGTAATCATCAAAGAAAACTGCCCTGAGGTCCTAGAACCAGGCAGTAAATTAGTCATCAAATGAATCCACCAATCACCTCCTAAAAGAGATCTCAATTTGAAAACGCCAAAGAATACTGGAGCCAAATTTCAAAATTACCAGATCAAAGAGAAAATACTACAAGCAGCCAGAAAGAAACAATTTAAATATCATGGAACCACTGTCAGGATTACTGCAGGACCTTGCAGTGTCTACATTAAAAGATCAGAGGGCGTGGAATATGATATTACGTAAGGCAAAGGAGTTTGGATTACAACCAAGGATCAACTACCCAGTGAAACTGAGCATAATCTTTCAGGGGAGGAGATGGAAATTCAACAAACTAGGGGACTTCCAAACCTTCCTGATGAAAAGACCAGAGCTCAACCGAAAATCTGACCTTTAAATACAAGACTTAAGAGAGGCATAAAAAGGTAAAAGAGAAAGAAAAAACAATAACAACAACAACATATTATTATTAATACAAGCAAACTGTTCACATCCCTACAAGGGAAGATAACACTTGTAACTCTTGAGAACTGTAATGTTATTATGACATTTAAAAGGCGGTAAACTTAGACAAAGGATGTGGGTATAAGTTGACTTTGATGTGATGGTAAAAAAATCTAATTAAGTGGTGAAAAGGGATGTACTGTGAGAAGAGGGAAGGAGGAGGCAGACAAGGATAAATTACATCACATAAAAAAGCACAAAAACCAAATACAGTAGAGGGAAGGGAGGGAGGGAGATGAGCACTGTTTGAACCTTACTCTCATTAGATTTGGTTCAAAGAGGGAATAACAATCAGTTAAGTATAGAAATCTAATCTACTCTACCAAGAAGTAGGAGGGGAAAGGGAAGAGAAAAAGGAGGGGATGAATAGAAGGGAGGGAAGAAGTAGAAAGGGTAAAGGGGAAGAAAAGAGAGGAGGGTAATAGAAGGGAGGGCAGACTGAAGGAGGTGCTGGTCGAGAGCAAAACTCTATTGAGGAGGAAAAGGCAGAAAGGAGACAAAAAAGAATAACTGGTAAGAGAGGGGGGAGAGAATATGATGGAGAGGAAGACACAGATAGTAATCATAACTGTGAATGGGAATGGGATGAACTCTTCCATAAAATGGAAACAGATAGCAGAGTGGATTAAGAACCATAATCCTCTGCAATGTTTGATACTTACTTTGTTAGACTTAGCTCTTCTCAACAATGCAAGGATCTAAGACACCTCCAAAAGTCTCACGATGGAAAATGCTATCCACCTCCAGAGAAAGAACTATGGAGTTTCAATGCAGATTGAAGCACACTATTCACTCTTTTTTTTCTTCTGTTTTGTTTTGTTTTTCTTTCTTGTGGTTCCTCCTATTGGTTCTAATTCTTCTTTACAATATGACTAATGCGAAAATATGTTTAATAGGAATATATATGGAAAGCCTATATCAGATTGCAAGTCATCTTGGGGAGGGAGGCAGGAAGGGAAGGGGAGAAAATTTAAAACTCAAAAGCTTATGAAAGTGAATGTTGAAAACTAAAATAAATTAATTAATTTTTAAAAAGAATCATAATCCTACAATATGTTGTTTACAAGAAATACATTTGAAGCAGAGGGATATACACAGAGTAAAGGTAAAAGGCTGGAGCAGAACATATTATGCTTCAGCTGAAGTAAAAAAAAGCAGGGGTAGTAATCTTGATCTCAGACAAAGCAAAAGCAAAAACTTATCTAATTAAAAGAGATAAGGAAGGAAACTCCATCCTGGTAAAAAGTACTACAAATAATGAAGTAATATCATTACTAAATATATATGCACCAAGTGGAATAGCATCCAAATACTTAAAGGAAATTCAGGGAGATACAGGAAGAAACAGACAGCAAAACTATAATAGTGGGGGACCTCAACCTTCTCCTCTCAAAACTACATAAATCTAATCACAAAATAAACAAGAAAGAAGTTAAGGAGATCAATAGAATCTTAGAAAAGTTAAATACGATTGACCTCTGTAGAAAACGGAATGAGGACAGACAGACATATACCCTTTACTCAGTGGTACACGGCACCTACACAAAAATTCTCTAAGAAGCCTCAAACTACAGTGTGCTGAGGGGCAGCATCTCTGAGTCTGAAGCGACCTCAGACCTCAGAGGTCATCTAGTCCAACACACACCTCCAACCCATTCTAAAACATTCATAACAAGTGGGACTTTGTCTGAAGATCCTTAATGAGGGGGAACTATTACCTCCTGAGGTAAACAATTCTACTTCAAATCTCAATCTGCCTTTCCACAACATCTATAAAATACTACTTTTGCCATCTAAGACCAAGACTAACAAGTCTAAATATTCCTCCATCTGAAACTTCCTCAATATTTAACAATGGCCATCACATCCTCACTATGTCTTCCCTACTGAGGGCTAAAACATCCCCAGTTTCTTCAATTGATTTTCATATGGTATGAATGAGGCCTTTCACCACTATCCTAAGCCCCTTCTGTTTATGAATGAATGAATGAAAAAGAATTTATTAAGTGCTAACTATGTGCCAAGCACTGTGCTAAGCCCTGGGGATACAAACACAAAATCAAGACAGTCCAGGCCTCTGGGGCAGCTAGTGGCATTGTGGATTGAGCAATCCAGCTTCAGATACTTATTAACTGTGTGACTCTGTGCAAGTCATTTAACCTCCATTTGCCTCAGTCTCCTCATCTGTAAAAATGGGGATAACAATAAAACAAACAAGAAACAAAAAACATACTGCACAATGCTTAGCATATAGCAAACACTACAGAATTATTATCTTCCCTACAGGAACTTGCATTCTAATAGGGAAAGACAATACTATAAAGGGGATAGAGTTGTAAAGGGGAGGGAGTAGGGCTGAGAGTTTATGCCCCACAGCATTGTTTGTTCTTCTCAAAGTCCTTCCTAAAATGTGGTTCCCATAATTAAATGCTATTCCTGTTGTGGTCTGACCAGAGCAGAATATAATGTGGCTATTCACCTCCAAATCTTGAATCTTTTGTCTCTCAGTGCAGTGGGAGAATACATTGACTTCTTCTGGCCACATGTTAACTCCTTTTGAGCCTGTAAATCACAAAACTCTAAGATCTTTTTCAGTCAGTCAACCATTTGTTAAGTGTTTACTATGTGCCAAGCACTGTGCTGAGCACCGGATCCCTATACAAAGAAAGACAGTCTTCAAGGAGCTTACATTCAAATGGGAAAGATAAAACATAAATGGGAAGCAGAAGAGTGTGGGGAGCTAGGGAGGAGGAAGGAGGTATCCCACAGCAGGAGCAGGGAGCCCAAATCAGTAAAACAAGGAAGTGTCTGGTCTAGGCTTTTCCCCAGAAGGAAGGTTGCAGGAGGAATTCACAGATAGGAAAAAGGGCCTAAAGCTGGGTCAGGAAGCAGCTTAGGCTAAGTTCTAAGAATCAAGGATGGCTGGTCTGGGGCCCTTCCACAAAATGGAGGATGCACGAAGAATTCACCAATGGGAGAAGGGGCTCACTGGGACAGAGGGTACAGGCAGCTGAGATATGATGGCTAAATCCAGAGAATGACAGATAGCTAGTCTGGGTCTTTCCTCAAAATAAAGATTCTGAGAAGAACTTACCAGTGGGAGAAGGGGTAGACTGCTAATGAAGTTGTTAACTAATGAAGGGAGCTAGGCAGCAAAGAATGATTGTTAGACTTTAAATCAGGAAGACCTGAGTTCCAATCCTGCCTCAGACACTTATTTAGCAAGTCACTTAACCTCTCTTCATCTGCTTCCCCATCTGTAAAATAAGGATAATATTAGAACCTACTTCAAAGGTTTATTGTGAGGACAAAGTAAGATAAATGTGTAAAGCTCTTTGCAAACCTTATAGCGCTGTATTAGCTACTAATGAAACCACGTTGATTAAAACTTGATTAATCATGAAGGCTCCTGATAACCACTTCCTTTTGTAGATGCATACTTGCCATCCTATCAATACATTGTAGAATTTTGCTAGGAATTGAAGGCAAACTCACCACCCTACTCCACAGACTCTACTCTCTTCCCTTTTTTAAAAAAATCAGGAAAACATCTGCTTTTTTTTCTGATCATGTGGCTCCTCTCCCAGCTTTCATAATCTTTCAAAGATCATTGACAATGAGCAGTCATATCACTTATCAGTGATTTTGGTAAACTGGACATCATGGGTTTTGTGGTATGTGAGCTCATGTCTCCCTTGGACTATAAGCATTAGAGTTAAGTTGTTCCTTGTTTCACTGACCTTTGAAATATGATCCCTCCAGGAAAATAAGGGATCTTTTTCCCATATTTGGAAATAATTCTCTACTTTTATTCCAAGTTTCAAAATTTTTAAATAAAAGTTATTTGTCCAAGAAATTCTAAATTATTTATATGTGTACAAAAGATCATAAGATCATAGAAGTAAAGCCAGAAGAGACCCTTGAGATCACCCCTTAAGGTCCAACCCCTTAATTTTTTGGATGGTGAAATTGAAGCCCAGAGAAGGTAAGTGACATGCTGAGTCTCACAGGTGGTCAAGTACAGACCTTGAACTCAAACTAAGGTCTTCAGGCTCCAAATCCAGTATGGTTTCCACCACATCATACAAGTTGGGTTTTAGAAATATGCTGTGGAGTGCTGGAAGTATTAAATAATTTATCAGTTACAGCTGAAACTTCCTGCAATATGCCAAGTTGTCCAATATATCCTTATTCTTTGCTAGATTAGGGCTGCCTCATCCCAAAGTACTTGAGAGTTAAAATTGATAACCAGCAGTTACTTCGTTGTTCTAGATCATCACTCTTAGAATCCCTTCCCTCTGAAGCTATGATTCCAGGAGCCTCCCCTCTGCTCTCAGATGCAGTATTTTGGTTTGGTTAGGTCAGAGTATGGTGTGGGAACCAACAAACAAACTCAATGAAAGCCTTTAGGAATGAAAGGGTTTTTTTTTTTAAAGGTAAAAAATTAACTGTCAGAATTAAGGTTCATGCCAGAATTTTTAAGCAGGACTCTTAAGTTTCATTCTACATTTTCATGTACTCTCTCATTTTGAAGAGAAAAACGTTATTTGCTTCAGTGGACTAACATGCCTATCTTGACCATAAACCTTCTGAAGACATAGATAAATGCTTTCTAATTTTGTATCAGTGTCGTGCTCAGAGTAGATGAACAATAAATAATTTAATGAAGAATGGACTTTCAGAGGACCGCTGCTGCTGAAAATTTTTAAATTCATGTTTCATTTTCTTAACTAGAAGCATAAATGATATCATTTCTTGCCATTTACCATGTAAAGTGGATGAAATCTGTGGTTCAACCCAGATCCTCTACCTTTTATATAACTACAATATAAAATAACTGATTCTCATAATGATGGTCATGAGGCACAAGATCCTGAAATGTTTTACATATTATTGATGAAAGATGAAATGTTTAGCGGTTTTAATGCTGCATATTTTATTGTATTGAAACTACTAACAAGTAATAATCTATTGACAGAATAAATAAACTCTTAACTGTACTGTATAATTCAATTAATAAGAATATCCAACTTCTTTAACATTATAGAGACACTAAGGCCTGTATGGCCAAAGAAAATACAAATGGTATAAATCATCAAAGGGTCCTAAATTACCCAAAATGAGGGGCTTAAGTCACATAGAATCTAATTATTTAGGATCAGTACCTCTAAAAATCTTATTCAATATAATATATATTCAATATAACTATGCCTATAAAGAAGAGTAGTAATTTAACTAATTCACAGATATTTTGAAATGGATAAGAGTAATTTTTTCTAGTTTTACACATGTATAATATATGTACGTACATGTGTACACGTGTACATATATACATATGAAAGTATGATCAAAGACATCTAAGAATACTAGCTGCCTACTGTTGACAAATTTCAAATTAAACATATAACTCTGTACTAAGAAACTGAGTAACAGCTAGATAGAGAAGTGGATAAAATGCTGGACTTGGGCATCAGGAAGACCTGGGTTTGACTCTTATCTCGGAAACTAATAGCTATATGACACTGGCCAAATTACTTAACCTCTCTTCTTTGTACTTCAATTTCCTCATCTGCAAAATGAGAACTGATAGCCTCTAAGGTTCCTTCCAAATCTAAATATATGATCCTGTAAGGAAAATTTTTTTAAAAGCTATTCAATTACACAGAAAATAAGTGGGTTTTTTTTTAAAGCCATAATATAAGTACTTTGGTTTCAGAGTTGTAATTAAAGATGTACTATGCATATTATGTTGCATAGTACTTAAGAAAGACAAAGCAAAAAATTATACACGGCACATATGGTGAGCATAGAACAACAGTGAATTTTAACTAATTTGTGTCTTTCATAACATAGAACTCTATGGGGCATCAATAATAATCTAAAAGATTATAGAAAAGCATCAATTATAACCTAAATTTTGTGATACAATATGTATAAATAACTGAATCATTCTTGTCCAAGTTACAGTATTACATTAAAAACAAAAGAGGTAAGAAACATTATTTCATATTCTAATAAAATGTATTTATAAAACATCTGCTATAAAATTTTAATAATCCATCAAGAATGGGCTATATAATAATAATGAGCAACTATACATCACATTATTCTTCTCCTGATAGGGAGTATAATATTATAAAAAAGTGCATATTACAAATATACAGAAATTATATACACATAGTAAAATATAGCTCTTTATTGACTGAATTTAGATCAAATCATCTCTGAAATATAACTAAATAGAATAAATTATGATAACACAATTATTTTTAAAATTCAGCTGAAGCAGCAAGGCAACCTGAGTGAGAGACAGAAGGTGGCAGGTCTCAGGCAAATCAAACCACAGCCACTATCTTGACTAATACCTCCCCTTAGACTCCAAAGGAGATAGCCCAAGACTCTAATTCCAAAAGCCTCTATCTGTGTGACCCTGGGCAAGTCACTTAACTCCAAGTACCTGGCAAAAAAACAACAACAACAACAACACAAAAGCTCTGGCAAGGGCTACTGCCCTTACTTCCTTCAGATCATCAACCCTGCCTCTATCTCATCTCCAAATGCCATCATCCAAGGACTCAAACTTTACAGAAATGCAACTTTACAATTGCTTCTGAAGGCCCTGCAGCCCTGTCTCCTCAGCAACCAATTTTTTTTTTTTTGTATATGTCAATTGAGTACCACTGGGTTTGGCTTTGAAAACTAAACCTGGATTGGACCTCCAACAGAGCACACTGATCCAAATCATAACTCTCCGGGATATATGGTGTCAATTCCTAGTCATAACAGTCACCTCACTGGGTGCAAATATAAGCAACCTTATATTTCAATCACATGTGCTAGCAATGTCATTTCAAAATCTCTGCTTTGTCTAAAGTTCTTCCTGGAATATCCTAATTTATACAATGAGAAGTATTCATTTATAATCTTTCAATTCTCTGAATTTTTACACAAGTTAATAATAACAAAGAAAATCAATAAACAGCAAGCATTTGGCCAAGCAGAGGCAGTTAAAGTAGGTGATTAAGAATATTAACAATTCACTGATGACTTACACAAAAATTAAGCAAAAAACAAAACAAAACAAAAAACTTGAAGGTGAAAGTCTACACTATTACGTGACTTTGGTAACTGACTGAAAATAAGAATACATAATCTATCAAAATGTTTGTCTCTGAGTATATAAAGCTTCATGTAAAGAACATGGGGATGCACCCTGAATTGAATGTAATTGAAATGTTGATACTAAGGTATAATATTTTATTCAATACTACCTTTTAAAAAGATGCATTCAGGGAAAAAGTTAAATTTCTTTTAAATATGAAGTAAAAAGGAATAATAACATTGTCAAAGTATTCTCCAAACTGATTCAGTAATAACTTAACTTAATTTTCTCATCTTTAGGAAATTCTGCCATCTAAAGTACTGCCTTTTCATCTTGCTTGTATCGAAAACTAAGCTCAGTTTTTTAAAAGGATACGATAACTTAAGGAAAATTATTCCACATGAGACATATAAATTGCAAAGTACATGCAAAAAAAGAAAGAAAAATTTAAATCTCATCCCTCAAGTTTATAAGCATTCTCCTAATCACTGAAATGCAATGATAATATAGTTTCAGTCCAACATAAGCATACAAAAACTCGTAACAATGGAAGTAATCCTTCTTACCATGCCATACTGCTGCATGTCCATCCCATACTGTTGCTACAGTTTTCCTTGCACCATCCCATAAATTATGGGAATATGCTTCCTTTAGTACATTCTTCCTCTTGTAAATATGTAAGAAAATAATAGTAAGGTAGAGAAGAAAAATAGTAAAGTAAGGAAGTATCAAGACTATTAGAGGAGTAAATACCCATAGAAGATAGTTAATAAAATTCAAATAATCCTCTAATTGTTGAACATCAATCCATCCTTCCAATATGTGAACCAGACAAATAATATAGGGCATAGAATCCTGCCCTTCAGAACGAGTTTGATTTTTCTCTATCATTTTTCTTTGAGTAAAAATGATAAAGTCACTCTCTTCATAGTCACAGCAGTTTATGATTCTTGTACCTAAAAAGAAAAAGACGGGAAAGTTTTATTTTTCTTACAATTGAAAGACTCAATGATTTAGTCTCCTTAAGTACTAACCAAACAGTTTTACTTTCTTTGTGAGGACCAGGACTAATGATGGTGGAACTGATGGTAGACCATGTTAAAGACAGCATATGCTACTCTCCTACTCAAGAAGTTAATACCAGCTCAAATTCCACTGTTTGATTTTTTAAAGCTCTTTATAATCTGCCTATAACCAGATTTTTCCAAGCCTTTTGAACTTCATTCACCTTCACAAAATCAATTAACAGATCAACAAGCACTCATGAAGTGTCTACTTTGTCCCAGACACTCCACTAAGAGTTAATAAATGTTTGTTGACTTTAATTCTAAATGCTGGGACTACAAAGACAAAAGAAAAATAGGGCTGGACCACAAGGACCTTATAAGGAAGATAATATGTATGTAAAGTGTATACAGATTATATACAAAATAAATGCAAAATAATTTTTGGAGGGATGGTACCAACAGCTGGGGAAATCATGAAAGACTTCTGAGAGGTAGAGCTTTATCAGAGCCTTGAAGGAAATACAGGCTTCCCAGACCTAGAGGTGAGGAGAGAGTTCATTCCAGACACGGAGACAAATAATGAAAAGTCACAAAAATGGATGATGTTGCTTTGTGAGTGCAAACCAGTCAACAGGCCTACATGGTTGGTGGGTAGGCGGGGAGGAGGAAGTAGTAATGTGTTAGAAAACTGAAAAGACAGGCAGGGGCTCTGCTATAAAGGGATATAAATTACAAGAAATGAGCTTATATTTGATTGTACGGGTAATAGGGAGTCACTGGAGTTTACTGAGTATAGGGAGATGACTTGGACCAGCACTTTAAGAAAATGCTTTGTGGTTAAGGAAAGAATGGAATGAAGCAATGGAAGACCTAAGACAAGGAGTTCAATTAAGAAACTTAATAGTCTAGGAGAAAAGCAACAGGAGTCTAAACTAAGGCACTGGTTATATAAGTAAAGAAAAGGGGGTATGTGTGGCTAAGACATTGTGGAGACAGAAATGACAGGTCATGGCAACTGAGTGGATGTGTGGGATGAATAAGATGGAGGAATAACACCTAAGGTTGTGAACTTGGGTGACAAAAAAAATGATGGTACCTTTGATAGTAACAGGGAAGTTTGGAAGAGGGTTGTGTTTGTGGGGTAAAGATGAGTTCTGTTTTGGCTATGTTGAGTTTGAGGTACTCACAGGACTACCAGTCCAAAATGTCCAATAAGTAGCTGGTGATCCAGGGCTACAGCTCAGGAAAGAAAGAGAGAGAGAGAGACTAGGCCTGAATAGATAGATATGGGTATCACCTGCATAAAGATGATAGTTAAACCTATGGGGAGTAATGAAGCTACCAAGTGAAAGTGTAAAGAAACAAAAGAAAAGGACCCAGGACAATATATTGGGGTACACGACACAGATGATGATCCAACAAAGAAACCTGAGAAGAAGCAGTCAGACAGATAGGAGAATCAGGCGAGATAAGTGTCATGAAATCCCAAAGAGATTATGCAAGAGAAGATGGCTGACATAGTCAAATGCTGTAGAGATCAAAAAGGATGAGATTGGAACAGGTCATTAGATTTGATGAGAGATCTATGGCAACTTTAGAGAGATCAGTTTCAGTTGAGTGATGAAGTCAGAAGCTAGACTGCACAGGGTTTAGAAGAGGGCAATGAGAAAGGAGATGGAAGCATTCACAGAGTTTGGTTGAGAAGGAGAGGCTAGATAGTTGGACCTAGTGAGGTTTTGTTTTTTTTTAATTTTTGTTTTTTGCTTTTTTTTTAGGATAGGGGAAGATATATTTGTAGGCAACAGAGAAGGATCTGACAGAAATGAAGAGGATGAAGATTGGGGTATGGGGAGTAAGGGGGGGGGGAGAGAGAGAAGAAGGGCAAAAGAGGGAAAGAGGGGGGTGGGTGGACAATCTGCTGGAGAAGATACATACTCTACATTCCAGCCAAACTGGTTTTCTTACTATTCCTCATACATCTCCTGAGTCTGTTCCTTTGCACAGGCTGTCCTCCATGCTAGAAATGCATTCCTCACTTATACCTTTTAAAATTCCTAGCTTCCTTCAAAGCTCAGTCAGGTGCCACTTCCTACATAAGAGTCATCCTTATAGCCTATAATTAATAATGCCCTTCCTCCTGGAAACTAAATTGTATATATTTTGTATTCACTATTGTGCTTACTCATAGCTCTTCTCCCAGTGATATGCAAGCTCCTTAAAATCAAGGACTGTTTCATTTTTCCCTTTGTATTTCTTTTTTTCCCTTTGTATTTCCAGTGCCTACCACACAGCATATGCTTAATAAATATGTACTGATTAGTATTCGTAATACTGTTTAGTATTACAAACTGCAGAGTTAGAACTAAAAGGGCCATTAAAGGTCCTCTAGTCCAACCCTTTCCTGTTATAGATGAGAAAAATGAGGACCAGAGAGGTTACTTTCTCAAGGTCACACAGGGAGAAAGTGATGGAGACAAGATTTGTACCCAAGGCCTCTAACTACAAAGCCAGTGCTCTTTCCATTGCACTAAAGTGTGTCTCCATTATATTAGGAAAATCAGTCATAAAACATAAAAACTGAGAATTTAGAAAGTTAAATGACAGATTATCTAATCTTACTAATCTGACTTTAAAATCTTAAATTGAATCATATGGAGCTGGTATTCCTCTTCATCAATGAAAAGTGGTGTCTGAGTATTTAACATATAGAGGCTGCTGGCTAGGGTGCTAGAGTCAGGAAGACGTGTGTTCAAATCCTGCCTCAGACTCTCAGCTTTGTGACCCTGGGTCACTTAACTACTCAGCCTCAATTTCCTCATCTACAAAATGGGGCTAATAATAGTACCTACCTCACAAGGATGTTATGAGGATCAAATTGGATTGTACATGTAAAAATACTTTGTGAATCTCAAAGCACTACATAAATGTTAGTTATTATTATTCATTCTATTCTTCAGTCAATGAGGCTACCACATTTCTGCACATTATTTTCTTACAACTGAAAATGCCTCAGTTCTCTCCATCACTAATATGGAATCATAAATGTTAGTGATGTTACACACGCAAAGACATTGAAGTCTCAAGTCTGTAAGATTTTTCAGAAATTTCCAATTTGATCTCAATTTCTGGAGACATAAATGTACAATTTCTATATTAAACAAATCCATAACCAAAGTTAGTTGACTTGCCAGAAATCAGTCAAGGATGGTCTTGATCCAAGCTTCAATCTCAGAAATGAAAAATCTAGAAAAGATAACATGACAATGGAAGAAATATTTTAATATATAATTATAATTAAAATGTTCTAGGGGCAGGTAGGTGGTGCAGTGAATAGAGGTCTGGCCTTGGAGTCAGTAGGATGTGAGTTCAAATCCAGCCTCAGACATGTAACACTTATTAGCTGTGTGACCTTGGGCAAGTCACTTACCCCCAACTGCCTCACCAAAAAAAAAAAATGTTCTAGTACAACAAGCATTTCTAATCTACTTGTTTTCTCTTGTGTAGGTAGTTAGGGCACTCTTCTGAGTGATTATGAATTCCATTAAGGAGCTTATATAATGTTTCTTGCCTTAACTCAACTGTCCAGAAGATGCTATAAGAATCCTTAATAAAACTGTGTCAATTCACTTCAGGGTACAAATTCCTTAATATTGTACATACCCAATGCAGAATGCAGTGCTGTATATGTACAGATTCCATAAATGAAAAAGCACCAAATAAGATCCAGAACAGAGAAGGCCAACGAATCAAGGACTGCCTAGGTACTCCAGTTAAAATTGCTCTCAACACTTAATTGTCCATTGACAGAACACATGTGAGAGAACAACTGAGAGAATAAAAGCCTTTCAACTAGCAGGAAAACGGAGGACAGAAGAAGAATCTGAGACCTGAATGAAAGAAATATTGAGTCTGGAGAGGGAATCTAGTACCAAAGTTCAATTTTCAAGGAAAAAACATCACATAGTCCATAAAAAGTACTTGGATTTCACAGAGTAGAAATAAAAATCTTCAAGTATATGAAAATTGTTTTTCTAAGGCTAGAAGTGTTAGAAAACTATTTTCCCCTTTAAAAATTAATATTTTACTTGCTAGTCATTGGTAGTGCCTTTCAAACTTTTGGTGGGTAACTTGGATCACGCAGTTTTCTCTACGGCCAAGGTATACCAAAGGGAAGTATTTCTCTACCCTTAATATCCCAAGCTAGAAAGAACTAAACCTATGTATCCCAAAAGGCAGAAATCTCAAGCAGCATCAAGTAAGCAAATCCATACAGCTTTCTCTTCAGTATCTAAAATTGCCTTATTCTAATTGTACAGACAGAAGATTAGTGACCTGTGAGGGCACTGTAAAATGGTTCAACATAAGAAATTGGTATTTTATCTGTGGAAATGGCATTGAAGCAGCATGAACATCTGCTCTGCTGCTGCAACCCTAAGGACTATGAGACTTTTCCATCTGACTTACAGCTGAAACCTTCCCTATGTGTTGTCTCCCCTTTTAGAATGTGAGCTTCTTGAGAACAGGGAGAGTTTACTTTTCAATTTGTATCCCACAGTGCTTTGTACATTGTTGTTATTTTTCAGTCATGTCCAACTTCTTAAGCCCATGTGGGGTTTTCCTGGCATAGATACTGGAGTGGTTTATCATTTTCTTCTCCAGCCCATTTTACAGATGAGGAAACTAAGGCAAACAGGGTTAACTGACTTGCCCAGGGTCATACAACTAGTGTCTAAAGCCAGATTTGAACTCAAGAAGATGAGTCTTCCTGACTCCAGGCTCAGCACTCTATCCACTGAACTACTACTAGCTGTCCCACTTTGTACAACAGTAAGCACTTAATAAGTGCTTCATTCATGCGTTCATTCTAAGACCTCTTCCAGGTCTACAACTATGATCCTGTGAATCCTTCCTAATTACTGTTCTAATTACCCTATAACACTATTTCTTCTATTGTCTTAGTTGTCTTTTAGTTTTTTTTTTTTTTAAAGGCAATTGGGGTTAAATGACTTGCCCAGGATCACACAGCTAGTAAGTGTCAAGTGTTCTTAGTTGTCTTTTAGACTGTTCAGTTTTTACATAGAACTCCATAGGAATCAGATGTCAATCTCTGGGATGTTGCTATATGGCTGCAAGTCGTTGAACACTACATGCAACTAAGGTTTGACAATTTGTCAATGTGTCACCACCAATAAGCTTGTGAGGCTCACGGTGAGAAGAAGAAATGAACAGGTTGTACGTATCACATTACAATCAAGGAATTTCTCAGAATCGGAATAGGAGATACCATTGAAAAACAAAACAATCCACCTCTCAGCTCAGGGCATTCTCTCTAGCTGTCCCTCAAGCCTTTAACTCCTCTGCTCTGCCCACTGACCTCCCTGGTTTTCTTTAAGTACTAACTACAATCTCACCTACAGAAAGCCTTTCCCCAACTCCAGGCCGTGCCCTCTGTTAATCATCTCCTATTTATCTTACATATAGCCTGCTTTGTATATATTTGCTTGTACCTTCTCCTCCCCATTAGATTGTAACCTCCTTGACGTCTGGGGCTGTGTTTGGCCTCTTTTTGTATCCCTAATGCTTAGCACGGAGCCTGGCCCATAGCTGGCGCTTAACAATTTTTTTTTTTAAGTAATAAGTACTTCGATCTCAGAGTTGTAATTAAAGACTCCTATGCATACTATGTTGCACAATACTTAAGAAAGACAAAACAAAAATGCTGTTTGATGAATTACGTTGAAGGCAGCATGATTAGTACCACCGTCTTTTTGGTACCTACCGCGTTTGGCACAGGGCCTGGCACATAGTAGGCGCCTTAATAAATACTGAGTGATGGTGGTGAGGGCGGGATGAGAAGTGGCCCAGACTGGTCAATCCCGTGACGAGGAGAGACCGGAAGGGGAGGCCATCCGGCACCAAACCCGATCCACCCGGGCACCCGCCCCAATAAGAGCAGCTCCGGTTCCACAGGCCCCCGACCCCGCGAGACAGGAAGCCGGCGATCTCCCGCCCCTCCGCCACAGCCTTGAGACAGGAAGCGCCCCTCCCCCACCGCCGGGATAAACAACGCGTCCCGAGGTGGAGGGGGAAGGGAAAAGGATGACACCAAACCCAGAAAAGAACCTGCCCCACCCCCTCTCCACGTCTCCCAATCAAGAAGGAAAGAAATGGAGGAAGACGCGGCAAATCTTCGCCTCCTTTACCTCATTCATCCCATACGCACCTCAGGCAGTCTGGCCGTGCAAGCTGCAGAGCTAAGCGAGCAGTTTTCCTAAGCCCTCTAATTAGGAACACGAGTTGCGTCTCCGACCTGGACTGTGTTCGGTGGAACACCTTCCCCTCCTCTTCCCGCTCCCGTCCTCAGGCCGGAGAGGCACTTCCGGTCGGCGGGGTAGGCGCGCGCACGCCCATGTTCGCTGCCGCCGTCGCCGCGGTCACCGAGGCTGCGTCCTCCCTACGGCGCGGTGTGTGCGCGAGCTCCCTGCCCAGCGACCCCCAGGAGGCCTGACCCTCCCCACACCCACACCCCGCGAGGAAGGGCTTGAACCCCCTCCTCCGAGCCCACCCCCGACCCCAGCCGGGGCGGCCTCGGCACGAGCAGCGAGGGCGGCTCGCCGCACGAGCCAGGAGGGGTCTCCGAGGCCGAGCGCGGCGGGCACCGGAGCGAGATGCTGTGCGGGAAGTGGAGCCTCGTGGCGGAAATGGTCCTGTTCGTCGAAGACTTGGAGGAAGATTTAAAAATCCTCTGCCTCTGCTCGAGGGCGTTTGTGGAGTAAGTAGAAACGTGTTTTTCCTGTGCCAGAAAGATGTGGCCGGTGCCGACGGAGTCTCGCGCGGCCCGAGGTCAGGCCACAGCTGCCCGGAGGTGATGCCCCGGGCCGCCGCCAGCCCCAAGCCCTCCCCGAGGCAGCCGCTCTCCCCACGCTGCTTCCAGGGATAGTGTTCTTTATATTCTGTGGGTGACCGAAATTAACCTACGGAGCTTTAAACCGTAGTAGCTTAAAGGTGATGCCTTTGAACAGATAGTATTGTTGTTCAGTCGTGGCCTGCACTTTGTGACCCCATTTGAGGTTTTCTTGGCAAAGACACTGAAGTGCTTTGCCATTTCCTTCTCCAGCTCATTTTACGGATGAGGAAACTAAGGCAAACAGCGTGAAATTACTTACACAGCTAGTAAGCGTCTGAGGCTGGATTTGAACTCCGCTCTTCCTAACTCCAGTCCTGACACTAGCCACTTCGCAATATGAACGCAATATGAAATTGCTCTGGTGTTTGGTACATCACAAATAGATGTAGTTTAGCTTTTAGCAATGAGGAACAAGGAGGCAGTATTGTCATGGCCTATAAGGGAGAACATGAATTATTTTTTCAACTTGAAGATTTAAAAAATTGTTTTAATGCTAGACTTTTTAATGTGTGGGTTTTAAATTGAGGTATTTTAAGGTTCAAAAGATATCTAGTAAAGATTATAAGAAGTGTTTATATGGTACTGTCCGTAATTTTTATGGAGGAGAAAACATGGTACAGCAGAACATTTGCTTGCTGGATTTCTAACCTTGCCTGAGCACTTAGAGGGCAAGGTAATTCTTTTGTTCCTCCTTAATCAATTACTCTATTCCCCACAGAGATTGTTCCAAACCTTGCCTTCTCTCCTGTAGCTTCCCACACCTTCCATTCTCCTTACCCTCTCAACTGAGAACCTGGATTCTTTACTTCGATAAATAATGTAATAAATGCTGGAAAATTAGGATGAGGCCAAATCGTGGAGGGCTTTAGAAATTGAACTGGAATTTTTATTTTATCCTGAAGTCAGTAGAGAACCAAGGACTTTTGATTGAATATAGGAGTGACATGGTCAGATAGGTGCTTAAGGAAAATTGTGAACTGAGAAGAAACCTGGGGCAGGAAGACCAATTAAGAGGCCTTTAAAAGTCCAGGAGAGAGGTGATGACAGTCTGAACTTAAAGTGGTGGCTGTGTGAGTACACCTTTGGTACACCTAGGTGTCTAGTGGATGGAGTACCAGGCCTGTGGCCAGGAGGACTTATCTTCCTGAATTCAGATTTGGTCTCAGACCCTTACTAACTGTGTGACCCTGGGCAAGTCACTTCATCTTGTTTATCTCCGTTTCCTCAACTGTAAAATGAGGTGGAGGCTCACTCCAGTACCTTTGCCAAGAAAACCCCAAATAGGGTCATGAAGAGTCAGACACAACTGAACAACAACCCTCATATTCCCTTTTCATCATTTCAAAACCTCTTTACAATCATCTCTGCTTTCTCCTTTACTCCAGTCTTTAATAAGTCTCTTAGCTAACACCCATACCTCTACGTATGCCCCTCATCCTACCCCCCCCATCTTCTCCAACAGATTGTCCACTTTAATCCTTTTCCTCCCTTTCCCCATCCTCTTATCTCCTTAGGGAGATAGGGAAATAGGGTATTTCTTCCCTAGTGCCTTTAAACATGAACAAATTTCTCATCCTTTTAAAAAAAAAAACCTTCCCTAGATTCTTCAGCCCCTCCAGTAATAGTCCCAGTCCTATATCTGTTAATCTTTTCTCAGCCATTCTCCTAGGAAAAGCTGTCTATGCTTGTTGCCTCTTCTTGATCCCTCCCCTGACTTTCTTCCACCTTTTACAGTTTGGCTTCCAACCTCAACCAACCTTTCCCCATACTGCCAATTCTCTCTCTTTCTCTCTCTCTCTCTCTCTCTCTCTCTCTCTCTCTCCCCCCCCCTCCCCCTCTCTCCCCCTCCCTTTCTCCCCCTCTCCCTCTCTTTCTCCCCCTCTCCCCCTTTCTCTCCCTCTCTCTCTCCCCATCTCTCTCTTTCTCCCTCTCTCTTCCTCTCTCTTTTTGGTGAAGCAATCAGGGTTAAGTGACTTGCCCAGAGTCACACAGCTAGTAAGTGTCAGGTGTCTGAGTTCAGATTTAAACTCAGGTCCTCCTGATTCCAAGGCCAGAGCTCTATCCACTGTGCCACCTAGCTATCCTCCAATGATCTCTTAATTGCCAAATCTGATATTATTTTCTCAGTCCTCATCCTTCTTGACTGCTCTGTAGCATCTGCCTTTCAGCCTCAGTGATCTGTTCTTTTGTCTTCTCTGGGTTTTTGTGACACTAGTCTCTCCCAGTCTGACCTTTCCACATTCTTTGCTAGAAAATCATTGTACCTCAAGACTCTGTTGGCTCCTCTTTTCTTCATATTCCCTTTCTTGGTCATCTCATCAACTCCTGTAGGTTTAATTATTCACTCTGTAAGTGACTCCCAGATCTACATATCCAGCTTTAGTCTCTGTCCTGAGCTCCAGATATGTATCACCAGTTCATTCTTAAAATGGGATGTACAGGACATATTTCAAAACAGAACTCATCTTTCTCTCTAAAACTCTTTCCTTTTCTGTACTTCTCCATTTGTATCACCATTCTTCCAGGCTCCCAGGTAGCATAATCTCATTGTTATCCTTGACTCTTTATTTTCTTTCACTCCATAGATATAATCAGTTGTCAAATCTTGCCTTTTCTACCTCCACACATCTCAGGTCTGTTCCCTTCTCGCTACTCACACAGCCACCACTTTAAGTTCAGGCTGTCATCGTCTCTCTCCTGGACTATTAAAGGCCTCTTAATTGGTCTTCCTACCTCAAATTTCTTATCTGTTCATGATTTTCCTTAAGCACCTATCTGACCATGTCACTCATATATTCAATCAAAGTCATTGTTCCCTACTGACTTTAGGATAAAATAAAAATTCCAGTTCAGTTTCTAAAGCCCTTCACAATTTGCCCTCATCCTAATTTTCCAGCTTTATTACATTATTCCCCTTCCCACATTCTACAGTCCAGGCATATGAGGCACTCCATGTCTAAACTCTTTTAACTGGAATGCATTAGTTCAACCTCTTGTGGAGAGTTAATAGCATCATCCTCCCAGGATTGTTGTGAAGGTCAAATAAAATAACATTTGTGAAGTTCTTAGCACAGTGCTAAGCTTAGCACAGTAAGTAGGTATCGTATAAATTCTAGCTGTTATTCCCTACTTACCTCTGTTTCATAGAATATTCCACTTCTTTCAAGACTTGACTCAAAAGACCCTTTTGCTTTCCACCCCTCCCTCCCTATCCTTTGTTTTACTAGGCAGCTAGCTAGTACAATGGTGCAGTTAATAGAGCTTGGGAGTCCTGAGTTCAAGTCCTGCTTCAGACATTTAACTAGCTTTGTGATCCTGTGCATGTCACTTAACCTCTCACAGCCTCAGTTTCCTCATCTGTAACATGGGGATGATGATAGCATTAATTTCACAGGATAGTTTAAAGATCAAATGAGAGAACGTGAAGTTCACTGTAAACCTGCTATATAAATGTTAGCTATTTAACTACTTTGTATTTCTTTTGAATTCCTTATATGTCTACAGAAGTACATGTTATCTCTTCTTGACAACAAGTACTTTCATTTTTTGTCTTTCTATCCCTAAGACAATGATTGCCACTTATAGGTACTTAATAAATTTGCTTGTTGATTAATTGCATTAGGAGTAAAATGGTGTGGATTTGAATTTTGTCTTTGCCACTAGAACAGACTTTAGGCAAGTCTCTGGGCCTCAGTTCCTTATTTGTACAATACAGAGGTTTGCACTGGACTTCAGATCTAAATTTTAATCCAGCTTAAAAGAAAAGGAGACAAATTCTCAGAAGTCATATACAAAGGATCTAATTTTGTCTCAGATCACCACCTGTGATTTAGTAACTAGGTCTTAATGAGTTCCTTGAGGCTCATTGTGGCTAAATGACTTGCTTGGGGTAACAGAGCTAGTAATAAGTATCAGAGAAAGGCTTTGAACACAAGCCTCCCTGATTCCACTCGATCCACTGGGCAATACTGCATCTGTATCTCAAATCATACATCCATATTAATGGCTAATAACCCTTTCAAAAAATTCAAAGCAACAAATGTTTATTAAATGCCTACTGTGTATGCACCTGGTATTGTCTAAGTCCCAGTCCTCAGGGTACTTATCCTACTGGGAAAGTTAATTATTTTCTAAATTTAACATTCTTCATAGAGTCAAGCAAACTAGAAAATTAACGGTTTTAGAAAAGGTGATAATCTCTTCCCCCCACTTGGTGAATGCAGATTTCACCACATAGAATTTTACCAGTTTCATTTTCTGAGCTATCTCTATCACTGTCAACAGTTTCTGCTTCAATTGATGTTTTGTCTTTATTGTAAACAATATTGACTTTGCTCCAAACATTTTTTAGAACTCCTCTTTAGGAATTGATTTAGAGTCTGTGACATCTTTTTGAGTATCCTGGGGGTGGCAATTCTTTGTCCTTTTGATTCAACAAACTTTGGCAGGAGATGGAAGGCCCTATAAGAGAAAACAAAAAGTAGTTCATTTTGGCTGGAGAATAGAGTGGCTATGGGGAAGTAGTATATAAGCAAAGATCACGTTGGAACCAGATTCTGAAATGCTTTAATTGACCAACATAGGAATGTGTATTTTATGCTAAAGGCAATAGGAACCACTGGAGATTATTTGAACATGAAAATAATATGGTTAAATCTATAATTTCAAAATATCAATTTGGCAGCTGTGTAGACAGTGGCCTGGAGAAGGTAGAAATTAGAAAAAGGGAGGTCACTTAGACCATTTGCAGAGTGATGTATCAGTTGGAATATGTGGAAGACCTTTACCAGGTGATACAGCCTTCTGCTGATTAAGTATAAGCAAAATCTTTTTTTTTCCAATGTCCAGTTTCTTAATTTAAGCTACTTGCAGAAAAAGAAACCATTGTTTCTGTATAAGGAGGATTGTTAAAAGCCTCATTACTTTCATGATCTGAATCCATTATTTAAATGTCCTCAGTGACATTGATGTAAATTTCACAAAGATTTTTCTAATCATTTTCCGAACTTTGTCAAAATTTAATGACTAGATGTTTGTGCTGTAGACAAGTCCTATATAAGACTTATGAACTTGGTAAAGATGGATCCTGATGGTAAATTTTGAAAAGTTGGGCAAGAAAATAAACTAGAACTTAATTCTATTCTGGTTTATGTAAAAGATTCATAAAAGTTCTAGAAGTCATTACATGAATGTGTTGTCTCAGGCATTACATAATTAATGGATAAAATAATCATTTTAGAAATTCATCTCCACTACTACCTGTGTGTTACCTTGGATAAACCACTTCACCTCCATGGGCCTTAAGTTTCATCATCTATAAAATTAAGGGGTTGGATTAAATGGCACCTGTGTTCCTACCAGCTCTAAATCTGCACTCCATTATCTACCTTGGATTATATTTAAGTACAATATGTGTGTATAACTACTATACCAAAACAAGTCTTTATTAAGTAGAGTAACTGCTAAGGAATAGGCACTTTAAAGTGGAATTAGCCTAAATTTTGTTAAGTTGAGACTTAAAAAAATGACTCGATATAAAACTGGACATTAAAATCGTGTTCATTACAACAGAATATCTATAGTGAAAACTTCTAGTTTCTAACACATTGTTGCTGTGCTATTTTTACCAGATTACCTGACTACCAAGGTAGATTTTGGAGTAAGATCTAAAGGAAAGTTGTAGTTGAATATTATATTGTAAGTTTATAAGTATAAAAATCTACTCTGCCCTGTGGGTGAATTGAGAACACAGTGGTTTCTCTGTGTTGGTACTAAAGGATCATTGAGTTAGAGCTAGAAGGTTCTTTAATGTCGAACTGCCTCATTTTACAAATTAGGAAATTGAGACCCAGAAAGGTTTCGTGGCCTGTCCAGACTTACACAAGTGACCCTTGAGTCAAACCAAAACTTTCAGAATACAAATCCATCCTTTTATCTGCTGCACCTCTGATACTGTTAAGACACCTCTGCAAAAATAAAATAATTTGCAGATGGGACTGCCAGTCTGCAAACTGTCAATATTGGAGGGAAGAGGAAGAGGAGAGACTTTGGTTAAGTGACTTGCCCAGGGTCACACAGCTAGTAAGTGTCAAGTGTTTGGTCTGAGGCCAGATTTGAACTTGGGTCCTCCTGACTTCAGGGCTGGTGCTCTATCCACTGCGTCACCCAGCTGTCCCAAGAGACTTTAAGAGTAATTACAAAAACTCTTTTATTGTGTTTAAAGACATGTTGATTTTTTAAAAACTATTTTGCTGAATTGTCAGGCGGTGAACATGTTCAACTGCTGTTTAAGACATTCCAAGTTATTTTATTTTGTCCAGACCTGTGATTTCTTTCTTTGGTGTAAGGAACTCCTAGTAAGGAAACTCCCTCTGCCTATGAAAATCACTACTTCTACAATTTGTAATCTTTGAAAGTTGCCTGAAGGCAAGAAGAGTTTAAGTGACTTAACAATCATTTGTTAAGTGATTTACACTGCCAGGTTACTTCAGAGACAGGACTTAGACAAGTTGCCTATTAGTCTGAAATGAGTTTTTCTAAAGACTATTAAAAAAAACTTATTTATTAACACCTTTTTTCCAACTCTCTACAAATATTTTAATGATTGACTTCATCATATTTGGAGCACTGAAATAAGTTATTTTCTGTACTTGGTAGCCCCATCTGCTATTTTATAGATGGTCTTTTGTAAGTGTTTGGTTTTTGTCTGTGTGTGATTGTGCCACTTGAATCTTTGTTTCACCACCTAAAGCAGTTTCCAAAACTCTTATTTATTCATGTCTATAGGATAGTTAGAAGGGCTTTTTCCTTCACCCCTTTCCCTCTGTTTATATTTAAAATTCCTGTTGGGGCCATCTCCAGTTGTCCTGATCTATATCTTGCTACTGAACCCAGATGACTCTGGAGGAAGTGAGGCTGGTGACTTTGCACAGCCCTCCCTCACTTAAATCCAGTTCACATGCAAGTCATGACATCATCTTCCTGATGTCATAGTCCTCTTCAAGAATGAAGGACAAACCACAACCACACAGTTTAAAATTCCTGCTAAATTTTCTTACCAATAAATTTTTCATCTGTTCTGTTGTGCCTATCTCTTTTACCTTGTTTTCACTTTTCTTAAACTCATCTGAACCTCCTGTTTCTGCAGAGCATCACCATTCTTTTAGTTATCCAGGTTAATGCTCCTCCTTGATACAACACTCTTACATCCCATATACAGTTAGTTGCCAGATCTGGTAAATTCTTCCTCCTCTATCAGTTCAGTGCCTTTTCTTCTCTCCACTCATACCACAACCACCCTAATTCAGGCCCTCATTAGTTTTCACCTAGACTATTACAGTAGTACCCTGATAGGTTTTTATCTATCAGATCTCTGTTCTGTGTTGTATATATAGAGCTGCCAGAGTGATAATCCTAAATCTGACCCTTTAATTCTCCCGATCAAGAAGCTTCAGTAGTTGTCTATTGCCTCTAAGATACATGTTTGTCATGTTTATTAGCCCTTCACATTCTAGCTCCATCTTATCTTTTCAGATCTGTTGTACATTACTTCCCCATGGGTACTTCATTTTTCTAGCCAGACTGCCCTGCTTGCTCTTTCTGTTACAGGATGGATGATCCATTGCCATTTGTAACTGGTCAAAAAGTAGCAAAATAGGTCAGTGGAAGAAAATTGATAAGCAAGATTCAGTTACACTCAAACTCAGCAACCCAGTGTTCATTAAACCTGAGAATATAAACTGCTTGAGGACTTTATATTTTACGGGAAAGGCTGGGAAACTGGAAATCAGTTGGGGGAGAGGGGATATTAGGTTTAGACCAGCATTTTCTACCATATATTCCATTAAGTTCCCAGTTGATGCTTGACTCTATAAAGGTCAAATAATTTTTTTTTAATTAGTGGAAAATGGATAGAGCTAAATTTCCTAACTATGGCTAGGGGAGACAATTCTTAGATAAGGGATAGAGGAAATCATACAAAGTAAAACAGATAATTTTGATTAAATTTAGTTGAAAAACTTTTGCATGAACAAAATCAATATTGCAGGTTTTAAAAGGGAATCTGTGGGGGGGATAGAATCTTAGCCTCAAATTCATCTTGAAAGCAAGTATTTCTCTGGATTTATAATTTTATTTGTTTTTGTACAAAAGTTAACATGGCTTTGTTTATCTTGTTTTACAGGGATCGAAAATTGTACTATTTAGGATTAAAAGGGTTCTATGTTAAAGGCAGTGATACCAGTAATACAGGTATATACCTTTACTTTTTGCAAATTAACTATAATTCAATATTTTTATTCACATTATATTAACACCTGTCATGTGGTATTTTACTGTGAATATGTAAATTTTTCTGCAAATTAGCAAATGTTTTACACAATGACTTTACTGGAAAGTGTCCCAGAAACAAATTATTTTGGGGTTTTTGGTTTGTTTTTTGGTTGTCGTCATCCGCCCCCCCCCCCCCCCCGAAAACCACCCTGTAGACTGCAGTTATCCTCTTTTGCCACTAGATGGGGCTTTTGGTAAAGCAAAATTACCACTTACTGGAAATTGGAATGAACATCCCAAATTAACACATCAGTAGATTAACGCTATTGAAAATGAAGTATGTAGGTGCTTTTTTTGTTGCTGAATTATGAACAGATTGGCCACATGTGAGGTTGTAAAAAGTTGAATATGCCAGTACTACCTTTCAGGTTGATGCTATTCTGTAGTACATTCCTAGTTCATTAATTAAGATAGTGTATAGATTAGCATAGATACAGATATGTACATGTGTCTGTACACATATATAAATATGTATGTATAAGTTATATGTAAGGCAATATGGCATAGTGGATGGAGGCCCTTGGACTGAGGAAGACATTAGTTCAACTTTTCAGTAGAACCAAAGACTTCAGTATTTCAGCCTCAGATCCCTCTCTTAGGGATACCAGGGAGTTCCCTACACAGATAAAATCATAGATCAGAACTTTAAAAAATATATATATATATATGTAATATAATTTGAATAGGGATTGCAGTCTGTTTCTGTGGAGAATATATGTGAAAAAGTTGAAATTCTTTATATAAACCACTAGAATAAATCACCAAGAATTGTTTGAAATAACTAGGCTGTCAACTGGAATTGTTGTAACAAAATTTAATCTGTGTGTAGAAGTACACCAATTCCTGAAAACTACTTTTATATTATCTCTCAATTTTCCATATTGGTATAATGTTTTTGTTTCTTTATAACATTTCTAGATCTTTCAATGCAATGAAACAATAATATCATCAAACTTCACAAGTCATGCTATATTTGTCTAGACTTAAACTTAAATGAACTTGAAGACAAAATTGTTGACTTTGTCAACAATGTATAATACAACCTATTAAGAGAGACTATTGGACTCAAAGTCAGAGACCTCCCCTTAGTTTTAATCCTGCTTCAAACATTTACCAGCTCTGTGACACTAAGCAAGTTGCTTAACTTTTCTCACCTTCCGTTTTCTCATCTATAAAATGGAGATGATAATAGTACCTGCCTCACAGGGTTGTTTTAACTGTGAAAATAAATGTAAACCTCTTTGAAAACCTTAAAAAGCTTTGTAAATGTTAACCGTTATTAAATACATTTGATAATCTATTGTTGTATCCTGAAACTGTCATTACAAGTGCTGATGTCTGCTGTGTTATCCACATGTCAATTAATGTTCTTTTTTTCTTATTAATTACATGTAGTGCCTTGGATTATTAATTATAAAAATAGCATTAAAATGCAGTAAGGTGTTTAGTAATAAATAGAAATTAGTTATTCCTAAGATTTGAGTAAGTTAAGTGACCTTAGAAATAATCTAGTCCAACAGTCATTTTATATGTAAGGAAGTTTATGCCCAAAAAGATTGTAACTTCCCCAAAGTCGTACCAGTAGTGGCAGAAACAAAATTCAAGCCTATATCTCCTGGCATCCAAAGGTATAGAACTATGTTCTTTCCATTCAATTATATGTTCATGTTCTTATTTGCTCTAGATTTATTCATAAAAACACATATTCTCCTGGGAATGGAGTTGATAACTTCATAGCTTTAAAAAAAAATTCTGTGAGCAAAATTCAAGTTGCCAGTATAGTCAAGTCAGAGGCAGGGAATGTGACCTGGAAAGTAATCATGTAAGTGCATGTGAGTGTTTGTATGTTTATTTAATTTAACCATAAACTTCAAAAAAACCTATCTGTAGAACAAGCCACAGAAGAGAGGGAACATAATTCCCATGGGACCATAGAATTGGAGAATGGCAGTGCTTTGAGATCAGATGAAATTGAACTGGATTCAGAGGCTGAACTTATGAGAAGTATGGGACTACCCCTTCAATTTGGAGGCTTGTCTGCTCACAAGAATTTTGAGGTAAATATTAGATTACTTATTTCCTTTACTTCTAGTCATAAGCCATGAGGCACAAAATATACAGGATTAGTGAATTTTTTTCCCAAGTTTTTTTAGCTCAGTCAGTAAACATTTATTAAGTGCCTATGGTGTGCCAGGCACTCTACCTAAGCCCTGGGGATCCAAAAAAAAAAAAAAAGACAAAAGACAATCCCTACCCTCAAAGAACTTACAACTTAATGGAGAAGACAACACAGAAAAGGAAGCTGGGGTACCAGCAAATGAGGGCGTGATGGAGAAGTCCAGAGGAATAAAGCTGAATGGGAAATGAAGAAATAGTTGTCCCTTCTTAGAGGCAGGTTCTGAGAGGAACTCTCTACTCTCTAATCAGAGGCAGAGCACAGGGTACTGATGAAGTGTAAGTTCCAGGGCTGAAATAATCTTCAGGGATGAAAAGAATATTTTATTTATTTTTCTTAGAAGGTTCATAGTTTAAGCCCATAAGTAATTAATATTATTTTTTTAAATATAGAATGTCTCATTTATGATTTCTAAAAAGAAAGATGTTAAAATTGTCATAATGAAATTGACATTTTCACTGATATTTAGGTGTCCATGAATTCCAAAAATAAAAAAACTAAATTTAAAAAGAAAAAGAAAAAATCTCAGAAGAAATACTCAGATGAAATTCTGCAAGAATCATGGAAAGAGATTCATGAAGATGATGACTACTTAATGTCAGATGATCCATCTTCAGCCTTTGAGCAATATGAGGAGACCAGAACGTGTGAACCTCAAAATGAGAAAGAAGTAGAAACTGGAAAATTATCTACTGAAACTGTATTACCTCCAAAACTAGAAATTACAGAGAAATGGCAAAAGTATTGGAGTGAGTATGGAGAAGGATTGTTATGGCAGAGCTGGCAAGAAAAACACCCAAGTGAAATATTGTCTACTGAACCTTGGAATTCTCCTGAGACAAAGGAAAGATGGGAACAACATTATAGTCATGTTTACTGGTATTATTTGGAACAGTTTCAATATTGGGAAAGTCAGGGGTGGACTTTTGATTGTTCACAAAGTTATGGTACAGATAATTGTGTGTCTAAAATAGAAATGGATGAGAAAAATGATAGTAACATTACAAGGGGATCATTATTGGACTTAGTTTCCATGGCTAGAAGTGAGGAGGAAATTTATGAAGAAAATACAAATGATAAGCATCATGAGGAAATACTTGATGGAATTAGCAACATAAATTTGAATTCAGTGGAAATAGAGAATGACTGCTTGAACTCAACTGTAATTTGCGGTGATTGTCAGTATCCAAGTGAAGTTAACAGTGAACAACAGTGCACTCTTTCCAATGAATGTGAGCCATGTGATGGAGCAACCAAGAAAAGGAATTTGTCAGAAAATAGAAGTACCAACCAAGCAGGTCAGTTTATAATTAGCTAAAATAGAGATTAGTCAAATGAACCCATGTAACACAAGAATTGATCATGAAACTATCATCTTGTAGGTCAAAAATGGTAACTAGTAATCTTACTGAGTAACAATTTAATCTTTTTAAAAAAATTTCATTGTCATGGTATCATTCTTTCTTAAATGAAAACAAAGTTTATATTGGTTTCGTATTGCTACTTTCATGACCTTTTAAGGAATAAATATTGGTATCCCTTTGAAGGTCCAGTTTACCTAGGAATTATGGAATTCACATGTATCAATATTATATCTCATGATCAGGAGTCATAGTATAGAGACCTGGCCCTGAAGTCCGAAAGACCTAGGTTGAATTACCAATAATCTCTTACCAGCCAAATTTAATAGTCTTTTGTCAGTCATCCTTGACTTCACAGTAGCGTATGACCCTGAACAACTTCTCCAGGATACTGTTTGTTCTCTAGGTTTTTATGATACTGCTCTCTCTTGGTTCTCCTTTCTGCTGACTGTTCCTTCTCAGAATCCTTTGGTTAATCTGTACTTCTTCATCTATGTCACTGACACTTCACTGTGGCTGTCCCCTCACACTCCATTCTGGGCCCTCTTTTCATTGTATACCATCTCCTTTTATGATCTCGTCAGCCACTGTTGGATCAGTTATTATCTCTATGCACATGATTTCCAAATCTGTATTTTGTCCTACTCTTATTTCCAGAACACTCCAGTCCTGTATCAGCAGCTGCCTTTTGGACTTCTCAAACTGATTATCCGATAAGCCACCTCAAACTTAATTCAGCCAAAACAGAATTTAAAATCTTTTCCTCCAAACCCTTTACTCTTCCCTATTACTGTCAGGACTCCACCATCCTCCAGGCTCAAAATCTTGGTATTATCTTTTACTTCTGATCTCACTTATTCCACCTATTCAGTCTGTTGCCAAATCTTTTCATTTCTACTTTCATGACATCTCTTATATGCCCCTTCTTCCCATTCACATAGCCACCACTGTAGTTCAGGCCCTCATAATCTCTCACCTAGACTGTTGCTTCCTAACTGATCTCCCTGCCTTAAGTCTCTTGTAGCATATCTTCCACTCTGTTATCAAGGTGGTTTTTCTAAAGCGTAGGTCTGACCATGTCACCTTTGTCAGTGAGTTCCAGTAGCAACTAATTAGACACAACAGAATCAAATATGAAGTCCTTTGTTTGGCATTTAGTTTTTTATCACCTGGCCCCTTCCTACCTTTTTGGTCTTCTTATACTTTCCATCTGTCCTATGTTTATCTTGTATATACCTAATTATTTTCATGTTATCTCCCTTATTAGAATGGAAGATGCTTGAGGGCAGAGACTGGTGGTGGTTTTTTTTTTTTAACTTTTTTTGTATCCACAGAATTTAGCATAATACCTGGCAAGGTATTATTAGGTACCCATAATACCTAGTAAGTGCTTATTACAAGTGCTTTTTGACTGCCCTTGACTTTGTGACTCTGAGAAAGTCATTTAATCATTCAGATAACTTTCTAAGATTGTAGGTTTCACAGTAGTTGCTGTTCTGATCTACTTTGATAGAAGGAATTGTCTCATTATGAGTTCTCTACACCAATGAAGTCATAGGTCCAAAAAAAAATCTCAGTATCTAGTCCATCTACCCAGGGCCACAGATAGCCTTAGTAACCGTGGCCAATTCCTGATGTCTCAAATGCTTGGGCTATATTAATAAATAAGTGCATTAACATAGTCATCAGAAAGGGGAATTACTTACTGGAGCCACTTTAGGGTATGTGCTTTGGGTTATTGTTGTCAACCCCTAAAGGCAAAACAGCAGGAAAATGTTTACTTCATTGATACAGCCAACCACTAAAGGCAAAACAGCAGGAAAATGTTTTAAAAGTCCCATCATAAATGTGTAACAAGTAGTTATTTTTTAGTTGAAATGCTGATAGATGTAGTTGTGATTTTTTTTTATCCTGTTATTATAAAATGAAGTAAGCATTCCAATATTATTCAGCTTTCAGCAAATTATCATAACCTGGACATATTATATACTCAGGTACATGACTTAGAAAATACGATGTTTTATATAATACTTTTCCAAAGAATAATTTTTTTTCTGGTCACCATAATATCATAATACTTTAGCATTTCAGAAGATCATTGATTTCATTAGTAACTGGTGTTCCTTTGACCAGTGTAGTGATTACATACTTTAGTTGACAATCTCTGTGTTAAAAAAAAAAAAAACATTCATCACCTAGTGACCACATTTCTAGTGATGAGCTTGTCCAGAATTAGTTAGCCCAACTCTTAGAGCATTAAGTGACCACCCTAAAAATTTAGCTCAGTTTGGTGGGACTTGCAAGGGCTTTAAAACCCCTCCTTACTAGGAGGAGCCATTCAAGTTGGGCAAAAAGATAATAACATCTCAGTATAGAAATCTCATATTTAAAAACGAATAATGATGAGTAATCCTAGCTCATCAGCTTGTCTCTTATATGACCTTGAGCAAGTCTCTTTGGCACCTTTTTGAATACTCTTCTGATGTACAAGTTGTTTTGTTCCCTGACCCTGCTACCAGAATGAACCCAGAGATGTTAACTCATCTGACCTCTCCTTTTTGTGGTTCCCAGGCTGCCTGTCACTTGGGCAGCACTGAGTAGTGGGAGAACCTGGGCTCTCATCCCATTTCTGCCCCTTCCTTTTTGTGTGACCATGGGCAAGTCACATTGCTTCTGTGAACCTTATTTTCCATCTATAAAATGACAGTGTTTGTTTGACTTGAAGGCCACTGCCAGCTTAAACTATAAACTTGAATATTTCTGAGAGTTCTTCCTGGTACTTATTAAAGACTTGTTGACTGATCAGTCAGTTCCTGAAGGAATCATTTACATCAGATCTGGAAACTCTAGACAGTCAATACATCTTCTTCATTTCTCTTTTCCTTTGTAATATAAAATTTCTCTCAATCTAAATTTACAGTCTTTAACTATCAATATAAGATTTATCCTAGCCAGGTATTGCAGTGGGTAAGGCACTGCGCCTACTGTCAGGATGATCAAATCCAATCTTAGACATTTATTAGTTGGGTGACCTTAGGCAAGTCATTTAACTTCTGTGTGCCTCAGTTTCTTCATTTGCAAAATAAGGACAGTAATAGTATCTACTTCTTAGGGTTGTTATGAGATAATATTTGTAGAACACTTAGCACAGTCCCTGGTATACAGTAAGTATCTAATAAATAATTCCCTCCTTCCTAGTATTTCACATTAACATTGGCCTTCTTTAGTCATCTGGTATACTAATCTCCTCTCTTGTTTTGGTTAGTAGGGATCTGACCTGTGGTTGTACTAGTATAGAGCAGTCCTTTTTTTTTTGTTTGTTTTGTTTTGGTTTTTTTGGTGAGGCATTTGGGGTTAAGTGACTCAGTGACTTGCCCAGGGTCATATAGCTAGTAAGTGTCAAGTGTCTGAGACCGGATTTGAACTCAGGTCCTCCTGACTCCAAGGTCTGAGCCTTACCACTGCACCATCTAGCTGCCCTGAGCAGTACTTTTTAAAAATTTGTCAACAGTAAAAGGTGTCTGAACACACAAGGACCAAAAATTAATTCAAAATCAAATGCATAATGAATCTGAGGTGTATCTAGCAGCCCTTGCCCCTGTTGCATTGTGCAACTTCACTGAAGCTTTGGTTCTAAACACAAAGCATGTGTGCTTTGCACTGTGCATGGCCAACAGAACACAAAAAGGGGTCACGAGTAGAAAAAGTTTAAGAAGCCCTGGTATAGAGAACTGTTGTGAGGAAATTCCTCTACCACTGTAGGTCAGTGCCGTCTCTGCAACTTACAATCTTAGGAAATTGTCTGGGGCGCTGAAATGAAGTGACTTGTAAGAAAGACACTGAAACATTTAGATTGAGTTTGAAAATGACAGAAGGGGCAGCTGGGTGGCACTGTAGATAGAGTGCTGGCCCTGGAGTCAGGAGGACCTGAGTTCAGATCTGACCTCAGACACATAACACTCACTGACTCTGGGCAAGTCACTTAACCCCAATTGCCTCACAAAAGGAAAAAAAAAATGACAGAAGAATTGTCAGAACAAGAGCTGAAAAATCTGTCTCTGTCTTAGATTCCCAGGAGACTTCTGGAACAAGGACTAACAAAGAAGTGTCATACAGCAACAGTAAGGATGGAGATGAGAGTGAGGAAGAGCCACCTGAATATAAACCAGCTAAACTGAAGAGGAGGTAAATCTTTTCACCAGACAATATTTCCATAATAATTGTCAATCACAAAAACATTTAATAAATACAACCATGATTGTGGAGGAGGTTTTTAAAGTCGTAATCCCTATTTGAAAGAGCTTATATTGTCAGTAGGAAGATAAGATTTATCTTCTCAAAAGAACATTAGAGAAAGTTCACTTCTCTTTGTACTGTCTCATTTTAGAGATGAAACATTATATTTTTAGTTATTGTTGGATAAAATTCATAAAACTTAGCTTCAAGGAACCTTAAATATCACCTGGTTGAATCTACATATTTTACCTGTAAGGAACTAAAGTCCAGGAAGATTGTAATTTGGACAAGAACGTACATACTATTTCATGCTGGTCTATATAGTGAAGAGTTCAAAGATAACAGAATCTTAACATTAAATGGATAAATTATATTATCTAGAGTACTGTTTTAAGTTCAGGGAGGGATACAAAACCTAGGTAACACACAGTCTCTTTCACAAATCCTATAATCTAGTAGAATGTTAAAACACACATAGAATTGTAATACAAAATATTGTACGAACACAATAGAGAAAGAATTACAAAATAGAAGCGTTATATAATTTTAATGGGGAAAAATAGGTATTAGAGGATCAGGAAAGGCCTTGATGATGGAAGTAGCAATTAGAGCTCTAAAATATGGATAAACAACTAAAAAGTGGAGAGGATGGGAAGATGTTTGGGGCATGGAGAATACCATAAGTAAAAAGTGGGTGTTCTGTGTATTTTTGAGTGTTGAGAAGGACACCAAAAAGTAGTCCAGATTTGTTGGAATGTATGTAGATTACAAAGATTATTCTGGCAGTATTCAAAAAGAATTGGAGTGGAGGTGGAAGTATCAGTTAAGAAGCTATCTTAATAGTGTGGAGTGGAGAGTGGTGCTAAGGGAAAGAGATGGAAGTGAAGGGATAAAAGAAATTGTATCCACAAACTTACTAACTGACTAGATATGAAAAGAGAAACAAATTAATGATGGTATCACAGACTGTGAATTCCAAAGGAAATACAGAGTAATAAAATCAATTTCCTCTCTATACTTCACATAGCACTTCATTTTGCATTACTTTAATAACAGTTCAATGCAGTGAATATAGAGCTAGTGTCATTTAAGAAGGTTAGTATTCAAGTCCCACCTCTGACACATGCTGCAGAAAATGTAATGATCCGCATTGGTAGAAGAAGTTCTAAATGTATTCATAGCTACCTGTTTTAGTGTCCTAATATCAAAAATTCACACCTATATAGCATTTTAAGCTCTTCCTTCTCAACAACTCTGTTAGATAAAAAATGAAAGTATAATCCCCAAGTTATAGGTGAGGAAACTGAGGCTCTGAGAGGCAAATCCACTTGTTTAGAGTCACACAGCTAGTAAATTTCTGAGGTGAGATTCAGACCCAGGAGTTCTGACTCAAAGTCCAGCACTCTGTCCATTGAACCACACTGTCTCCAAAGTAGCTACTACATTATAAATTTCTGGAGTGCTTCTGGTGGTGGTTGTTATCAAGATCCTAAATTTTAGATAAGTTGGATTATTATTTTTACTACTAGTTTTTCTTGCTTAGAGTCAATTTTTCCACCTTGGCTTTTCTTCACCTAGGTGCATAAGTATAGTTCTGTAGTATTTTTTGTTACTAAAATGCCTTTTATTTTTTAAAAAAAAATGGACAAAAAAGTTGCTTTGAAGTATTATAAATGTTTCTTAGTGGTAACTTTTCCATTAGAAAACCTAGTGAAAGAAGGAACACTGTATTCTCACTGTAGCCTTTGTGTATGTCCAAATCTAAGTATTTTAAGTGATTTGTAAAGTCCTAATAAGAGAACCATCTCCTTTTCCTGGTTATTTGAACTATAGTTGATTATTATAGAAAAGCTGTAAGTATCTTGACTTATGTACATTCTACTGTTGTGCTAGTTTACATTTTATTATTTCAAACTATTGAAAATAATGATCATCTGTGGAGATAATGGAGCTTGTTGGTCAGTGTTAATGCAGACTGCTTCTCTTTTTGTATTTGTAGCCATGAACTAGATATTGATGAAAATCCGATTGTGGACTTTGATGACAATGGCTCTCTCTTGGGATTCCAGCATGGCTCAGGGCAAAAGTAATTTTTTATTCATGATTTTTGTATTCTAAATTTTAGAGTTTTCTATCTATATTTGATTGGTCAATATGAATATATTTTCTTACACTTTAGACCTTACAATTTAAACAAGTAGTCCATTTAATGAAAACTACAATAGATCTGAGACCCTCTTCTAACAAGTTATAATTCTTTTCCTTGTGTAACCTTAACTTTGTAAGATAATCTTGGGGATTATCATAAGAAAGGTATTAGCGAATTGAAGAATTCTCTTGACCTCAGATCCATTCGGCTAATACGGTATAAGAATGTGGATCCCTTTCTATATTAACATATTCTTGTATCCAGATAAGAACTCCCAGATTGTTAAAGTATTTTACCAGTAACTCTTGTCCCTTTTTGTGGCTCTGTAGCAGCTGTGCTGAAAAGGAACCACTTTAAACACTATCATGAGCAGAGCTTAGACCCTCTTGGAATGGCCACTGTAGGAAAAAGAAAACAAAACTCTAGGCTTGTGCTTGAATAAAGTAATAATAACTACCCTTTATATGATGCTTTGAGGCTACAAGTTTCTATAGTGAAAACATTCTCTTTGACACAAGAATTCCATTATAGGGAATATATACTTTAAGAAGAACCTTTTTTAAAAATATCTTTTCAAAGATACATAAGTTATTTTTAATTGTGAAAAATTGGAATCAACCTTATGACAAAGACTGAGATATTGGTGTAATACATATTATAGGATGGGAAGAACATTTGATTTGAGATTCAAAGGATTGGGTTTCAAGTCTCAGCTCCTCAGTTTCGCAGCTATGTGACGTTGGGCATATCACTTACCTTTAGTAAGATTGAGGGAGTTGAATTAGATCGTTTTTAGCTCATAACATTGTGTGGCTCTTTGAATATTTGTTCAGTCAGATATTTGATATAATTGACCTGAAGAGCTTCATATTGACAACTCATCTATAACTTCGTCTTTGAGAGTTGCCTGTGAAAATTATGATGCCCTTAAGGATGACATGAGAAATATGGAAATACATATTATATTGTAAGATATTTTAAAGAAACAGATACAGAAATTATAAGAGATTACAACTATACAAAAATATATATGCAATTATAGGGATAAGTGAGAAAAAAGTGGAAAAGGAATACAAAGCAGTAGTAACTGATAAGTTGTGACAGATATAAAATTAAAGTGTTTCAGTGTACATGGTTGTAAATCTAAGTTTAGTTAAGTTCATGATAAACTACTTAAAATTTAATATACTCAGCTGTACATTAAACATTTTTAAAGCATGTTCTGTGTGTCAAACTCAGCTAGGCATTGCAAATACAAAGAGAAAAACCCAACAGTACCCACCTTTAAGGAGCTTATGTTCTATAGGGGGAAAACACCCTGTACAAAAATATAAATACAAAATAAATTCAGAGTAATTTTGCATAGGGATTTAGTCATGGGCTTCATGTAAGGTGGTACTTGAGCAAAGCCTTGAAGAACTCTAAAGACTTGGTGATATGGGATGAGTAAGTAATGAATTCTAGGCACAGAATAAGGTCTATGCAAAGACATATTGATGAGAGCTAGAATGTAAAATATATGAAAGAGAAAGGGATACTTTCAGCCTGGAAAAGTAAGCTAGAACCAGAAGAAGGATTTAAAAGTCAAAAGAGATTGTATTTTATTCTAGATCCACTGTACCTTCTTCATTAAGTGAGTAACATGTAATGTACCTTTGCCTTAGGAGTATCAGTTTGGCAACCATATGTGGAGGGTGGGTGAGAGGGGAGAGGGTATAGTTCTGCTCCTACTGTGAGTCACTTCATTTCTTTGAGATCTCAGTTTTTTTCCTCATCTGTAAAATGTGGGAATAGATCTCAGATACCATTGCCAGATTTCTGTAACTATAAATATCCCATTTCCCTATTTAATTTCATTGTAGAACTACAGATTCATTTGTTCACTAAGCGTTTATTGGTCACTCAATATGTACGTAACTACTGAGTGCTAAGGGAACTACAAAAGAAATCTAAGGCATTATCTCTGTCTCCTAGGAAACAACAATAAAATTTGGAAGATGGTATATACACCAATAAGTTTTGAGTAGTATATTATTAGTGCCAAAATGAGCAAGAACAAGAAGTACTGTTAGACTTCAAAAAAAAAGGACCCTGTGAAGAAATACCTGGACCTTAAAGGATGGATAAGATTTGGATAGACAGAAGGAAGAGAGAGACTGGCATTAAATGGAAGGTGAACACTATTCCTTCGAGTTTCAACTCAGATACTACCTTCTGAGGTCTTTATCCAGCTCCCCAGCTGCTAGTGCCTTCCTCTCTGGGATTATCTCCCTAGATTCTACTCTGTCTCTCTCCCCATCCCTCTATGTACTTATTTACATGTGTTCTCCTCCATCAGAGCTCTCTAAGGCAGCATTGTTTTAACTTTCTTTGTATCAACAGTGCTTAGCGCAGTGCCTTGCACACAGTAGGTGCTTAATAAATACTTTTAAACAAAGGTTTGGAGTACCTCAAGAGTGAAGTACAAACTAAAGTTGGCATTTAAAACCCACAGTCTGCCATCAGGATTTTTTTTCAGGCTCATGTCACATAACTTCTCTTTATATACTATTTCAGTTGAACTGGCCTACTTGGCATTCCATTTCCTACTTCTGCACCTTTGTACAGGATGTTCCCCATGTTAGTAGCACAGTATTTCCTCACCTCCAGGTTTAGTTGTTGGGAAATTTTTCTTCATTACCCTAGTTATGAGTATTACAATAATGAAGTACTAGTTACGAGTACAGCTTCAAATTGTCATACACACACACACACACATATTTATGTGTTGTATTACACAGTACAATATAAGCCATTCGAAGGTAGGGACTGTTTTTCCTTTTGTGTCTTTGTATCCACAGTGTCACCATTTCTTTTGGATTATTGGCATGCTTTATACCGTCTTTAGCAGTCAGTTAAAATGCATATACGTATGAGGTAAAATTTAACTACTTAGATCTTAAGACCATTCTGTTGCTTTTTTATACACTTATCTCATGCCTCTAGAAACATAGCAGAATTAGAAGAGACCTTCTAGTCCAACTGAGGAAACTGAAGCCTAGGAAAGTTAAATGACTTGCTCAAGATCACATAGGTAATATATGACTAAACCAGGAGGTAAACCTGAGTCTTCCAACTCCAAAACTAGTAATTTTTGCAATGTATCTCAGGCAGTCCTTTTAGTGTAATTTGCTCATTCTGCCATGTCCTCGGTTGAGGAAAGTGCTAACCAATTTGTAAAAAGTAAAGACTGATGATTCATTGGATAGAGCACTGGCCCTGGAGTCAGGAAGACCTGAGATCAAATCCAGCCTCAGACACTTATTAGCTGTGTGATCTTGGAAAGTTACTTAACCTCTATTTGCCTAGGAGACAGCTAGATGGTTCGGTAGGTAGAGTGTTGGGCCTAAAGTTAGGAGCACCTAGTGGCCTCATACACTTGCTAGGTTTGTGAACCTTGGCAAATCACTTAACCTCTGTTTGCCTTAATCCACTGGAGAAGAAACTGGCAAACCATTCCAGTATCTTTACCAAGAAAACCTCATGGACAGTAGGTTCCACAGGGGTCTTGAAGAATCTGACACAACCAAACAACTGAACAACAATTATCCCAAACTAAATAAAATAGGAAGGATTATTTCATTTTAGGAGAAGATTCACAGCAGGATTTATTTTAAATCTTTCTTTCATTTATTATTCATTTGTAGATCATTAACTCATTTATGGAGAAATAAGAAAGTAGAGAAACCTATAGCTGAAGAATTGGGAACCATGAGAAATTTTAGAAGTTAAAATAATAGTAGCTTAAGCACTTTAGTGTTTATATACACATGTATGTTGCATATGTACATAATGTGTGTGTATATTAATCCCTGAGTGATAAGGAAATTGATACTCTGACTTGCATATTTATTACTTGGCTAGTAAAGTAGCCAGAATTATACCCAAACTCAGGTCTTCTAACTCAAAATTGTGTTCATTCCATTTGCCATATAATTTAGAAATATTTTAGATATAACAGAATCTAAGGGAAAAATTCTGAATGCCCTCTCTTGTCTCTCCCTTCCCATCCCCCCACCCCCCCCAAAATAAAGAAAACTTGACTCCACATAATTTTTAGAGTGTATATGTTTAAAAAAAAATAAGGTAAAGATGTAAAGATCTTAGGGGGGAAAATCATTATTTCAAGAGGGACTTGATACTGACAATTGTACGTAAGTTTTCAGAATTCTGTTAAAACAATGGCTTCTAATAAGAGTTATGGCGAATTATTGGAAGGAATGATCGCCTCTGTGCCAAGTTGTTATTTAGGAATTCAGAACAGCTACACAATGGCAAGTAACTGAGAAAACAACCAAAAAGCAAAAGGGGAAGGGAATTAAAGTCCTCAGGAAAAAGTCACTTCACAGAAAATGGAAAAAGAAATTAATAACTAAAAAAAATTTAGAAGTAGCACAACTTCAATTAGATTTTAGACCTTTACAAATAGAGGCAACAAAACTAGAGGATAAAGCTCAGTAAGATAACCTAAAAATTCTTGGTTCTCCAAGAGAATATGAAGAAACAAAATCTGAATATATTTCAAGAAGTAGTACAATAAATTTTCTTAGAAATGATAACAGAAGGCAAAATATAATTTCATAGAATCAGGAATGTACTTTCTCCCCCAATTGAATTCACACAAGAATATAGACATCAGACTGCAACAGAAAGGAAGGAAAGGAAAGGAATAAGTCACATCAACAAAAAACTAATTTTCATAATATCAAAGGGTTTCTCATCCAGAATGAGATATGAAAGGAGAAGCTGAGGTGCGATTTAGTAGAAACAAAGCTCACTCTAAGATTGCTTATTTAGCAAAATGAGCATATTGTTGATGAGATTTTTTTTTTTAGTGTATCAAAAAGAGCAGAACTTATCAGGGCCTTTGACACGCAAACCAACCATGAAGCAGAAACTTAACAAGGTAAACAAATCTTTACAATAAGGAATTAGTAAATTGTGACTCAAAGTACTTAGATAGAATTTGAGACTTTACTAATTTCTAGGTTAACCTCTTCAGAGAGAGAATTCACCCTCTATCCTGGCAGCCCATTCCATTTTTGACAGTTCCAATTGTGAGGCAGTTTTTCCTGATGTCAGCATTTTTTAACTTCTACCAGTTGTTCCTCATTCTGCCCTCCATGAAAAAACAAGACTATCCCTTTTCTACATGATAGTTCTTCAGATACTTGTAGACCACTATCATTGTCTTTCATAAAGTGTCCTTTTCTGGCTAAACATCCAAAGCTCCTTCTGTGGCAAGAACTTGCAACCTTTCTCCATCCTAACTGCCCTCTTCTGGAGGATCTCCATCTTATCAGTGTCCTTAAACTGAAACCAATCCACCCAATGTGGTCTGATTAGGACTGGGTACAGAGAGACTTTCCTTATCCTGGAAGATATGGTTCTTTTTACATATTGAAAGGTATAGATAGGCTATTGTTAATTTGATGTTCCACCTTTTAAGGAGGACACTGGGAATTAGTTGCTGGGAATTGAGTGAGAAAATTCCATTTAAGGAGAACAGCAGAAAACCAGAAAATCATTATGTAATTCATGTGGGTACCAAAGGTATAAAAATGATGGACTGGAATGAGCAATTCCTAAAATACAGTCAGTCCTGCCAAGAATCAGCAAAAGACAGAAAGCTTTGAAAAGAATCCCAGGATCAGTATTTTGCTTTTATTCATTTGGTGGGGGAAGGGAATATGACAGTGAACTATGTAGAGTCAAGAATTTCTCTTCAGGAAACAAGATGTACTATATTGTTAATCTTAGGCTATTAAAAAACAATGTAACAGTATTACAGAAGGTAAAAACCCAAACAAAAATTATATCTCTGAATGTAAATGGATTTAATTTACCTTTAAAAAAGAAGGTGGTTCCAAAATAGATTAGAAAATAAAATTTAATATTGTTACTTCTAGGAAACACATCTAAAGTATAGATCAAACTATAGATTTAAAATGAGAGAATGGAGTAAAATTTCTTTGCATTTGCTTCCTACAAGGAAGTTGCATTGTAATACTATTATATGCTAAAGTTGAAATGAAAATAGTATTGAAACTGGTAAACTATATCATATTCATTAGTGCTATAGACAGCACAACTATGAATATTAAATATATATGCACCAAATGACATAATAACTAAGTATTTAAAGGAAAAGCTTAATTTTTTAAAAATTCTGTTAAAATTTTTCAAAATGAAAAAAAGATTTGAGGAGTAGGGGATTATAGGTGTAATACTTTATTGTTACTCAAATTGACAACTGAAGCAAAAGACAAAGAAGAAATTATAGATTTGAAGAGAATGTTGAAAAAACTTAATTTGGTAACTCTATATAAAGACAGTCAATTTAACCCTTAGAGATTTTAATTTTTACTCTTAGCACTGAAAGTAAATGATACCTCTAGGATATAAAGAATTTGTCATTCATAATGAAGAAAGGCAGAAATCTTAAGAAAATCTTAATTTAAATAGTAAATGGTTTGGTCTGAATGTAACTCAACCCTAAAATAACTTTGAAAGGAAAAAAAAAAGTATAAAAATATACACCAAATAATAACAGTGATTATTAATCACAGTTGAGGAGGAAATGGTAGCTTACATTCAAATCATTGTGGCATATAAGAAGTCCTGGTTAGCTAAAATCAGTCAGCAAGTATTTATTGAGTGTATAGTTCATGTTTCACACTCCACTAAGGTCTTAGAGTAATTTAAGATGTATGTTCAGGGAGCGTGACACATGAAACAGAAATTAGATTTGAACTTTATATGCTATAACACAATGAAAATAGTAATAAATAAATTAATATAAACAAAACATGTATACCTTAATAAAGCCTTAAAATGATAATGTGTGCAAATAATGAGCAAAGACCAAATGTGGGAAGAATAAAAAACAGTTAACAATGATAGTCGTAATATGGCATACCAAAATTGATGGAATGTGACTAACACAATGATCCTATGTAAATTCATAACCCTAAACACTTAACTAAAAAAAGAGAAAAATAAGAGAAAGTTGTTTTATCTTAAAGACAGAACAAAAAAAACTGAACTAACAAAATAATTTTCAAGACCAAGAAAATTGAAACTATTAGGTGAATTAATCAAAAGAAAGAAAAGACCCAAATTACCAAAAGGAAATAATCACAGTAAAGGGAGAAGAAATAAAGTTACCTAAAACTATTGTTATATAACCATAAAGTAAAATTGAGTTGAGATAGATGAAGATCTATAAAAATGAAAACTACACAGATTGGCAAAATCTGATTAGGAGATAAGAACTATTTATAAACCAATAATATAGAATTTTCATAGCAAAATTATTAAATAAAATTCTGGTAAACAGGTTTTACAAAAAAAAAAAAAGTTGGCTTTTTACCAAGAATGCAAGGATTTGAGATTTGTTCAAAGCAATAAAATTATTTGATTGTGTCAGTAAATATATTTAAAGCTTTCATTAACTTACAACCCTCATATTAACACTGAAAAGTGTAGGGATAGAAGAACCTTTGCAATACCTAACATGACAAGGCATCTTTCTAAAATTAAGAACTAGCAATATCGGAACAACACTAAAAGCTTTCCCACTAATAGGGCTAAAGTAAAAAATGCAGATTGTCTCCATTATTTTTAGAAAAAATAGCTGTAGCAACAAGACAAAAAAAGGAATAAGCATTAGTAAAGAACAGGCAGAAAGATTATCTCTGTGGATAATAAGGTAGTGAACTGAGTGTTTGACTGGGAATCAGCAGCCACTTTGGCTGCTTCATAGTTCTATTATAAGTAAATCACTTCTGAACCTCAGTTTCCTTATCTGTAAAATGAGGGTGATCATACCAGCAATACCTACCTTAGAGGATGATTGTGAAGCTCAAATCAGTTAATGTATGTAGAGCTCTACAAACATGAGAATGCTGGAGAGGTGACAGCCACAAAATATAGTTGAAATATTAAATAGCTTCAGCAAGGTAGCAGAATACAAGATAAGTTCACAAAAATCTCCAGTGTAGGCAACTGTTTAAAACATATCTAGGGATTTTAAACTGATGAAATATCAGACCCTTCATGTATGAATCTAGAAACAGAATTGTGTCATAATTTAGAAGAATTCAGAGAAATAATTCATATTACACAATGAAGCAGAGAATAAAAGTAAAGAAAAATTATTACAATATTAACAAAATTCATATTAAATACAGTTGGTGATGATACTGCCATAAGCTAAAGCAAATAGGCTTCCTGTCTTAACAAAACACCAAATAATAAGCTTTTGCAATCACTTTTACTTATTTGTAGAGATTATGTATGGACATTTCTGGTTTTGTTGTAACAATTATAGTAAGATAAAAATAAATTAATGATAGAATTTTTTTACTTGATAACTTATACAACATTACTATTAGTTGTATGTGCCAAATTAATTATTTGCTTGGTCTCGTATTAAAGTTCAACCCAAATTAAAATGATCAGAAAGTTCACATAACTGTGGAATGAATATAGCTTCCTCAGCTAGGGTGCACTGTAAATAGCGCTTAACTCAGAGTCAAGGAGACTGGGTTAAAATCCGGCCTAAGGCATTTATTAGCTGTGTAACCCTGGGCGAGTCATTTATCTTCATTCAGTCTTGGCTTCCTTATCTGTAAAATGGGGATAATCCTCCGAGGTTTGTTGTTGGGATCAAATGAGATAACATGTCCAAAACATATTGTAAAGCACTATACAGCACTATGTCAATTCTAGCTGTAATTATCATAATGACCATCACTGCTCATTTCAGCACCTCTATAAGATGGTGGCTCTGGTGCTGGATGGGATCTCAGAGCCGGTCTAGTCCAGCCCCTCATTTTGTAGTTGAAGAGATGGGTCCCCAGAGGTTAAGTGATTTACCCAAGGTCACACAGGTTTTGACTGTCAGGAATTAGATTTGAACTTAGGTCATCCTCTGATTTTAAAGCGAATACTGTTTCTGTCATACTAACCCTCTTGAAACATTGAATACTTTGTCACTGCAATGTCTAAAATTGCTCTTTAATCAACTTCAGAATATTAAATTATATAAAATAGTTCATGTTAAATATATTGAATTGTATTCTAATTTTTTTAAATAGTAAACTGGTTTGGTCTGAATGTGACTCAACCCTAAAATAACTTTGAAAGGAAAAAAAAAGTATAAAAATATACACCAAATAATAACAGTGACTATTAATCACAGTTGAGGAGGAAACGGTAGCCTACATTCAAATCACTGTGGCATATAAGAAGTCCTGGTTAGCTAAAATCAGTCAGCAAGTATTTATTGAGTGTATAGTTTATGTTTCACACTCCACTATGGTCTTAAAGTAATTTAAGATGTATGTTCAGGGAGCATGACACATGAAAGAGTGATGAGTAAAATATGGTCTTTTGTTAAAAGTGTTTAAAATTGAGTGTGTTGGTACTCTAGGATTTCAAAGGATTAATCATTTAGGGTAGGGAAGACCAGAGAAAGACAGACAGACTCTTAAATACTTTGGATAAATAGAAATTTACTACACTTTATTTTGTGACTTAAGGTTAGTTTTACTTCAAGAATTTTGTGACAACTTGAAGTAATTAAAGATAACCCTATCTGACTTGTTGTGAAACCAGATTTGGAAATTAGTGCTATAGGGCAAAATGTTTAAATGTGTATTCACACTAAGGGTCTGTAAAATTTTGCTGTTAGTGAGTTTTGGTATTTTGATTGCATTTTTTTTTTAAGGGTATGACTAGTCCTCCAGCTTATTGTTAAGCAATATGTTCATATTCCAGCTTGCTGGTTTAGTTTTCTTTTTTTTAAACCAATAAGCTAAATCTTGAAAATAATTAGAAATGAATGAGTCTCGTCTGTATTGTTTACATGTTTATGTATGGTTTTATCTTAAAAACAAAATTAAAACCCTTGCTGCTTCTGGTCAAATTAGGTACAATGTTTAAAGGGCTTTGCAGACATTAAAATATAATATAAATGTTAGGAAAAATATCAGTGAAAAAAGTTTTAAGTTATAATTCCTGTGTATCATTTCCTAATATGAACTCTTAGCCAGCTAATGTCTTGATTTTTGTTTGCAGATATGGTGGAATTTCACATTTTAGTCGTCGAAAAGTTAAGTACCTAGAGAAAGATGTGAAACATAAAACACAATTTCTAGACATGCGAAGACAAGTAAATACAAAAAACAAACATATCTTTTTTCCTGAAGAGTCAGAAAGACCATCTTCTCGGAAGAGTAAGACTTTGAGTAAGGTATAACTAAATTGTGATTTGTGTAGCTAGAATACCCTCTCCAGTTATTTGGACCTTCTTTATTTCTGTAAAGGATGTTTTGCATCTTTGGTGTGTCTTAGTACATTAACTTTCAGGGAAAAAATTAATATCATTATTTTAATTAATGAGATTTGAACCCAGATCCTCTGACACTATAATCCATGCTCTTTGCACTTTACCACATTGCATTCCTCCTCAAAGAACATCTTCAAAGGCTTTGTTTCCAGTTTTTTGTTTTATTTTGTTTCCACTATGCTCAGTCTGACCTGTTAGCTATTAGGAAGATTAATTTTACTGTCAGTGATGATACCAGTCATGTAAGAAGGGATAAATTCTGAGCTCGAGGCTTAATTAAGTGTTTACCTTACGTTGTCTTTATTAGTTTTTAGAAACCAGTATTCATTCAACCTACCATATCACTGATTTCGTTCTTTAAATCAATCAAAAAGCATTTATTATTAGTTAACATACTATGTCCCTGGCACTCTGCTAGGCACTGGATACAGAGACAAAAATGAAATCATCTCTGCCCTTAAGAAGCTTCCATTATATTAGGAAATACACATATAAGTAATTGTAAGATATATACAAAATACCCAAATTTTGTCCCATTTATCTTTGATGCTAGTTAAGACATTTAGCATAGTTTCTTTCCAGGATGAATGAATGAATGTAAAAGTATTTAATAAGCATTTGAAGTACCTGTAGAAAAGTTGAGACATACCTTGCTTTTAAGGAGTTATTAACCTAATGGAAGAGACAGCACGTATAGGAGGTTCAATGGTAATGCACCGTTAATGTCATTTTTACAATAAAACCTTATCTCTTTATGATATTGAACCATTTGACAGTGCAAAGGACTCTGTTGATAACAACTTTCTTTTCTTGGTCTTCAGTATCTGTGGCTTCTGAGGAAACAGAGGCTTATGCCCTGCTAAAGCAGTTTTCAGGTCGCATCTCCACAGGGGCTTTTTCAAACCTGGATGACTACTGCAGGGGTGGTGCTGGGCTCAGAGTCCTGAACTATTTCCATTGAGGCCTCAGGGACGGTAGTAGTTAAAATAGTGACAGTGTTTTGACTCACTAGGCCACTTCTGTTCTCTCTTTCATGGCCCCTTGCTCTTTTATATAGGCTGGTTTGCTTGTCCTGTATGTAATGAACTGGTCAGTAGTTGGTGGTGATTGTTGGCCTTTTATCCACAGGAGTTATATCCCTGAATGACAGCTAGGGAGAAGGATGGGGTAGAGGTAAATTACACTGGAAGCCAAGCTGTTGATGGGTATAAATCTATATAACATTCCTCTTGAAGGGAAAAGATTATCTGACCAGAACTTCCTAAAACATCCATACATAACAATAAAAGTAAGATGGCATTATAACTACTCTATAGTAAGTTTTCTTTACAGTAGGCCATTTTTAGCAACTCTTGATGCCTTCTTTCTTATACTAGAGATATGTAATGGATCATGGTGGGTTAGAGTAGTGAATTGGTAAGAATTGCTTCAGTGGATTATGTTGAATCAAACAGTGTTCACTTGTCATTAAAATATTCTTGTTAGAATTCTTTATTTTTCTGTAAAACATTGAATTGAATTGAAATTGAAAAAAAACATTCTGTAAAACAGTTCAAATATCAGTAATGTGAGAGAAAACATTCCGTATGTGGGTGGATTATTATGACTGCATCTATATAGCATGTATGTGACATAATTCCAGGTGGAAAAATTCCTCAAATGGATTAATGAACCAGTGGAGGAGATACCATCACAGGACCCTCAGGATGATGCACAAGACACTTGCTCAAGCAGTGATTCAGAAGAACAAGAAAGATCTGTTACAAAATGTGATAACCCTTTTGAGATTAGTCATTTGGAACCTGTCAAGTGTGATGCCTTTTCTTCAACCAATGAATTTGAACTGGAAAATAAAGAGGACAACAAAACAACTGTAACAGAAGAGCAAAAATGTGTTCCTGAAAGGCAACTGGTTACTGTTGGTATTCCAGATTATCTGCAAGTGGAAACAGATGGTAAGAACAAGTGTACTCATTTGTAATAGATTTAGAAAAATATTTACTGTGGTATTCCAAGAACTGATGTTTTCATCAGTATGGATACTCTTTGCACCAGCACAGTTCATACCATAAGCCATGGGTTATTTCTGCTCCATGTTTGAGTATCAGACTTTATTGGAGGTGGATAAGATACAGGACAAATATATTTCCCTGGTATTAGCTTTTCCATTGATAACAACTAATCAGTCAATAAACATTTATTAAGTGCCTATTATATTCTAGGCAGTGTGCTAAGCTTTGAGGATACAAAGAGAGTTAGGCCAGTCCCTGCCTTCAAGGAGCTTACAGTCTAATGGGGGAGATAACAGGCAAAGAGTTATATATGGACAAGTTATACATAGGATAAGTAGGAAATAATTAAAAGAGGAAAGACTCTAGAATTAAGAAGAGTCAGGAAAAACTTTGTTTAGAAGATGGTATTTTATTTGGACCTAAAGGAAGCCAGGTAAGCCAGTAGGCAGAGATAATAAGGAAGGAGAACATTCCAGGCATGGGAGACAGGCAGAGAAAATGCCCAGAGCTGAGAAAAGGCATATGTGGAACAGCAAGGAGGCCATTGTCACTGGATCAAAGAGTACATAATGGTCAGTAAGAAGGCTGCAAAGGTAGGAGGGAACTATATTATAAAGGTCTTTGAATGCCAAACAGGATTTTGTATTTGATGCTGGAGGCAATAGGGAGCTGATGGAGTTTATTGGCTGGAGGTGGGGGTGGGGGGGGTGACATAGTCAGACTTGAACTTTAGGAAATCACATTGGTAGCTGAATGAAAAGAGACTTGAGGCAGGCAGGCCACCTGCAAATTATTGCAATAGTCCAGGTATGAGAGCCAGCACCAGGGTGGTGACAGTGGTAGCAGTGTCAGAGGAGAAAAAGGAGTATATCCAAGAGATTTTTGCAAAGGTGAAATTGATGGGCCTTGGCAATAGATTGGATTTGGGAGAGTAGGAGATAGTGAGGAGTCCAGGATGACTCCTAAATTGTGAGCCTGGGTGACTGGAAGGATGGTAGTATCAGTGACAATAAGAGGGAAGTTTGGAAGTGAGAGGGGTTTTAGGGGGAAAGTTCAATTCAGCTGTCTGAAAAGTAATTGGAGATGGAAGACTCCAAGGTCAGTGGAGAGGTCAGGGTAGGATAGGTAAATTTGAGGATCATTAACATAGAGATGGTAGTTAAATCCATGGGAGCTGATGAGATCACCAAGTGAGGGAGTATAGAAAAATAAGAAAAGAGAGCCCAGGACAGAAGTGTGTGGGAAAGGTATACTTAGTTCAGCGTAATCTGGATAAGGCTCCAGCAGGACTACTGCCTTTTTGTCTTTCTTCATTTAAAAAAAAAAAAGGAAGAAGTGTAAGTAGATGGTTATTGGCTTATGTTGGTATGCATTGTCATTGCAGTCTTCACTCACTCAGCCCTCTTTGGGACAAACAAAAATAGTAACACTTTGGCACAGAATGTGGGTAGGATCTATCATGACTTTGAAGACAGTGCTTACTTGTGGTGAAAGTTCACCTTTTTTTTTTAAAAGAAGAAAAACAGTTTAGCAAAAAATGACAACAATAACAACACAGTGATTTACCAGTAGTTCCCTACCTCTGCATTTAAGGAATTTTTCAATTCGTCTCCACAGCCAGGTTTGGTATTATAATTACATAGCAGTCTGCTTCAATTTTTTGTTACATTTACATTGTTATAGTAATTGTGTATACAGTTTTCCTGGTTCTATTTTATGTTGTTTTGCATCAGTTCATAAAAGTCTACATTTGGTGCTCTGAATTCTTAATATTCATTGTGTTTTATGCTGTAGCATATCCCATTATAATCATGGCCATAATTTGTCTAGACTTTCCCTAAACAATGGGTGCCTGTTTTGTTTGTTTGTTTTCAGTTCTTTGCTGTCATGAAAAGTGTTGCTATGGCTATATTTTGTATAGAGAGCCTTTCTATCTTTGACCTCAATGGTCAGGTCATGTCACCAAGCATGTATGAAGCACCTGCTATATGTAGTAGGCATTATGCTAAGGACCTGAGTATATGCCTAGAAATGGAATCTCTGGTCAGAAAGTGTAGTTATTTTAATCATTTTGTTTTAGTATAGTTTCAGAATGGTTAGACCAATTCACAGCTCAACCAATGAAGTATTTTTTAAGTTCCTTCCTTGGGCTAGACATTCTAGCACTGGGAATGCAAAGGAAAAGGTAATCTGTCTAGTGGTGGTGTTCATCCCATCCCCACCACACCTTCTTATCTATGTCCTCCCACAAAGACTTTACAAAAGATACAGAATCATACATACATGCATAGTTTATTCCAGATAGCTAAGGAAAGAATTAACTTGCTTTGACTTAGGAACTCAGTAATATCAGTTAAGGAAAACAGATTTTATTTTTTGCTGACAGTATACAATGAAGATATTTTGTTCTGTTATTTTGGATAGTTCTCATGTACTATATTTGTCATAAGTGATCTTTTTGACTTTTTTCGTGTATGGATACTTTTATTACAATTGAAGCAAAGAAGAAGAAAAAGAAAAGCAAGAAGAAGAACAAAACTCTAAATCCCTTCCCTCCAGAGATTGCTGCTGTTCCTGAGCTGGCCAAGTATTGGGCACAGCGATATAGACTGTTCTCTCGTTTTGATGATGGGATTAAATTGGACAAAGGTAAAGTAATATGTGTTGATGAAATGTAAAGATTCAGATTGGCAAATATTTTGTTGTATCATTTATTTATTATATTTTTAAAAAACAAAATACAGTGACATTTAGTAGAACGTCTGATCATCCTTACCTCCTTTTTTGTAACTTTTTGGTCTGTACCTATGATTTCATTGGAATAGGGAACTCTCCATGAGGAACTCCCTCAGCCAGTGCGAGTTGCTTGGCAACAGTCATTTTTTTGCGGGGAGGATTGGGGAAGTATTAGGTCACAGAGCCATAAGTGTCAGAGGCAGGACTTGAACCTCGTTGTTCATGACTCTGAGTCCAGCTCTTCAGCTCCCCTGCCACCATCCCTACTTTGCTGGTACCTAGTTAACTAAGCGCTGAAAATTTTGAGTTCAAAACCTATTGGCTTCCACTGTAATCCTGAGTAGCCCAGCAAATTATTGTGCACTTGAATGTTTGGGTTACCTAAAAGTTGTGGCTTGTTTTCTGCCTAAATAGAATATCCTATAAGACCAGAGTTGTACACCCTCAGAAGTCATGGATGTCAAAACGAATGTTTGCTTGTAGAAGTCCCATAAAAAGTCCAAAGTCCTCTTAGCAGAGGCTGTGAGATGGGGGAGGGAAGGTGGGGAGGGGGTAAAGAAGGAAAGCTTCTATTTGAGAGGTACAGGTAGGTGGTTTGAAGGAATTGACTCCTCTTTGTTTACAAAGTTGATAGTTTCTCTGTTAATCTTAAAATGCAAGTCTAAAATTCAAAAGGCTTGAATTCTAGTCCCAGACCCTTGTTAATTATAACTCATTTTATTTGGCCTTGAATTTTTTTCTGTTTAAGTGTCTTCACAGTAATTCACAACTAAATTCATACTTTCTGAACAGTTATTTTTAACTTTATGCTTATGCTTGACCGAATTTCTTGTTGTTTTGCACAACTTAATGAGAAGTATTTTCCCCTTTAGAGGGCTGGTTTTCAGTTACACCTGAGAAGATTGCTGAACACATTGCTGGGCGTGTCCATCTGTCCTTCAACTGTGACATTATAGTGGATGCATTTTGTGGAGTTGGAGGCAATGCCATTCAGTTTGCCCTAACAGGAAAAAGAGGTAATCAACTATAAGACAGAAAACTGTTTTCCTTCAGTTTGTCTCTATATGTATTTGCTTCAAACAATTGAAATGTCAGCATCTTGTATTACTCTGTGTTCATATGTTAGTCTGCAGTGCTTATAGTGAAGCAACTACTAAAAATATTTGCAACCACTTTTAACTATGTCATCCTTGACATAGAAAAATAGTTTCTATTTTAAACAATAGTTTCTTGTTTAAACAAAAGATAAACTTAAAATGTCTTAAATGTTTGTTCAGTTTAGGTGGTTCTATAAAGAACAGATAGTAACATAGCTAGGAAAATATTTAAGTAATTGTCTCAGGCCTGTATAGCAATCATGAGATTTAGCTGGGATTTCATAAGAGAGTCCAACCAATAGTGTGTAAAGTAATAGGCCTTTGTTATTATGCCTTTAATTCACCCAAGGGATGGCTTAAAGCCTTAAACAGGTTGTGGAAAAGGCTTTGGAAAGCAGAAGCAATGAGGGAAGGAAGATTTCATGCAAAGGACACCCCTGGTTTTCAGTCGTGCATGGAGGTATATACGTTGAGATCTTAGTTACCACAAATACCATGGTCTGAGCAGGGTGTCTGGAAAAAGAGGGGAGTGAGAAAAGCCACCCCTGGTCTTGGTACATCCAAGTTCTCTGTCATTTCTTCTCAGTGCAAGGATGCCTAAGGTTAATAATAATAGTAATTAGCATTTACATAACACTGTGAAGGTTGCAAAGCACTTATTTAGATAATTTCATTTGATCCTTGCCAACAGCCAACCCTGTGAGACAAGTGCTCTTATACCCATTTTATAGATGAGGAATCTCAGCCTGTGAGAGGCTAAATGACTTGCCCAGGGTCACACAGTAAGTGAGGCAGGAAGGCCGACACTCTCCACTTTTTCACTTCACACCAGGACAATTCACTGAAGTGGCCCTAACGTGTTAATTTGAGGGACGAGTTTTCCACACAGGTATATCAAGTTAGTTTCCTACATATGATGTCATAGGCATGAAGATTAGGTACTGGTTAATACAGAGAGCCTAGAAATAAATAGATAGTACAAACCTAGGGTATGGAAATCTCAAGAAAAGCAGAAAGAAGGAATATGTTTCCAGTCTTTTGAACAGCCCCACAGGCAAGCTTTGTGAGCTTCAGCATATCATTTTGAACTATGAAAGGGACATTTGTAACTGGATTTAATTCTAATGCCTGAAGACTTGTACTTCTCAGTTACTCTTATGCTCTTAAGCATCACCTTTCAATGACTTTAAATGGCTTCCTCAGTAGCTCAACTAAAGTCACTCCTACACTTGTCAAGATGGTAGCCTCTGGATCTAAAATTGTATTTTCTATTCATTGTTCGCTCCATAGGAAAACAAAGTTTCTCTTGAGTCCTACTAAAACTTAATCTAGCAGATATCAGGTTGAGAAATGTTTCATAGGCATCCTAGAAACATTCCATATGGTACTTAGATGTAGGTTGAGTATTTTTGTCACCTTGTACATGTTCAGTGTTAGCTACAGATCACCCAGATGAATGGATGACAGCTTTCTTGCCACGTATTTAAAAACCATTCTCTTTAGGGTAAGCTGACGAGGTATAATGATGGCCTCCACCATTTAAAAAAAAACAAACTGCCAAGACTTCTGAAAGAAGAACTATCCAGATTGTATTCTTAACTTTGTCTCTTGGTGTCAGAGTGAATGCAAAAAAGGATACTCAGTGAATGTAATTTCTGTCTTTTAATATTTTATAGTAGTACTAGTAAAAAGTTTTGGTGTAGAGAATAAAAATCCAGAACTTAAATTCTCAGTGGATCTCATGTCTTAATGTCTTAAAAGTTGGACCCAGAAGAGGCATCATCATTCATCCTTGACGTAGAAAAATAGTTCCTGTTTTAAACAATAGTTTCTTGTTTAAACAAAAGATAAACTTAAAATGTCTTAAATGTTTGTTAAGTTTAGGTGATTCTTATACAGAATAGATAGTAATATAGCTAGGAAACTAAGTAATTTTTGTTGTCCCCAGTAAAAGAATATGCTGAATTTCTGGGGTATTAGAGGCATTCAGAAAGAGAGAGAGAGAATAAGTGAGTGAGAGAGAGAGAGAGTGTGTGTGTGTGTATGTGTGTGTGGTGTTGAAAATATCCTGCGTTCATATCAGGATTTTTCTCATTCAGAGAACTATCTAACCACCCCCAGACCCACACACTATTTATTTATTTACATGCATGTATTTGTGTAGGTAGAAAGATTTTGCACTTGGCTATGAGTTTCTTTATTCCAATAGAGATTCAATGTTTACTATTTGTCAGCAGCACTTTCATAGACCAAAGTCAGTGCTTAACAATCTCTGCTGCTTTCAGACAGATCTTATTTTCAAACTCAACTGATCAAAACACTTAGTTTTAAAGACTAGATTTAATGTTAGAAGACATTTTGCTTCTTTGCATTTTCATTAGTGTCAGCATATTTGTCATTCTGCTCCTGGACCACAAATGTAGCAAATTAAAAAGCTGATAAAGATATGATCATTTCTCTCTTACTTGTTTGTGTATCTATAACAGAAATAGGGTCAGTCCTTGTAAATGTATGGTTTTATGCAATAACTAATTGGTTGATTTTGTGTATTTTGTACAGTGATTTTATTTTGCAAAAATGTTAATGTTTCAAAGCTGTTTTTAATGTTTTGAAGCTATCATTAATAAGTCTCCATCTCATTAGGGAGTAAAGATCAAATGAGCTCATTTACTTAATGCTTTGTAAATTTTAAAGTAATATATAAACATGACCTATTGAATTTTTTTTTAGTAATTTATTTACGTGATCACCATGGAAATCATGTTTCATTTAGCCCTTCTAAATATTGCACTAGCTTTTTGGAATCCATACTTTGTGGCAAGTGCCTTGTGTGCACTTCTGTAGATAAGCCAAGGTGAGCTTATATAAGCATTGCTAATTTTGAAATAGCAGTAAATTAAGTGAAAGCAGCTTCATTGAAAACACAAAACTATAAAGTGTTTCATTAAAAAATATAAAGAAAAGAAGATTTCTATCATTAAAGGTCTTTAATTCCTTTAAAATGTTTTTTCTGGGAAAAAACTTAAACCTATCTACAGTTTTTTAGACTATTTGTGCTTTTGTTTGTTTTTTTTTTTCTTTTTGTTTTTAGAATCTCAACATTATGGACTTTGAATATCAGTTATCTTTGATTCATGGTAGTGATAAATGCTTGTTATTAAACACATTGCATGTTCATGGTAGACACAGTAAATACATGTAAATTGGTACATGTGATAGAAGAATAAGTTTGTATAAGTATCCTTTTGTTTACAAATTCAAATGGAGGCATGGGTAAATCTTAAGTAGGTAGGATTTTGTAAATACTATTGCCATGTGCTTTTGCAAAAACCTAGATAAAAGTTTTTAAAACACCAAGCCTATTTTTAATTTCCTTTTTAGTCCAACTTCTTTCGATGCCCCTTTTCGTAGCTTACTTGTGATTTACTCTGCATACCGTAAAAGTAACATGATTCGGAAAAATTTAGCAAGAGAAAGTGTATTTAATCACCATTTTGGACAGCTGAAATATTGAATGTCACAGATTAACATCATTATTCATTATTCTTCTGCATCTAATCTCTATCCCCAAACTGCCTGTCATCAAAATATTATAAAAAGTTCTTCAATCTAGCCTTCTCAGTCACAATTAAAACTGTAAATGTTTCAGTTAAATCTGCATCTTTGGTATATGTAACTGAATAAGCTAATCTTAGGCAAAGTTTTCTTTCATTCTGTAAGGATCCTTTAAAGAATTTATTCAGATCATTGCAGAGATAAAATGTCATTTCACAAGGCTCATAAAATCGACTCATTTTCCTTTTATCTTTTTTCAGTGATTGCCATTGATATTGATCCAAGTAAAATTGATCTTGCTCACAACAATGCAGAAGTGTACGGAGTAGCAGATAAGATAGAGTTCATCTGTGGAGACTTCATGCTGTTGGCCTCAGATTTAAAGGCAGATGTTGTATTCCTCAGCCCTCCTTGGGGAGGACCTGACTATGCTACTGCAGAAACCTTTGATATCAGAACCATGATGTCTCCAGATGGATATCCTTTCTAAGTCCTTGTTGTGATTTAATTTATAAATGGTGGTAAATGTTACTTTTTATTGCCAAGTTGTGTTGGGAGAAGGGTGTCAAATTTTCTGTGTGATATCTGTTGTATAACTGTTTGGAGTTTTTTTGTTTTGTTTTTGTCCAAAATAAATGGAACAAATGAAGCAGTAATTGACTTTTTGAAGCTATTGATATTGCCAGCTCCTAGGAACATAGATTTTTGAGCTGAAGAGAACCTCAGTGTTTCTCTAATCCAGTCCCTTCAATTTATAAATGAAAACATTGAAGCCAGAGAGGTTAATTATTTGTAAGCATTACCAAATAAAAGAGGTGTTTTGTAAACTGTAAAGTTCTATAAAGAAGCATTAACTTTTCCCCTTCTTTTTCTTGTTTGTTTGTTTGGTTTTTTTTTTTAAGCAGACTTATGATTTCATTGATATAGACAACTAGAACCTTCTTTCTTACTGTAACTTTCTGGGATCTACAAGGATAAGGGACATTCCCAGAGTCACATAATGAGTGTGTTATGGGCAAGTCTCCAACTCCAGTGCCAGCTGCTGCCCACTGGGCCACAGTTTCCCCTCATGTCAATCTTTGACTTGTTCTAAATCTAAAAATTTATTTGAATTCATCCATGGGTATGAGCAAATATGCTGATGGCTTGGAAGAGATTTTTGTTTTTAAAATGAGATGATACTGCTTCTATAGTAAGAATTTTGCTCTATTCATGATGATTATTATTAAATTTCAGAATAAAAGCATCTTATGTCCTAGATTGGGGACCATCTTTTAAATGACTAAATTATCATTTAGTAGAAATTAACTGGTGTCAGTTATTTTTCCTTAACTTATTTCAACATTTGAAATTTTCCGGCTATCCCAGATGATCACTAACAATATTGTGTATTTCCTCCCAAGAAATGCTGATGTTGACCAGGTAAGTTACTATTGAAGGATTGTTGATGAGTCTACCTCTGGTTTAACTATTGATTTAGTTTCACAGGTACATTATCATTAAAATGGTATTTCTCTGCAAAACTTTGTAGATCCATTGTTATAGTTACTCTTATTGCAGCACATATAATGAGTATTACATATTTACTGTGTTAAAAGATAAATATGTAACACAAGTTGATAAGATTTAGGGCTGGAAGGAACCTTGCAGATCATCAAGCCCAGCCCCCTCATTTTTACTGATGAGAGAAACTTACATCTGCTTCAGTTGCCCCTGAATAATAGGTATTCAATAACTATCGTTGAAAGGAGAAAAAAAAATCGTCTTTAGGACAGTACTGTACCATGCATGTAGCTTCCATGTAATAAAAGTTTGATGCATTTAACTCAAGAACCAAATGGCAAACACCTATCTATGAAAGTGTGGGTAGAAGAAAAAGGTATGGTAGTGAGAGACTTTGTTATGGTGAATTTTAGGGTTCATGTGCCTGCAGTTTGCTTAAGTCATTATTAGATGGGCTTTTGGGCAAAAAGACTTGGTTTGGTTTAACCCTTGAGTTTATTTGTATACCAGCATAATATAATGTTGACCAGTCCAGAAGCATAAAGGGGAGATTTACTAACAGATTCAAATTAATTCTCACATCCCCTACATCTGTGTCATACACTTGGACTTTTTCAGAAAACCCAGAAAGGAAACTCATTGTTAGGTTTCGACACCCTGCCTTCTTTCCTCAACTAAGATGATCCTGAATTGTAGTCTCAGAAAAGAGTTACCTGATCACATTATAAAATTTAGTTGGAAATAGCATCTGGATAGAATACTTCTGCTGTATTTTACAGTTTTGACCATCTTTGCTGGATGCTACTGTCTGAGCTTTTTTTGACACTGTTCTGTCCTGGTTCTCCTGCCTGTTTAATTATTTCTTAGTTTCTCTTTGTGGTTCCTAATCCAAATCATGCACCTTAACTACAAGTTTTTTCTAAGTCTTTGTCCTAACTACCCTGCTCTTGTCTGTTCACTCTCAGTGTCTTCAGTAGCTCCCATTGGTTGGATTGTGTGTATGCTAAATATTTGAAGATCTTTATAACTAATATTATTCTCTTCCCTGAGCAATCTCACTTCGGTTCCCTATTGAACATTTCAAATGGGGCTTCCCGGAAATACTTCAAACTCAACATGACTAAAAACAACTTTTCTTTCCCCTAATCCCTCCTCTCTTACAGACTTTCTTTTTTTACGTCTAAAGCACCACCATTCTTATAGTCTCCCCAGTTTGTAATTTGGCATTATCCTCAAGACCTCTCTCTCCCTTTTTTCACATATAAAATCAGTTGCCAGATTTTGCAACTTTGTTGGAAGTAAAACTATTTGTTTTTGCTTGTAAAAAGTCTTAGAACTTATACTTTATTTACATTTTCTGCCTCTAGAGGGAGTAGCAATGCTAGTAAAACATTGAGGAGAGTGGGTTAAAATAAATACTTTTTCAAGTATTTTGGTTAAGGTTTAATTCAAGTAGAAATTTTGGTAGGAAATCTTCACTTTGACTCTGCTTTTTTCCCCCCTAAAATGTCACTGGTTGCATAGGTGACATACTAACTGCTTCTTTACAAATTATGTTGATTTTCATGCCCTTTGATGTTTTGGAATTGTTTTTTAATTTGTCCACTCCCAAAACCCATTAGTTAAAATCGACCCTAAAATAAAAATATGCTCAAAAGTCACAAACTAATAAAGAAAAATCTATCTTATATATTTGCATTCTAATTCCATGAATAAAATAAAATGATATACAGATTATAAACTAGCTTTGATGGAGAGCATTCCCATTAATTTTTCCTCAGTTTGTATGTTTAGTACACTAGAACACACTAACTTCATTAGACAAATTATGGTTCTTTTTAGGTGCCAACCAAAAAGAAGGATATTTGTCTTTATTTTTGTTTTTGCTTTGTCGTATATAAATTTTAGATGAACAAGCTTTAACTTAGAAGGGGAAAGTACTATCTATTATCGCTTTACTTGTGAGTAGAGAACAAAAAGAAGCTGTGTAAAGTAGACAATAGAAGTGAAGACTATAAACCACAATATTATCATTGCCCTTGCTATTGAAGAAAAGATCATAGGCAGCTTCCAGTTTTGAAATGTCTTATGTACTAAAGTGGTTTGTGCATCTATTTAAAATTTGGAGTGCATTTATTCATAAAAATCTCTTTATAAAAGGTGATTAGATTCCTACACCTGCTCACACAAGCCAGTAATCAACTGGAAAATACAAAATCATATTTCTTCTTTCCCTCAATATTCAGAAGGCATCAGCTTGTTGTAAAGTGTGATCCTTGGTCAGAAACAGTAACAATAGGCATTCATCTGCACAGGTCATTCATAAGTCTAGTGCCCCTAGTTAGGCGGCTGTAGTTGAGAAAAGGAGGTGTGTTTATGTGTGCACCATCTTTTTCAAAAAATAGATATTTGGGGCAGCTAGGTGGCACAGTGGATAACCTCCAGCCTTGGGGTCAGGAGAACCTGAGTTCAAATCTGGCCTCAGACACATGATACTTCTAGTTGTGTGACCCTATCATTTTTACTTAACTCTGATTGCCTCACCAAAAAGGCAAACGTGTGTGTGTGTTTGTGTGTGTGTATGATTTTTTGAAAAAATAGCCATTCCTAAATCTTAACACTTTTCTCAGATCTGTAATATTTAACATTTTCACCAGAACTAGCACATTAGAAAGATGTAGTCTATAAAAATGTATAGATTAAGAGTGCATAGACTCCGGTCTTTCCCTGTTTGAAAACAGCTACCCTGCCCTGTCCATTGCTCCCATAAACAAAGGAGGCAAGAATTTTAGAGGTTCTATAGGTCAGGACTAGAGGAAAGAAAGGAACCTGAAAAGTATGAACACCTTAAAAGAACTGACCCAAAGACAGTTTCCACATGAAATTATACTGTCTGAAATTCTCATAATCAGGAGTTCATTTGATTTTATGAGCATCCTCTTTAAAATATAAATAACTTTGGGAAAATTAAGTGACTATCAACCAGTCATCTATTACTGGTATATGAATTCAGTTAGATTGTTTTTATCCTAACGCATACTTGAAAGAAGAGGAGTTCTGATTAAAGGGGAGGAATAAAAGGTGGTTAATTTGGAACCATGAAAAACTTTAGATAGAATCGAGTGTCAAATTAGCATTGGCATATAGAACAGGAGGAGATAGGGTGCTAAAAATAAACTTTGTCTATTTGAGTGTGTGTTAGATGCAGAACAGGGAGAAGAACTACTCCTCATTCTTGTACTTCATGTGCCCCTTGTTCCTCAAACCCCGAGTAGTGGCCAGATTACTAGGATGAGAGTCTGGAGACATGCTTTGTCTGTTAACTATTTGTATGACCTTGTACTATTGATTTTTCTGGGCTTTGGTTTCCTTCTAGCTCTGAACTCTTTAATTCTATTTCAACTACACTATGAGTTGATGTCTAGCCATTTTTTCTATGAGGAGAATTCTGACCTGATTTAAAAATAAACTAAGTATCTACTATATATAAGCAACTGTTCTTATATCTAGTTTAGTTTCGATGTAGCCCTGCCTCATATCTGAGGGCTAGAATGCATAGTTTCTGATATTTCTTTCTGACCAAGAAATCTATGAAGAAAAGGTCCCTGGATTTCTTATGTCAATGTTCTCAGGCATTCTCTCCTAGTGGAGTAATGGTGGTGCCAGTAAACAAGCCAAATACTCAAGGGCAATTGTGTCAAATTCAAATAAAATCAGCACCAATAGTCCATATAGAAGGATCCCTGCAAGTTGCGTATTGACTTAGTTTTAAAATGTAATATTATCTATGTTGTGTTTTTAGTTTGTTAAATATGTCTTAATTACATTTTAATCTGGTTAAGTCTGCACTCAAGGCTGTTGCAGGCCACATGTTTGAAACCTTCTATGGGCTACTTTATAGCCTTTATTTTTAAAGTGCAAAAAAAAAAAAGATATAGATATATTAAACTGTCATCTTGAAACCAGGAGCAGTTACCTCTCCCCTAATACTTAACATATGCTATGCCCATAATAAGTGCATGATTTTAGTTGAATACATTGTCATTTAAGATTACTCTGTCCTTACTCATAATTTCTAACCAACAGTCATATTTCCAGCAGAGAAATGTGTCAGGGAAATAATGAGTTTTTGTTTGGTTGATTTTATTTTGTTTTTGTTATTTTATCTCAAGACTATAGCTTCCCTAAGAAATATACTGAATATACTAAATAAGAAACTGAGGAATAGAAAAGTGATAAGATTTCCCCAGCAGTATTCAGGAAGTATCCGAGCTCAAGTAGACATTATTTGACTCCTAGTATTATGCCCTGTGTACCAGATGAAGGGAGGCCACCTTTAGCCCTGATAACACAGTGGCACCAAAGACTGTTGTTAATGGCATTATGCTATTTACCATATTTACTCCTTCCCCCATTCATATTTTGTTTTCCTACTTTCCTTTCCCTGTTTTCCTTCTCCCCTGCTTTAAGCTTTCCACTGTTATATATTTGGACATTGCTTAGACTTGGAGGTGGAAGCTGGAAGTAAAGAAGTCACTGACTCTTAGAAATCAGAAAAATACATCAGATATGAAACAGCGTTACACACCTCTAATGTGAATGGTGGGACTAATATTTAACCAAAAACATTTTATAGATCACAATTGCTAAATAGCAACAAAATTAGTTTTTCTTTAACATTCGTAATGAGAAGTTTTCACTAGATTTAGGTCAAACTCACTGCCTTCAATTTAAGTATATATTTAAATGGGGATACCCAAACTATGGGACAAATTCCCATTTTATGGTACTAGTTGAGTGGGATTTCTACATTGGAGTGCTGAGAAAATCTTTGTTGGAATGCATATCCTATTCCTATCAAAATGTTTAAGACCATGTGGCTTTACTTAAACCCTTGCTTGCATTCCAGCCTTTATATTAGACTCTGTTAAAAACCATAAAAAAAATCTGTGATGGATTTAGAAAAAACTACAAAGCTTTGTTCCTTTCACTGCTATTTTGTTTTATATTTTAAATAACAAAAATAAATGTTGAAGGAAACCTTTGATCTGAAGTCCTTTGCACGTATGTACTTCTATGTATGTAGTCTTTAATCTTTAAGATCCAAATTCTAGGTATCTGCTATCGAAAACTGAAGATGATTTTTTTTAAAGTCCAGAAACATTACTGGCTAGGCATTCCCAATATATTGTATTGCCTAAGAAACTGAAGTTGATAATTACTTTTTGTATTAGCAGATGTACATTTTGCCGTACTATGATGCAAAATTAGAATAAATATAGAATGAAATTTCTTGAAGCCACCAGAATCTGATAATTTACTTATGATGCCCAAATGTTATTTGTATTATAATTACAACATTTCTTTTTATATCCTGCGACCTAAATCTATTTCAGAATGGAGTTGAGCTGTTAATGGATTTTTTGCCAAAGACCAAACATACTGAAATATTCTAGAAAAGACTCTTTGCTCTAGGAAAAGAACTTTCTCTCTGAATGAGCCTAGTACCAGCCTGCAGCCAGGAGTATTGGTAGAAAAAATGGTCTGTTCCTTCTCAGTCAGCTGTACAGATAGAATGAATGTTGGAACATGGGCTCTGTTATAGGGAAATATCTAAGTGCACTGGATAATTTCGGGGGAGGAAAGAAGGAGGTATGAGACTGCTTTCAGATGACTTACTGAGTCCATTTCCCTGGTTTCATAAATAGCAATCTCCCATGTAAAACTTTTTTCTTAACAAAAGATTACATTTAGGAATGAATTCTGTCTTCATGATTTTCAGGTGTCATAGACCATACTAATTTCTGTTTGTCCATCCCCTAAAAGATAAATTTTGCATTAGCTTTTCATTGTATGATGTTGGTATGGTAATTCCTAACGGATCTATAGGAGTTATTTTAGGATGTAAGGTAAGTAGAGACTTTTCTTTGCCAAAAATTATTCAAAACAGTTTATTTGTCATCATATTTAAAGTCATGGATTGCAATGTAAAGCATCAAGTTCTCTTATCTCCCATGTTTCAGATATAATTTTAGGCTAAACTAATTTTTCTGAAGCATCTTTTAAAAAAAAAAAGCAAAGCAACAGTATTATTTGGTTTCATTTCTAAATGTTGTAATTCAAAGGTTTAAGTTTCAATAAGAACATATCTTAATAGGACTTAAGTAATTTATTCTTTGCAATGAACTATGCCCGGTAAACATTATAATAGCTAAATTGATACAAAATTGGGACATTTTAAATTTTAACAATGCAATTTGATATTTTGTTATAGTATCTCTTGCCTCATTAATCTCTTACATATGTTTTTATTTTTAATTTAAAATTTTTTCAAATTACCCTGTCTCCTACCTTCCCCATTCCCCTTTGAGAAAGAAGAAAAAACAGCCTCTGTTCTAAACATAGAGTCAAGCAAAATACTTTTGCATTGGCCATGTCTGTCCTTTCCCAGACACACACGTGCACCCCTCCCAAATGAACTTATATTGGAAAACTAAATTCATATTTGTGAAAGTTCTCACATTACCCATAAAGTTACTAGATAAATGTTATTTACTTAGTAGAGGAGTGAGAGGCTAATTAATCCCCACAAAATGGTTTTGTGATGTGGAGGTAACCTTGCAGAAAAAAGGCTGAAAAACAAATCAACATTAATCAGATTTTGAGAGTGTTATGTGCTTTGTACATATTACATTCAGGAAAATAATCTAGACACAGTGAAAGAGACTCTTGGGGTAAGTCAGTTTGGCATCAGAGTGCTTCCAGGTAGAACTGAGGAGTCAGTGCTCCTAAGTGATCCTTGGTCATATTTCAACAGCCTGGCCAAAGAACACTGGACAGGAAACTTGTGCTTCTAGTCCCTGCTCTGAAACTAACTGAACCATTTCCTCCTTTGAAAAATAAGGGAGTATAACAAAGTGGTTTCTAAAACCCTTCTAACCCTGATGGTCTCTGGATACATGAGATTTGGGTTTTGTTTCATGAAACTGGGCTCAGCTTCATTTTCAGTAAGAGTAGAATGAACTCTTCTCTCTGATCTTGGGTAACTCACTCGGCTTCTCTGGGGCTCAGTTTCTTCACCTGTAAAATGAAGATGCTGGACTAAATAAAGTCAGTCCTCATTATTCTCAGATTTTGTATTTGCAAATTCATCTCCTCACTACGATTTATTTGTAATCCTAAAAATGAATTCTTGTACCGCTTTCATGGTCATTTGCAGACATGCTCAGAAGGGCAGAAAGTACCCAACATCCAGCTGAAGTCAAACATAGTGATACTCTGTCTTCTTGTTTCAGCTCTCATATACTGTAAATGTGTTCTTTTCATGGTCTGTTTAGTGCCATGTTTGAGGGGTTTTTTTTTATGTTTTTGTTGGTGATTTCACTTTTTAAAATGGCCCCCAAGCATAATACTGTACTGCTGTCTAGTATTCCGAAGCACAAGAAGGCTGTAATGTGTCTTACAGGGAAAATACATGTATTAAATAAGCTTCACCCAGACATGAATTATAATACTTTGGACCATGAGTTCAATGTTAGTGAGTCAGTAATACGGTATATCCAGAAAAAGGAAGAGGAAGTTTACCGATCTGTACATGAGGCCACTCCGGAAACTACTAATGTAAATGTTGTGACCAAAGGCTCACAGAAACCTAATGCTGTATTTCCCCTAGAAGAAGCATTGATTCATAGTTCACAGTGACTCAATAAAACATAACTACCATGAATGATGAGAATTTACTATAATTCTAATGCCCCTTGCAAGTCTACCACTCTTTCAGAATTCTTTGAGGGTCTAAGAGGAATTGGCTTTAAGCCTTCTTTCAGTTCCTTCTCCCAAATCATCTATTGGTTTGCTCCAGTATTGACTGTTCTACCCCTCAGAAATTAAGCTTCTTAGATGCTTAATGTGAAGAAATACTAATCTTAGCATCTAATTAGCAAAAATGTTTAGTTCAAATAGGAGGCTATTTTAGGAATTATTTCAAATAGAAAGCTACCAGATAAGTACACTTCTTCCTAGTGGTAGCCTCCCTGGCATTGACCTTCTAATATCCTAAGGTCACTTGTCTTCTGCCCACCATGGAGAAGTGGTCGAAAAAAGGTAGTAACTACATAAAATCTTAAGTGAAAATTCTTTAATTGAAAAGAATTTGTTTACTCAAGCTAGTATTCTTATTTAGGTAATACTCATAGTATATAACATACTTTAAACATTTACATTTGAGGCAATTTTTTTTTCTGCTGCATAAAATATGAAAAGTTCTAGCCATTGATTTTTTTTAATCTTAGTTCAGACTATGGTAAAGGTGCAAAAAGTTTTTTAAATGTGGGTGTTAATCCCCTATAAATGGTTGCATTAATAAAAAAGGTTTGCACAATACTGAGATATAGTTGGCCTTTGCATTACCTCTCATGATGTGACCAAAATGTCATTCATTTGGATGCTAAGTCCTATAAATCACTGATGATTTCTATAGACAGTCCTAGGACCAGCTTTTGGAACTATAAGAAGTGAAGAAAGAATGGGCAGATTATTTCTCTGATCAACATATGGGTTTATAGAATCTTATCCATAAGAAGGATTAATTCTGGAAACTGATTAGGTGATAGAAACTTTTAAAAATAATATTAAACATGAAATGTTTCTTGATATGTTTGTTGTAATGTCATATGTTTTAATTTTCTCTCTGAAAAAATTGCTTCATCAGCTCATTGACTTCTTATAGAGTATTTGGTATAACCTAGATGTAAACTTTTTTTTTTCTTAATTTTATTAGTACTCTCTTATTTTACATTTTTTCCCAATAGTTTCCCCTTACCCCAATAGAAGCCTACCTTATACTAAATAAATACAATCTAGCAAAACAAGTCAAAAATCTGACTGTTTACAAATATAAGTTGCTCCACTATGCTCCTGCATTCTACCATCTCTGCCAAAAAGCAGGAAATAGTCCTGTGATAACAGGATTGGATGCTATGTAACAAGTTTTGAATTCTTTGAATTGTTTTCCTTTCCATTATTGTGGTCATCAAGCAAACTATTCTTCTAGTTCTACTTGAATGTAATTGAGGTTATCAATTAATGCAAATCTTCCCAAGTTTCTCTGAACTCCTCCTGTTTTTCATTTCTTATGGTACAATGATGATACTCCGTTATATTCATGTGCCATAGTTTGTTCAACCATTCCCCAATGAGAAGGAACACTCACTGAAATTAAGAAAATGATTAAGAAATCATCTTCATGTTGTGAACCTCATCAGAAATTGATCTATGTAATAATCCTCTTCATGTTTTTCCTTCACCTTCCCAAAAGAGTGGGCCCCACCCTTTTCAGGATTCAGTCACTGCATTAAAATGCTGTCCTGATCTCTTATTTCTTTGTACCTTTCTTCCTCTTTGCCTCCTAAGCATATTTTAAAAAAAAAACTTGTAGAACTAGACTCTGTCCATCCAAATGATTATGGAACTTAACAATGGAGCTGGACAGATTTTATTACAGGTAGCATTAGGATTTTTCACAGCCTTAAAAATGCAAAAGAAACCATCCATTTGTTGCCACAGCTATTTGTCCACCTAAAAAGTGTAAGTTGGTGGGTGCAGTTTGGGAATGCCAAGAAGATTGGAGGGCAGTATGTAGAGTCCTCTATCCCATTTCTACCCAGTGAGAAAGACTTCAGGATTTTTAAGTCAAAAAACAGCTTGTGTTTCTGAAAGGAAGGGAGGGAGGTGACTTTTATTGTCCTAGATAATAGTTGGTGTAATTTATGAAGCATTTTATATACGTATTTTATATAAGTTGATCCTCACAACAACCCTATGCAGCAGATACTGTATTATTATTCTTATTTCATAGGTCATGAAATTGGAATCTGAGAAGTTAATTTTCTTGTTCAAGGTGACAGAGCTAATAAGCAACAAAGCCAGTACTCAAATTCAGATATTTTGATTCGAAAGTTCAGTGATATGAATAAAGCAAGAGTTCTTAACCTGAGGACCATGAACTTGTGGCATTTTAAAAAATAAATTTAAATAACTGCAATCCTACATATTTTACCCTATATACCAGAAGGGCCCATAGACTTTGCCATATTGCCAAGGGGTCCATAATAAAAAAAAAAAGTTGAACAATTCCTGTTTAAGAATTAAGAATCCCTGCTTAAAAGTAATAGAATGTTATATTGCTCATGGGGACCTTAGAGCTTATCTGTACCAGCCTCCTTGTTTTACCTGAGGAAATGAGGCTCAGAAGGTAAGCAACTAGTAAGTCTTGGTGCCAAAATTGAAACCCAGTTTCCTGACACTTAGTCAAGTGCTCTTAAATGGATTTTCTTTGAAATAGAACGTCAGGAAAACATTAGAGAGATCAGAGAGGCTCCAAAATCTTTTCTGCATATAATCCCTCTTTGAATAGCCGGGGGCTTCCTCATGGTCTAATTTACTTTGTTATCTTTTAGACATTTTTTTCCTGGTATCCAGTTCAGGGAATTGGTGGGAAAGAAAAGCTCTTTCTTTGACCAATGAAATCATTCAGTATCCTTCCCCATAGAAAATAAAGAGAAAAGTATATTTGGCCTTTTTTTGAAACTGTGAAGATGGCCATATATACTGGTGATATTGTCTTTTTACTAGGAAGGAAAATGAGCTCAATTTACACAGCCGAAATTTCAGAGATACCCTCATTTTATTAATCTGTGAAGGAATGTTTGAACAAAGAAATGAAAACGTCTGTGACATCTGAGGTAATATCAAAAAGTTATCCAGAAAACTTTGAAAGAAGCATTTCCTGTCACAGATCCCAAAGAACGATGTATCAGAAATGCTTGTCTCCAGCTTGTTTTTTTTTCTGTGTGATTATAAGTTGCATGTTTGAAAGGAAACATTGGAAAGGAAGGCGTGTTCTGCTTCTGTATTTGGGTTTTTTGGGGTTTTTTTTGGTTTTTTTTACAGTACAATTCCCAAGCACAACCATTATTTCAGATTTTTTTTTATTACTTTAACAATGATGAAATCTGTGGACAATGTAAAATACTCATACATTCATTCTAGCCTAATTTGCTTCTAACCAGGTTTCTGCATATTTTGATTTTAATCATCCTGCAGTGAAATAGTTTTCTTTCTCTACTCCATTTTTCTGTCTCTAGTAAGTAAAATGCCTTTACACCATAGTACTTTTTTCATCCATTTAGGATAGGTTTGTTGCTTCTCTTGTCACTTTTAGGGGCAGCTAGGTGATGCAGTGGATAGAGGACCAGCCCCAGATTCAGGAGGACCTGAGTTCAAATCCGGCCTTACACATGTAACACTTACTAGCCATGTGACCCTGGGCAAGTCGCTTAGCCCCCGTTGCCCAACCAAAAAATAAAAACTGTCACTTTTGTTCATATGACAAAAAATTATTTCTCTTGTCACCTTTTCACTTGCAGATTGCTTTTTTTATAAGTACTTTTAAAGTTCCTTTATGTAATTCTTGCATTCATTCTCTTATGTCCTGTACTTAGATCACATCAGAAAACTGAAGTTCAGTGTTTTATTTTGTTCCAGTTTGTTAAAAAATTGCTATTCCTACATTTAAAAAAAATCTAAAAACCATTTTTCTGTTCTTACATAATAGTTTTTCCTCAGAACTCAGTTAAGTGAGCTCCCCAGTTCTTTGTTCTAGAATTCAGTCCAAAGTGATGTGGAAATAATTTGTTGGCTAAAACGAATTTACTGCACAGCACTCATACTTGTTGGTTTGTGTTCAATGTGATTTTACGCCAACTTACTAAAAAGCATTTTTAAAATCATTAAAATATAAATAGGAAAGGAAAAAGGGGGAAGGAACTAAACAATACATAGTCAGTTATAAGCCTGCAGAGGAAAGATAAGGATAGCTTGAAATATGGTAAAGAGTAAAAGTTTGCTTTAAAACAGAATTCTTTATTGAGTTGGACTAGATCATCTCAAAGATCCCATAGATTTAGAGCTAAGAATCCTTGGAAGTCAACAAGACTAACACTTTCTCCACTGTTATTTTAAAGATGAGGAAATAGGGAAGGGAGTTGCATATAGGTAGCAAGTGGTAGAAACTTTCAGCCCTAAACTTCTTGTATAATGCTTGAAATTGAGCTGCTATGACCATACAATTGTGTAAAAATTTCTTCCTACTCTTTTGTTATCTTTTATATCAGTCTCATTTTTCAGTATGTATCTCCCAACTCCTTCACCCATGAAGCATACCTTTATGGCAAAAACTAAGGTGATAAAAAGACAATTCAGTAAAACCATCCAACACATCCAAATAGGTCCAATAGTATACATATGAAGTGCTTCACACGTAGCCTCCTCATCTTTGAAAAAAAGGAGGGAGTGCATTCCCATATCTCTTCAGACCCAGGGTTGATCATATTAATGGTGTTGAGTAGAAATGTGTTTTTTTAGCAAGGGAATTTGGGAGCCTTGTATTTTAATTTTTTTTTTTTTATGTTTATGACACATAGCTTCCAGTTAGTCTTTTTCCTGTGAAGACATTGATTCATGGACGTTAAAAACATTTTCATCAGGCTTCCAAAACTTCATGTTTAAGCATTAAAATCTAAAATTCCTATCATTTGATATTTCTTGCTCATTCATAACCTGATAATATTTAGTGCCTTTTACCATGGCCTTCTAACAAGGGTTTCTCTTGATATATTTTTATGCACTCATTTCTTTTCCTTTCTTCATTTATAGCTATGTGTTTTTCACTTTTGTATACAATTTCATATAAACAAGCTCAACCCCCACTTCTGTTTTCCTTTAGTTACCTGTATCCCATATCTTAATCCAAAGCATTAAGGGGATACAGGGGAGGGGAAAAGTCTTACTCTGCCTATTTGTTTCTAGTAATTGTTTTTTACTGCCAAGAAAGAATGATACCTTGAATTTGTACGTTGCTTTGTAAGTCTTCATAGTACTTTCAGATAATGAACTCGATGCCTAGAGGGGTTAAGTGAGATGATATTCCTCTGCTTTCCTCCTCAGCTATTCTGCTTTTCCCAGATTTATTTAGATGAAGGGAAGAGTAATAATGTTCCCTCAAGGAACTGTGTTCATGACTGCTGGTCATTATTCCATCCCGCCCTTTTTAAGGGGTGGGAAGTATCCGATACTGTCTAGCATAAAAGCATGTTTCCCCATTCAAAAGGAACCACTTCCACCAGGAAAAAAGTTACTGATGTTTACCAGTAATACTTAATACTTAATTTCATTGTGTTTGGTCAATTCAACCTTCATGTTCTTGAACTATGCATTTCTTAAAATACTATCTTAATCTGGAATATATCGTTTATACCTTATGTAATTAAATGTCAGCTTTTCTGGTACTTTCTGTTGGATTTTGAGAATAATAATGATTTTCTGACTGGAGACAAAATTCCTCAGATACATTTAAGTAACCCTGAGCACCAGCTTTCAGTATCACATTTTCAATTCTGTTCTTAGCTAAAAACGATACAACTTACATTTGATTATTCTCTGCCTAAGTCTAAGTGTGTTGTTTGGATATTTGAAAATGGTGTGATTTCCTGTTTGTCTTAGAAACTAGATAAAATTTATTTGGATTAATAATCTTCCAGACAGAGAGAGATGTATGTATTTTTAAGTACCTATCTCCATAGAGGTTCTCGTCTGGTGCCTTATTGTAGTATGGACGTGATTTTGGGGTTCTCAGAAACTATGCCAATAGAGTATAAGTTCTAATAGGTCCTAACCAGACTGGAAAGTCTTAAAGTATGGGCTTAGCAACAGGTTTGGTAAGTTTCATCCAAGGACCATCCTAGCTAAGTTTGGAGAGGCTTGTTACCAAAGAACTGATCACTAGGTGAAACCCAGCATTTGTCACCATCATCGCACCCACTTAATATTAGTATCCCACAGGGCTTTATTGTGGTACCTCTTTTCTTCTTCCTCTGTAATACTTAGTTACATAAGTGATTTTATAAACACTATGCTGATTATTCTCAGATCTATTTACTCTCCCTAACCTCTCTGCTGACCTCCTGGCTCATATTTCTAACTGTCTTTCAGACATCTCACCCTGGTTGTCCAATAGACATTTTTAACTTAATCTGTCCCAATATGAAGTCATTATTTTTTCCCAGAAATTCCCCCTCCTGCCAAACTCCCCTGTTAACATCAAGGGCCCTGCCGTTTCCCAGTCTCCCAAGCTCACAACCTAAGTGTCTTTTTTAGTTCCTCACTATCTCTCACTCCCCATATCTAAGCTGTTGCCAAGACCTACGATTTCACCTTTGCAACATCTCTCATATACACTCGCTTCTCTTCTCTGACACCACCACCACTCTAGTGCAGCCCTTATCACCTCACACTTGGCATTATTTCAATACCCTGCTGGTAAGTCTTCCTGCCTTAAATCTCTCCGTACTCTAGTCCATCCTCTACTGAGCCGACAAAATGATTTTCCTAAAGCACACTGGTCTGACTAGCTGTCTCTCTGTCTGTCTGTCTCTTTCTCTCTGTCTTTTTCTCACACACACACTCAGTAATCTCTGGTGTCTCCCTGTCACCTCTGGGATCAAATACAAAGTCCTTTGTTTGCCATTCAAAGCCTTCAGAACCTACGTACCCCCTACTCCATCTTTCCAGTCTTGTACCTTACATACTTAGCTACCTACTCTTCTTTTCAGTGACACTGGCCTCCTTGTTGGTTTTCATTCCAGACACTCCATCTTCCAACTTTGTGGGTTTTCTTTGTCTCCTGTTTTTGGAATGTTCTCCCTCCTTATGTCTTCTTCCTGGCTCCCTTTAAATCTCAGCTAAAATCCCACTTTCTATAAGACTTTTCCAGCACCCCCTTAATTCTGGTGCCTTCCCACTTCTATTTCCTACATATAGCTTGTACGTAGTTTTTGCAAGTTGTCTTCTTCATTGTGAACTCTTCAAGAGCAAAGACTGTCTTTTGCCCTTCTTGGTGTCCTCAATGTTTAGCACAGGGCCTGGAATGTCATAGGCACTTCATAAGTGCCTGATGACTTACTGTCTGCCCCCTGTACCTTGAATGCACTCTCCCTCCCCACTTCTGCCTCATGGAATCCCTCACTTCAAGACAAAGTGCCCATGTACCTCCTTCTGGTAGTGTTTTTGCTCCTATTTCCGCTGTGTTTCTTCTTCACATGTTTATACAGAATAATTGCTGTCAACCCAGATAGAAGCTCCTTGAGGGTAGAGAAAGTCCCCCTTTTTTTACATTTGTATCCTCAGTGCCTAGGACAGTGCTTGGGACATAACAGGGGCTAAATAATTGGTTAATAGATTGATTGGTAGAGGTAGAATACACACTCATAAGATCAGGGATCACTGAAATATTTAAGCATTTACTTTGATCCAGAGGAGAGTTTGGAATTTGGATTATTGAAACAAATCTAAGCAGTTGTTATAAGCAGTGTCATTTGGTAGTCCTTTGAAAAAATATTTGTAGCAAATGATACAAAACAACTTCTTGTATGCATGTGAAAAAAACCTGACATAAAAGTTCTAAATTAGAAAAAAAAAATGTAACATTCCTTATCACTTGCAAATTGAGCCTTCTGAACTGTTTTTAACTTCTGGTTTCATGTTAAAGGCTGTCAAGTTCTTTATTGGTTAAAGTAGTATGTTTTTGTCTTCGGGTTTGTTTTTTCTTCACAGCATTATAACTGTTGTTGCTGTTCACTTCATGTTTATCTCCATTGTTAAACTTGTTTTCCGTTATTACCCTTCTTGTTTAGCAGCTCTTACTAATTGCAACCTTTGAAAATTTGAGAATATAGCATAGGTTATGTGTTATGTCTTTCCTATTTCTGTAACTTCCTTTTTCCTCCTAAAGTAAAGGAAGTTGAACAGGTTTAAGTACATACTCGTTAGTAATGTATGATGAACTTTTTTTTATCTCCCAGCAGTTGCTACTGTGGGTACTTGGCATTTGTGGCCCATTGAAATTGTTTAACTTGATCTATTTTTAGTCCATGTTAACAACATCTTTGTGTTGGTTAGTGCTTAGTTATAATTAATGCAAGGAGTAGAAGCAAAAAAAAAAATTACAAAGTCATACCTACCAGCTAAACCAAACTAGGCCATAATTTCTTTATAAATGCAACCAACCGTAATTTTTCTGGTTGGTTCATTTGTTTCTATTTAGTGATGCTGTGCCATCACAATTGAAGTAAATGTGTATGTACTGTTGTTTATAATCAGTTTTGCTCAGACAGAGACTAAAATTTTGAAATGTTTGGCAACAGTGTGTCTTCTTTTGCCCACACCTGAAGTTGCTCATTGGCCCCATGTCATCTCTTGGTTGCTCGGGGCTCCTTACTATGCTATCCTATGCTTTTAACATTCTTTCTGCTATCCTGATATGCTGACCTGCTCATTTAACGTTTTTATCTGGGATCTTCTGCAGACATGTATTCAAAAGACACTGGGACAGGCCAGTAAGAGAAATATTTGGAGGCAAACAAACTTTGCAACAACAGCACTGTCTACTCATAGGGCTAACTCCCCAGCATTGTTATTTTGGCATATTAAAATAAAAATGAAATCATTGTATCCATGCACAGAAGAGCTAAATCCGTAAATTATCAGTCTTCTATGGGTCTGGCACCTCTAATGGTTACTCAATTCAATATACTCTCATTCAATTATTTTATTTTTTGAATAACAGTAATAATAGCTAATATTTATATAGCACTCAAGGATTTATGAAGTGCTTTACATAAAACACCAATCTGACGTTTTAAGGTTGCATTTACTCAGTTTTCTGCCTTTGTACCTTACTCAAGAGCTAAGTATAATTCAAGTAGATAAATACTTATTAAGTACTTTGTTCAAGGTGAAAAGCATTGTGGAATAGAGCATGTCAGGACAACCTGGATTCAAAGCCCATCCCTTACACTGGACTTTATGACTCAGGGCTGGTCATTTCACCTTTTATGCCTTGGGCATGTAGTTGTCCTTACATATTAGGAGATGAAATCTCTGTAGCTCCTGATATCATAAAATCATCAGTCCAAACGAAATAAATATTGGAGGTACTGTGGATCTATCCCTCAAGGATCTTACATTATATTATGTAGATGATAAGATATGTAATACATGGTGAGAAAAGCTAATATTTACATATACATATACATTAAAGTTTGCAAAGCACTTTACATATATTGCCTCAGTCATTCCTTATATAGGAACCATATGAGAGATCGGTAGTATTATTCATATTTTATAGATGAGGAAAGAGGTTCAGAAAGGTTGTGACTTGGACGCAATGAAGCTAGGAAGTAAAGGGCTAATAAATAGTAACTTATGGCTTGGAGAGGGATCAAAAGTGGGGACCACACTGGTAGGAATTGGTCAGCATTTCTCAGCCTCCCAGAAGTCTACCTAATAGAGCAGCTGCTAGGAAGTCAGTCACAATGGAAAGAGTTGGAGACCAATTTAATTGTGATAATTTCATTGATATCTGTTGTTATATCAGATAATTTGAGAATCGTGGTGTAGTGGATCAAGAGCTGCCATGGAAGCAAGGAAGAGTTTGATTTAGGCCTTCCTGTGATACTGGCTGTGTGGCATTGAGAAAGTCAGTTTAATTCCCAGTATTCTAAGCAATTATTTGACATTTGCAGAGGAGGTGCTGTGTAAATTACTTACACATAGTTCTGTTCTTTATATTTGTATCTTGCCATGCCTGGTACATAGTAGGCACTTAATAGATTGACTTGCATTGGTAGGAGTAGGTTCCTCACTTTGTAATTCCCTATACCAATGAAATAATAGGTTCAATCCTTATCCCTCTCTCTAACTTGAGAAGAGAACATTAACAACTGGTAAAATGGTTTAGGGGCCATCAAGAATAACCCCCTCATTTTAAAAAAACTGAGACATAAGGAAGTTACGTGACATATCCTAGATCACATTAGTATCCCATGAAGGAATTTGAACACAGGTCTTCCGGACTCCAAGTCCAGTGCACTACACCATGTTTTAGTGCTTTACTTGCATGAATTACACTAACCACTTCTAGATATCGTGTTCTTCAATAAAATGACTCACCAAAACTTTACCCATTACATTGCAGCATGCAAAACAGTAGTTTATTTTGTGTCACAATCTTTCCATTAGTAAACATTGATTATTAAGAAGCAGCAGTGAGTATTGGACTGCTGTTTGTAGGGGTATAAATAAAAAGCCAATTCCTTTCTATTTTGCAAATACTATGAACAAAAGATTTGTTCTGAAACTCCAATTATGTATGTGTTTCTTTTCTTGCCTTTTTAGGTAGCATCTTTAGCTGGACCTGGAGGACAAGTTGAAATAGAACAAAATTTTCTTAACAATAAATTGAAGACAATTACTGCTTATTTTGGTGACTTAATCCGAAGAACAGCATCTGAAATACCAGTTAAAAATGACTTAAAAGAAGGAAACATATAGTAGTAACTAGATTATCATTCAAGTCAGAAGACTTCCATTTTATTCTGTTATCCATCATGAACTCTATTTGGCAACCAGGAGTCTTTTTCTAGCATCATAAAATAGGGCTTGACTCTTTTAGGGCTGTTGTCATTAATTTTGTTATAAGATAACTTAGTAAATACTGAGAATTCATTTGAACTTCTTAATGTAAAAGAAGGTCGACTTGCCTGCGTGCTTCACAGATGTATACCTACAGTTTATGTTTAAGCTTTTTTGTCTACTTTTGTTCAACAACCTTTTTTTAATCAATATTTTAAATTCAGTGTTAAAAGCTGATTGTTTTTGTTACCGCAGGTTTTTTTTTTAAGTTTTTTTGGGGGAGGCTGTTAATTACATTGAACAGAAAAATGGGTTTTATTATTAATTTAAATTGTGTCAAACTGACCATTCATAAGCAAGTAAAATTATTTTAAATCAGTTGGATAAAGTGTAAATTTTTGGTGGGGTGAGGGAGAACATTTTAAATGATGGAAATAATATTGCTGTATCCTAATATTTCAATGTCAACTTTTCAAGCATCTTCCCATTATAAAGTAAAATATACCAACAACAAAGCATTGTTCTTCCCTGTTAATTTCTCATGGTAAAACAAATACAGGAAGAAATTTTGGTCTTCATAAAAAATTATTAACCAAAGAAGAGTTAATAACCAGCAAAGAATTGTTTGTACAATGCCATAGCAAAGAATAAATAAAAACATTTATTATAGAGTAAATAAGTTGTGGTCAGTCAACAAGCATTTATAAATAACTTACTAAGTGCCAGGCTGTGTGACAATTTCTGGGGCTACCAAGAAAGCCCAAGGTGATTAGTCCCTGCAATTAGGTAGCTGATTCTAATGGAGAAGACATAAATGATTGTATGTACAAGATAAATATATATACACACACACAAGAACAGAGAGAAAGGCCACCTATGGAAGGTGGGATTTTAACTGAGTTCTGAACAAAACTGAGAAAACTAACAGGAAGGTGAGGAAAAGAATTCCAGACCTGAGCAGAGGGAGCTAGTAAAAAAGCAAAGAGTCAGGAGAAAAAATGTCATATACACGGAACAATGAGTAGGAAAGTGTAGCTGGGTCATAAAGTGCATGGAGGGAAATAAGACTAAAAAGGAAGTGGGCAGGTTGTAAAGAGTTTTAAATTCCAAATAGAGGTCTTTATTGTCTCATTTTGGAGGTAACAGCCACTGGAGTGGGAAGAAAGAAGCAAGATGATTAATTAGAGGGCTGTTGCAATAGTCCAGGTGAGAGATGAGGGCACAGACTAAGATGGTAGTTCTGAGAATGGGGACTAATTCTGAGAATTAGTTTTAACGATTAAGAAGTTGTAAAAGGTAAGAGCAACCAAATTTGGTGACAGGTTGGCTATGGGAGGTAAGGAGTCAAGGATGAAATCAAGGCCATGAATGTGGATGATAAGGTCTCCATGACAAAAATATGGGAATTTGGAAGAGGATAGTCAAGCCAATAAGCATGTATTAAGTGCCTACTATGTGCCAGGCACTATGCTAATCATTGGGGAAATGAAGGAAGGCAAAAAACAGTGCCTGCTCCCAAAGAACTCACATTCCAATGGAGAAAACAATATGCAAACAACTATAAGATATAGACAATAAATTGTTGATAGTCACAGAGAAAGGACTAGATTAAGGGCAATCTGGAATGGGTTTCTGCTGAAGATGAGGGAGAGAATTACATGAATGGGAACTAGCCAGCCAAGATGCATAGTAGGAGATAGCATCTCTTGTTCAAGGAATAATGAGTGCAGTGTCTCTAGTTTGCAGGGTAGTTGGAATTAAGATGTAAGAAGACTGGAAAGGTAGAAGGCAAGGTTACAAAGGGTTTACAAGCCAGATAAGATTTTGTATTTGTGATCCTCACAACAACCCTGTGAGGTAGGTGCTTCCTGGCTTCCCTGGGCTAGTTTGTTTATGTCCTTCCTAAAATGTGATACCCAGAACTGGAGGCACTACTTCAGGAGTAGGCTGATAGTGTGTCAGAATCATCTTCCTCTCTCTGAACACTATGCTTCTAGGGTAGCCTAAGATTGAATTAATCTTTTTTTTTTCCACTGTGACCTAACACTTGACTCATTGAGTTTGTAGTTCACTAATACTACTTTGCTACAATTCATTGATTTTAAAAATGTCAACCAGTATAGGACCAAAAATAAGTCTTCAGAGCTTTCCATGATATACCTCACTCTAGATTAGTTGAGTTTATTAATTATCACTTTATTGTCAAGTGAATCCAAAAAAGCAGGAATTACCATCATGTTATCAGACGAAGTAGAAATGAAGCTCAAAAATGAAAAACATGAACAAATAAACTACATTATGCTGAAATGAACCATAGACAACAAAACAATTATCAGTTGTAAACATATATGCTCCAAATATCTGACATAACATCCAAATTCACGAGGAAAACATCTGATCTTCAAGAAGACGTAGACAGTAACACAATAGTGATAGGAGACTATCTCTCTCAATTTTGGATAAGTCTAACAGGAAGCAAAAGAGAAAAATATTGAACTGAACAAAAGTCTAGAGAAACTAGAATTAAAAGACATGGCATTTTCTAAATGGGGCAGTAAAAATATATACATATTTCTTTGTAGAAATGGAACTTTTACAAAAATTAACCATGTTCTAGGGCATATGTAAATATAAACAAATGTAAAAAGGCAGAAATGAGTCAAAACATACTACTTTACACACCATAGTACAATAAGAGTAGAAATTGGTTGAGGACCAAATAAAAGGTAGAGACCCAATTGGAGACTTAACAATGAAATCTTAAATAATGAGTCAAATGAATCAAAAAAACAAATAATAGAAATGATATCTAGTAAAAGCAAATGAAGGGCAGCTAGATGGTGCAGTGGATAGAGAGTATCAGGCCAGGAGTCAGGAAGATTAATCTTCTTGAGTTCAGATTTGTACTCAGACACTATGTGACTGTGGGCAAACCAGTTAGCTCTGCCTCAGTTTCCTCAAAATGAGCTGGGGAAGGAAATGGCCAACCATTCTAGTATCTTTGCCAAGAAAACCCCAAATTGGGTCACAGAGAGTCAGACACAACTGAAAAATTACTGAACAACAACAATAAAAAGAAAATGAGAATGATGAAACACTTCTAAAATGTCTAGGATGCAGCTAACATACATTAGCAAAATAGAAAAAGAGGATTAATGCATTAAATATGCATTTTTAAAAATTAGAAAATCAAAATAAGTCTAAAATAAATTCGAAAGAGGAAATTAAATCAGAAAGATGAATAGGTAAGTTGGAAACAACAACAACAACAAAAAACCAGAAATGATAAAACCCAAAACGTAGTTCTTTAAAAAGACTAATAAAATTTACAAACCCTTGCCTAACCTGACTAAAAAGAAGAAAACAGAAAATCACATCAATGAAATAGCAAATGAGCAAAGTGAAATCTCAGGGAGAAAAAAATAGAAATAAAAAGGTAATCAGAACATGTTGTGCATAGTTACATGGTAGCAACACAAAAAAAAAAATAGGGTAATACCTTCAAAAAAAATAAAACCCTTAAACATGATTAGAAAACCAGATAGAGGTCTTAAATAACCCAATCTCAGAAAAGAAAATAGATCTAGATATAAAGGAACTAGCAAAGGGGAGTTGGAGTGGGGAGAGAGGAACCTTTTAATGTTGATAGACTCACAGGAGAATGCTATCAAACTTTTAAAGAAGTTAGTATCCGTACTTCACAAGTTATTCTCAAAAATTGAGAACTACACCAGAATCCTTTTATGTGACAAATAAGACCCTAATACCTAAACCTGGGAAAGATATGACACAAAAAGAAAACTATAGGCCAGTATCATTAATAAACTCTGACATGATCTTCCTTCTTGAAGGCATAGTAAAAATGGTGGAATAAGGCAGGAATTCACCTAAACTTTCCCAAATTCACCTCTGAACAACTGTAAATTAACACCTTGAATTCTGGAACAGCGAAACCCACAAAAGGACAGGTGAAACAATTTTCTAGTCTAATATAACCTAGAAAGTTGGCAGGAGAGGTCTGTCTCACTCAGGTAAAAGGGGAGCACAGTCCAGTACAGGCAGTGTTTGGTTAAACCAGCAGAAGGCCATGCCCCAGGAAACCAGCTGCAAAGCCCCCTACCCCCAGTGCAACAGGCCAGCAGCCAGGCCTCATGCTCCCAGTGCAACAGATAATGCCCCTTCACCCCAGGAGCAGACCCAACTTTGAAAGTCATGAAATAGGCTGGAAAATGAGAACAACAACCACAACAGAAAAAGACCCTGACCATAGAAAATTACTATGGTGACAGGGAAGACAGAAAGCTCAGAAGAGGACAATGTCCAAATGCCTACATAAGAAATCTCAAAGAAAAACGTGAATTTGTCTCAAGCCCAAAAAGGAACCACTGGAAGAATCTAAAAGGATTTTAAAAATCAACTAAGAAAGGTAGAAGAAAAATGGGGAAAAGAAGTGAAAGTGATGCAAGAGAATCATGAAAAAGAATCAACAGCATGGTAAAGGAAGCACAAAAAAAAATTTTTTTTAAAAGAAGGACAAAAATCCACTGAAGAAAACTCCTTAAAGAGCAGAATAGGCCAAATGGAAAATGTGTACAGAAGCTCACTGAAGAAAATAATTCCTTAAAAATAAAAATTGAGCAAGTAGAAACTAGTGACTCCATGAGACATCAAGAAACAATAAAACAAAAGCAAAAGAATGAAAAGAATGGGGGGGGGCAGTGAACTATCTTATTGGAAAAATAACTGACCTTGAAAATAGATCCAGGAGAGATAATTTAAGAATTATTGGACTATTCAAAAGCCATAATAAAAAAAAAAAGAGCCTAGACATAATATTTCACAAAATTATCAAGGAAAACTGCCCTGATATCCTATAACCAGAGGGTAAGCCAAAACTTGAAAGAATCCACTGATCACCTCTGGAAAGAGATCCCAAAATGAAAACTTTCAAAAATATTATAATGAAATTCCAGAATCCCCAGATCTTTTTCCCAAGGAGAAAATACTGCACACAGCCAGAAAGAAACAATTCACATATCATAAACCCACAATCAGGATTACACAGGATTTGGCAGCTTCTACATTAAAGGAATGTAGGCTTGGAATATGATATTTCAGAAGGCAAAGGAGCTAGGATTACCAAGAATTGCCTCCCCATCAAAACTTTTTGGGAGTTGGAGAGGGGAAAAAATAAACATTCAGTGAAATAGAGAACTTTCAGTCATTTCTGATGAAAAGATCAAAGTTGAACAGAAAATTTGATTTTCAAATACATGAGAAGCATAAAAAGATAAACAGGAAAGAGAAAACATAAGGGATTCAATAAAGTTAAACTTTGCAACCCTACATGGGAAGATGATACTTTTGTAAATCTTAAGAACTTCATCACTGTGAGGGCAGTTAGAAGAAATATATGTAAGCAGAAATATATGTTAAGTGCTAGTATAAGTTGACTTTGATGGAATGATATTTTTAAAAAAGGGGGGAGTGAGAAGTTAAGGGGTGAGAAAGAGGATTACATTGGGAGAAGATAGAAGAGAGAGGTAAAATGGGGTAAGTTATCTCACATGATAAGACATGAAAGACCTATTACAGTGGAGGGAATGGAGGGGGTGGCACATTGTTTGAACCTTACTCTCATTAGAATTGGCTCAAGAGGGAATATCATACACACTCAGTTGGGTATAGAAATTTATCTTACTCTAGCATAAGAAGTAGGAGAGGAAAGTCATAAGAGAAGGAAGAGAACTGATAGAAGGGAGTACAGATTGGGGAGGTGGTGGTCAGAAGGAAAACACTGGCGAGAAAGGGGAGGGAAAGAAAGAAAGAGAGAGACAGAGAGAAAGAATAATAAATGGGAAAAATAGGATAGGGGAAATACAGGGTAATCATAATCATGAATGTGAATGGGATGAACTTACCCATTAAACAGAAGTGGATAGCAGAGTGGATTAAAAACCAGAATCCTACAATATTTAGTTTACAAGAAACATTTGAAGCAGAGAGACACACACAGAGTAAAAAATAAGGGACTAGAACAAATCTATTATGCTTCAGCTGAAGTAAAATAGAGCAGGAGTGGCAGTTACAATCTCAAACAAAGCAAAAGCAAAAATAGATCTAATTAAAAGATAAGACAGGAAATTATATCTTGCTAAAAGGTACCATAGACAATGAATTAATATCAGTACTAGATATGTGCCCCAAATGATATAGCATCCAATTTTTTTTAAAGAAGAAGTTAAATGAGTTACAGGAGGAAACAGTAAAATTATATTAGTGGGGAACCTCAACTTTCTCCTCTCAGAACTAGATAAATCTAACTGAAAAATAAATGAGAGAGAAGTTAAGGTGAATAGAATTTTAGAAAAGTTACATATGACAGACTTCTGGAGAAAATTGAATGGGGATAGAAAAGAATGTATCTTTTTTTTCCAGCAGTACATGGCACCTACACAAAAATTGACCATCATATTAGGGTATAAAAACCCCAAAACCAGATGCATAAAGGCAGAAATATTAAATGCATCCTTTTCAGAACATAATGCAATAAAAACTACATTCAATAAAGGGCCTTGGAAAGATAGATTAAAAATTAATTGGAAACTAAATAATCTAATCCCAAAGAATGAGCAAATAAAAAGAATCTTAAAAACAATAATTTCATTAAAGAGAATTAACAATGAGACAATAATACCAAAATTTATGGGATGCAGCAAAAGTAGTACCCAGGGGAAATTTTACATCTCTAAACTATTACATTAATAAAATAGAGAAAAAGCAAATCAATGAATTAAGGATGCAACTAAAAAAAAAAACTAGAAAAAGAAAAAATTGTAAATACCCACTTAAATACCAAATTGGAAAATCTGAAAATCAAAGGAGAGGTTAATAAAATTGAAAGTAAGAAAATAATTGAACTAATAAAACCAAGAGCTACTAATTTGAGGGGGCAAAACAATAAAATAGATAAATTGGTGATTAATTTTATTTAAAAAGAAAAAGAAAACCAAATTACCAGTATCAAAAATGAAAAGGGTGAATTCATCACTAATGAAAAGGAAACTAAAGCAATTGTTAGGAGCTGTTTTGTCCAATTATATGCCAATAAATCTGATAATCTAAGTGAAAGGAATGAATACTTACAAAAGTATAAATTGACTGGATTAACAGAAAAAGAAATAGAATACTTAAATAACACCATCTTAGAAAAAGAAATTGAAGAAGTCATCAATGAACTCCCTAAAAAAAATTCCCAGGTCAAGATGGATTCATATGTGAATTCTTCCAAATATTTAAAAGCAATTAATTCCAATGGTATATAAACTATTTGGAAAAATAGGCCAAGGAGTTCTATCAAATTCCTTTTATGACACAAATGTGGTGCCAATACCTAAACCAAAATAAGAGAAAACATAGAAAGAAACCTATAGACACAATTTCCCTAATAAATATTGATGCAAAAAAACCCTTAAAATATTAGCAAGAAGATTACAGCAATATATCAGAAAGATCACACATTATGATCAGGTGGGATTTATGCCAGGAATGCAGGGCTGGTTCAATATCAGGAAAACTATTAATATAATTGACTATATCAATAACAAAACCAACAGAATCATATAATTATCTCAATAGATATAGGAAAGGCTTTTGACAAAATACGCCATCCATTCCTAGAGAGCATAGGAATAAATGGAGTTTTCCTTAAAATGACTAGTATTTATCTTAAACCATCAGCAAGTATTATCTGTAATGGGAATAAGCTAGAAGCCTTTCCATTAAGGTCGGGGGTGAAGTAAGAATGCTCATTATCACCACTATTGTTCAAAATTGTACTGGAAATGTTAGCTATAGCAATAAGAGAAGAAAAAGAAATTGAAGGAACTCTAATAGGCAATAAGGAAATAAAACTATCATTCTTTGCAGATGATACAATGGTATACTTACAGAATCCTAGAGGACAAACTAAAAACCTAGTTGAAATAATTAACAACTTTAGCAAAATTACAGGATATAAAATGAACCCACATAAATAGTCAGCATTTCTATGTATTACCAACAAAGTCCAGCAGCAAGAGATAGAAAGAGAAATTCCATTTAAAATGACTGTAGACAATATAAAATATTTGGGAGTCTACCTGCTAAGACAAACCCAGGAACTATATGAACACTATCATAAAACACTTTTCATACAATTAAAGTCAGATCTAAAAAATTGGAAAAATATCAATTATTTGTGGGTAGACCAAGTCAATATAATAAAAATGACAATTCTATCTAAACTAATTTACTTATTCAGTGCAATACCAACCAAACTATCAAAAAAATATTTTTTCGAACTAAAAAAATAATAAAATTTCATCTGGAAGAACAAAAGGTCAAGAATATCAAGAGAATTAATGGGAAAAAATGCAAAGGAAGGTGGTCTAGCCATACCAAATCTCAAACTATATTATAAAGCAGCAATCATCAAAACTACTGGTTACTGTCTAAGAAAGAGATCAGTGGAATAGATTAGGTACACAAGACACAGCAGTCAGTGACCATAGTAACCTAGTGTTTGATAAAATCAAAGACCCCAGCTTCTGGAATAGGAACTCATTATTTGACAGAAACTGCTGGGAGAACTGAGAAACAATATGGCAGATATATACCTACATCTTACTCCATCTACCAATATAAGGTCAAAATGGGAAGATGATTTAGACAGGAAGGATGATGCCACAGGCAAGTTAAGAGAGTGAGGATTAGCTTATCTGTCAGATCTATGGAGAAGGGAAGAATTTTTGACCAAACAAGAGACAGAACGCATTACAAGTTGTAAAATGGATCATTTTGGTTATATTAAATTAAAAAGGTTTTGCACAAACAAAACCAATGCAACCAAGATTAAAAGGAAAACAGATAGCTGGGAAACAATTTTACAGCTACTGTCTCTGATAAGGGCCTCATTTCTCAAATATATAGAGAACTGAGTCAAATTTATAAGAATATAAGTCATTTCCCAATTACTAAAAAGTCAAAGGATACGAACAGACAGTTTTCAGATGAAGAAATCAAAGTTATGTATCGTTATATGAAAAAATGCTCTAAATCACTATTGATTAGAGAAATACAAATTAAAACATCTCTGAGGTACTATCTCACATCTATCAGATTGGCTAATATGGAAAAGGAAAATTATAAATGTTGGAGAGGATATGGGAAAATTGGGAAACTAATGCACTTTTGGTGGAGTCGTGAACTGATCCAATCATTCTGGAAAGCAATTTGAGACTATGCCCAAAGGGCAATCAAACTTTGAATACCCTTTGATCTGGCAATACCACTATTAGGTCTGTATCCCAAAAAGATCATAAAAAAGGGAAAAGGACCTACATGTACAAAAATATTTACAGCAGCTCTTTTTGTAGTGGCAAAGAATTGGAAATTAAAGGTATGCCCATCAACTGGTGAACGGCTGAACAAGTTGTGGTATATTAATGAAATGGAGCACTATTGTGCTATAAGAAACAACGAGCAGGATGATTTCAGAAGAATCTGGAAAGACTTACATGAGCTGACACAAAGTGAAGTAAGCAGAGCCAGGAGAACATTGTACACAGTATCAGCAATGCTGTGTAATGATCAGCTATGAATAACTTAGCTCCTCTCAGCAATACAGTAATTCAAGACAATTCCAAAGGGTTCATGATGGAAATGCTATCCATACCTAGAGAAAGAACTGATGGAGTCTGAATACAGATTGAAGCTTACTATTTTCTCTTTATCTTTTTCATGTTTTTTTTCCTTTTAGTCTGTTTCTTCTTTTACAACATGACTAACATGGAAATGTATGTTACATGATTACATAACGTATTTAAAAATCTTACCTTTTTTAGGGAGGGAAGGGAAGGAGAATATTTGGAACTCAGAATTTTTTTAAATAAATGTTAAAATTTGTCTTTACATGTAATTGGAAAAATATAATACTATTTAATAAAATATGCAAGAAAAGAATTATTGGTCTCTCCCTAAATAGATGAATTGTCAAAAATATGAACAAATGTTTCTCACAAAAGGATTGAAGACTGTTAACAACTGTATGATATACTAATCATTATGCAATAAAAATTATGTTCAATAAAGGACTTTTGAAGCAAAGATTAAAAATTAATTCAAAATGAAATAACTTGATCCTAAAAAATTGGTGGATCAAAAACAAATTATAGAAAAAAATGACAAGTATGAGACAACATACCAAAATTTTAAGCGATGCATCCAAAGACATACTTAGGGAAAATTTGTGTCTCTGAACACTTTCATCAATAAAAGAGAGAAAGTACAACTTAAAAAAAACCTAGAAAACCAACTAACTAACACCCCCCAATTGAATACCAAAATAGAAATCCTGAAAGTCAAAGGAGAGAAAAAGATTGAAAGCAAAAACAAAACAAAACCTGAATTAACAAATAAAATTGGAAACTAGGTTTGGGGGAAAACAGTAAAATAGATAAGCCATTAGCTAACTTGATTTAAAAAAAAAGAAAACCAAATTTTCAATTATCAAAAATGAAAAAGGTGAATTCACAACCAATAAAAAAAAGATAAAAGCAGTTATTAAATGCTATTCACCCAATTATATACCAATAACACTGACAAGGTAAGTTAAATGGGTACATATTTTAAAACATAAATTGTGCAGATTAACTTAACAGAAAATAGAGGACTTAATCTTATCCTTAGAAAAATAAATAAATAAACAAATCATAAATAAACTTCCAAAGAGAAAAAAATAAATAGAACCAAATGGATTTACAAGCAAATTCTACCAAACTTGTAAAGAAGAATTCCAATACTACATGAGCTATTTGAAAAAAAATAGGAAAAGAAGAGGTCATATCAAATTCCTTTTATGACACAAATATGGACTTGATACCTAAATCAGGGGGAGTCAAAACAAATAGACTAATATTCCTAATGAATATTAATGCTGAAATTTTAAATAAAATATTAGCACTGAAACTGCAGCAACCTGTCACAAAAATTATATACTATGATCAAGCTGGATTTATGCTAGGATTGTAGGGCTGGTTTGATATTGAAAAAACTATAAGCGTATTTACCATATTCATAACAAAAACAACCAAAAATCATATATCATATCAATATATACAGAAAAAACTTTTGAGAAGTTACAACATCCATTCCCATTAAAAACATTAGAAAGCATAGGAATAAATGGAGCTTTTCTTAAATTGTAAACTATATCTAAAAGCAAGAGTCAGTGTTTTCTATAATAGGATAAGCTAGGTGCCTTTCCACTACAAAGATAAATCAAAAATGTCCATTGATTTGTTTGCTCTCATATGCCTGGGTTAAAGCAAATCCCTGGGTTTGAAATTTCTAGAAAATTGATACTCAGACAATGATTCACAAAATTTATTGTTAGGCAACATAGCAAGCAGGCAAGCGAAGTACGTACATACACACTATGTGGCAATATAAACAGAGGTTTGTCCCCACTTGGAAGAAGCTCAAGCCAGCATGAGAGTGAGGGAGGCATGTTAGGGAGGGAACATGCTCAAAGCTGGGGGTTGGGTGGCAAGATTATATCAAGATTATGTACCCTAAAAATGGGCTTAGTTGAGAACGAATAATCAAGTACCAGAGATAATAAGGAGCATTCCTTTTTCTTTTTTCAATTTCCATTCATTTTTAAGTTGAATACAAAAAGACAAAAATAGTACATTTCCATCTACACAGTACAATACAAAAAGAGGATTCAATATAAAACCATAAATTTCCATTTCACACTGTTTAGTTGTTTTTTAAACTATGTAACAAACACTACACGTCATTTTCAAAGCCACCCTGCTTTTCTGTGCTTCTTCTAAGTTTCTTTTGTTCTCTGCTGTGCACTTTTAATTTTTTTCTCCCTCTCTCTTCAGTCTGTCCTAGAGAAGACTACGAATAGACACACACACACACACACGTAAAACCATACTATACCTACTTCTATTTATCTCTTTCTCTGAATGTGGATAGTTTCTTCCTTCATGGGTCCTTTGTAGTTGATTTGAGTATTTATAATACTCAAAATGGCTTAGTCATTCTAAGTTGTTCTTAGAAGGTTATTTCTGTTACTGTGCAAAACGTCTCGGTTTTACTCATTTCGCTCTTCATTATTTCATGCAAGTCTTTCCATGTTTTTTTCTAAAATCAACCAGCTCATCATTTCTTAAAGCACAGTAGTATTCCATCACAATCATATACTACAACTTATTCAGCCATTCCTTTTCTTGTGATATCTCCCTTTAAATCTAGGTCATGTATTCATTTTGACCTTATCTTAATAAATAATGTAAGATACTGGTCTATGCCCAACTTCTGCCAGACTGCTTTCCAGCTTTCCCAACAATTTTTACCCAATAATGAATTCTTATCCAAAAAAATATAAATCTTTGCATTTATCAAACATTAGGTTATTATAATCACTTACTACCATGTATTATATATCTACTCTTTTCTACTAATCTACCTTTCTATTTCTATTTCAGTACCAGATCGTTTTAAGTACTGCCTTATAGTATAGTTTAAGATCTGATACTGCTAATGCTTCTTCATTTATATTTTTTCCACTAATTCCTATGATATTCTTGACCTTTTGTTTTTCCAAATGAATTTTTTTATTATTTTTTCTAGCTCAGTAAAATAATTTTTTGGTAATTTAATTTAAAAGTCATTGAATAAATAGATTAGTTTAGGTAAAATTGTCATTTTTATTATTTGGCTCTGCCTATCCATAAATAATTAATATTTCTCCAATTATTTAAATCTGACTTTATTTGTATAAAAATAATTTTATATTTATGTTCATGTAGTTTCTGAGTGTGTTTTAGTAGGTATCCTCTGAGATATTTCACGCTGTCTACAGTTACTTTAAATGGGATATCTCTTGCTATCTCTTCTTGCAGGTTTTCATTTGTGATGTGTGGGAATGCTGATAATTTATGTGGATTTACTTTATATACTGCTACTTTTCTAAAATTAATAATTGTTTCAGCTGGTTGTGTCTCTGGGATTTTCTAAGTATATCATCATATTGTCTGCAAAAAGAAATAGTTTTATTACCTCATTGCCCATTCTGATTCCTTCAATTTCTTTTTCTTCTCATATTGCCATTGCTAGCATTTCTAATAAAATATTGAATACTATTGGTGATAATGGGCATCCTTGTTTTACTCCTGATCTTATTGGTAAGGCTTTTAGCTTCTCCCCATTCCAAATAATATGTGCTGATGGTTTTAGGTAAATGCTTCTTACCATTTTAAGGAAAAATCTATTTCTACCTGTGCTTCCAAGTGTTTTTAATAGCAATGAGTGTTGAATTTTATCAAAAACTTTTTCTGTACATATTGACATAATCATATTATTTTTGTTACTTTTGTTATTAATATAATCACTTATGTTAATAGTTTTCCTTATGTTTCCTTATCTTTGCATTTCTAGTATAAATCCCACTTGGTCACAATGTGTAATCTTTGTAATATATTGTTGTCATCTCCTAGCTAGTATTTTATTTAGGATTTTTTGCATCCATATCCAAAAATAAAATTGGTCTATAATTTCCTTTCTCTGTTTTTGCTCTTCCTGTTTTATTAGTACCATATTTGTTTCATAAAAGGAGTTTGGTGGGACTCCTTTGTCTATTATTCCAAATTATTTAGTATTAGAATTAGATCTTTAAATGTTTGGTAGAATTCACTTGTAAATCCATCTGGTCCTGATGTTTTTTTTCTTAGAAAGCTCATTTGTGGCCTGTTCAATTTCTTTTTCTAAAAGAAGAGATTCTAAATAAGAGAAAATTCTTCTGTTAATCTATGTGGCTTACATTTTTTGTAAATATTCTTCCATTTCACTTAAGTTTTTAAATTTATTGGCATATAATTGCAAAATAACTCCTTATAGTCACTCTGATTTCATCTTCATTAGTGGTATATTCACCCTTTTCACTTTTAATAATAGTGAGTTGCTTTTCTTCTCTCTCTCTTTAAATCATATTAACCAAAGGTTTATCTGTTTTATTGTTTTTTTTTAAAAATCAACCTTTAGTTTTATTTATCAATTTAATGGTTTTCTTATACTCAGTTTCATTAATCTCAACTTTAATTTTTGAGATTTCCAATTTGATATTTAATTGGGGACTTTTAACTTTTTTTTCTAGTTCTTTTTAGTTTCATGGCCAATTCATTGATCTGATCATTCTCAATTTCATTGATATAAGCATTTAGAGATGTAAATATTTCTCTGAATACCGTACTTGCTGTATCTCATAGATTTTGATACGTTATCTCATTATTGTCATTCTCTTTAATGAAATTATTGATTGTTTCTATGATTTATTCTTTAGTCCATTCATTCTTTAAGATTAAATTGTTTTGTCTCCAATTAGTTTTTACTCTGTGTTTCTGTGATCCCTCATTGAATATAATTTTTATTGCATTATGATCTGAAAAGGATGCATTCAATATTTCTAATGTTCTACATTTTACTAAGAAGTTTTTATGTCCTACTACATGGCCACTTTTTGTAAAGGTACCATGTACTGCTGAAGATGTGTTTCTTTCTATTCCTATTCAATTTTCTCCAGATAGCTTTCATATCTAGCTTAACTAAGATTCTATTCACCTCCTTAACTTCTTTCTTATTTTTTTTTAGATTTATCTAATTCTGAAAGAAGGTTAAAGCCCCCCCTACTATTATATTATTACTATCTGTTTCTACCTGTAATTCATTTAAGTTTTTCTTTAAAATTTTAGATGCTATAGCATTTTGTGCATATAGGTTTAGTACTGATATTGCTTCATTTTCTATTGTACCTTTTATCATAATGTCATTTCCCTATTTATCTCTTTTAATTAAATATATTTTAGTTTAAACTTTGTCTGAGATCATGATTGCTACCCCTGCTTTTTTTTTTACCTCAGCTGAAGCACAATAAATTCTACTCCAGTCCTTAATTTTAACTGTGTCTCTCTCATTTTAAATGTGTTTCTTGTAAATAACATGTCAGATTCTAATTTTTAATCCATTCTGCTATCTAATTGTATTTTATGGGTGAGTTTATATCACTGACATTCAAAGTTATAGATAGTAGTTGTGTATTTCCCTTCATCCTATTTTTCCTCTCTGTTATCCTTCTCATCCCTTCTTTTTCCCCTATCTCTCCTTACACATCTGATTTACTTCTAACCACTACTTCCCTAATCCACACTCTTTTTAAGAATTCCTCCCTTACCCTTTTCCCTTACCCTTCTATTCCTTAATCTAACTATCCCTGTAAGAACCTCTCCTTTATGCTGTCCCCCAATTCTCCTAAAAGTCCTTCCTTCTAAACCCTTCAAAAAGTCCCTCCCTTATCTTGTCCCTTCATCCTCCTATTACTTTTTATTTTAGAAAACTTTTATACCCTTCTAGATGTATATGGTATTATCTCTTTAACCCAGTTCCAATGAGAATAAGGTTCCAGCACTACCAGTTGACCCTGCTTCCACTGTTACAGTTCTTTCATTCACACATCGTTTATATGAGATAATTGTTCCATTTTACCTCTTCCTACCCAAATTTTATTTTTTAGAACCATCCCATCATACTCAAATCAACCTCAAGTCTTCAATTTATGTATGCTCTTTCAAACCACCCAAGTAATGATAAATTCTTAAGAGTACAGATAACAATTCCCCATATAAGAAGCAAATAATTTGACCTTATTGAGTGCCTTATAATTGATCTTTAATGTTTACCTTCTGTCTTACCTGGATCTTATATGTCAAATTATCCATTGAGTTCTGGTCTTTTTGTCACCAATACCTGAAAGTCTTTCAAATCATTAAATGCCTTTTTTTAAAAAAAATTAATTTATTTAGATTTATCAACAATCACTTCCATATTTCCAAATTTTTTTACCCCTCCCTCCCCACCACCTTCCCCAAGACGGCACACAATTTGATATAGGCTGTACAAATACATTCCTATTAAACATAGTTTCACATTAGTGATGTTGTAAGTAAGAATTAGAACCAATTGGAGGAACCACCAGAAAGAGGAAACAAAACTCAACAAAAGAAAAAAAAATAGCAAATAGTATGCTTCGATCTACAAACTCCATAGTTCTTTCTTTGGATGTGGATAACATTTTCCATCATGAGGCTTTTGGAGATGTCTTAGATCCTTGTATTGCTGGGAAGGGTTAAGTTTATCAATATTAGTCATCACACAAAGTGGCTATTATTGTGTACAGTGTTCTCCTGGTTCTGCTCACTTCACTCAGTATCAGTCCATACAAGTCTTTCCAGGTTTTTATGAAGTCAGCCTGTTCATCATTTCTTATAGCGCAATAGTATTCCATTACATTCATATGCCACAACTTGTTCAGCCATTCCCCAATTGATGGGCATCCTCTCAATTTTCAATTCTTTGCCACCACAAAAAGAACAGTTATAAATATTTTTGTACATATGGGTCCTTTTCCCATTTGTATGATCTCTTTGGAATATAGTCCTAGAATTGCTATTGCTGGGTCAAAGGGTATGCACATTTTTATAGCCCTTTGGGCATAGTTCCAAATTGCTCTCTAAAATGGTTGAATCATTTCACAACTCCACCAACAATGCATTAGTGTTCCAATTTTCCCACACCTTCTCCAACATTATCATTTTCTTGCTTTGTTATCTTGGCCAATGTGATAGGTGTGATGTGGTACCTCAGAGTTGTTTTGATTTGCATTTCTCTAATCAATAATGATTTAGAGTAAATGCCCTTTTGAAAAAAAATTAGGATTATTCTCAGCTTTGCTGGGTAAGTTATTCTTGGTTTCAAATTCACCTTCTTTGCTCTTCCAGTTACAATGTTCCAAGTCCTTCAATCTTTTAATGTACAAGCTGCTAGATCTTGTGTTATCCTAACAATAGTTCCACTGCATTTAAATTGTTTTTTCTTGTTGCTTGTGGTATTTTCTCCTTCACCTGGGAACTTCACAACTTGACTATCATGTTTCTATGAGTTCTCATCTTGGGATCTCTTTCAGGTGGTGATTAATGGATTTTTTCTATTTCTATTTTGTTCTCTCATTCTAATTGTATTTTTTTTTATTTTTTCCCCTGTTACATGTCAAGGAAATTTTTACTATTCATTTTCACAAGATCTTGAGTTCCAAAAATTTTTCTCCTTCCCCTCCCCTCTTCTGAATATGGTTGGCTGTTTGATATAGTTTTTTTTTATATTATTTGGGGGTTTTTTGTTTTGTTTTGTTTTGTTTCCTCTCTCTCATTCTAGGGCTTCAGGGCAATTTTCCTTAATGATTTCTTATAATCTTATATCTAGATCTTATAATCTCATATCTAGACTCTTTTTTAAAAAACCGTAACTTTCAGGTAGTCCAACAATTCTTATATTGTCTCTCCTTACTGTTCTCTAGATCAGTTGTTTTTCTAATGAAATGCTTCACATTCTCACATTCTCTTCTATTTTTCATTCTTTTAATTTTGTTTCATTATTTCTTGGTGTCTTATAACATCATTAGCTTCCCCTAGCCCAATTCTAGTTTTAAGGAGTCATTTTCTTCCTTAAGTTTTTGAATCTCTTTTTCCAACTGGTCGGCTTTCTTTTCATAATTTTCTTAATTTTTTTGGATTGTTCTTATTTTTTCCCTAATTTTTCTTCAACCTCCCTTATTTGATTTTTAAAGTCCTTTTAAAGCTCTTCCAAGAACTCTTTTTGGGCTTGTGACCATTTAACATTTTTCTTTGAAGTAGGAGTGGCCTTTTTTTCACCATCTTCTGAGTATAAACTCAGATCTTCTCTATCCCCATCGTAGCTATCTATGGTCAGGTTTTTTTCTCCTTTACTTACTCATTATTATTATCTTTTTTTTTAGCAGCTTATTATTATTATAGTCAGGTTCTAGTTCTGAGATGAGGGGCTTCAAGTTTTTCATATTGTTATTTTCTGAGCACTGTCTCAGGGCCTGACCTTAGACACTCCTCTCCACCACCGAGCCACAACTAGGGCCCCCAGCCACGCTGTCATCTTATATAGTCTTGCTCCATACACTCCATCCTGTGGCTGCAAACTTCAGCTCACCTCTCTCTGTTGGAACTGAAACCAGGGACTTTGCTCTCCTGCAAGTGCCCACAGCCAGCAGGGTCCCTGACCTTCTGCTAACATGTATCTGCTCCTCCTTACCCACAGCCATAGCCCGAGACTGCATCTGGCAACCCAAGACAGGACAGGGTCCTTCAATATTCCCCTACTCAGCTCTCCCACTCCCACGCTGCCTGTGAGATACAAGTTCCTGCCCCCAGGTTTTATTGGTTATTGATTCAACAGAAACTGCCCGGTGTGTGTTTGCACTGTACTTGGGCCAATCCTCTGCCTCTAGAAGTTGGGTCTTTACTGAGGTCCTCCCAAGTAGTCTTAGGAGGACAACTGCTTTACCCTGACTTTTAATCATTTCTGCTATTCAAAGTTCACTTTAAGGCAATGTTTTGCCTTGTTCGTGGGAGAAATTTGGAAAGTCTGGTATTTTCTGTCTTATTCCATCATTTTCCCAGAATCCTCTTTCCAGGAAGCATTCCTAATCAGACCCAGATAAGGTGGAAAAGTTCTGAGTCCCTTACTGATAAGAGGCTCCAGTGAAGCTCAGGGTAGGAGTTTCTTTATCAGAACCACAAACTGGTGGGAAAAGCTAATGTTAACTAAAGCTGCAGAGGGAGAATGACTCAAGGCTCCTAAAGCAGATTGAAATGACATTAGATCAAAAAGCCTCAAGCCATATCCATCTGACACAGAGTTAACAGTGGAAATTACAGTTATCTGTTTTGCCTGTATGTTTTTATGGGCATTAGTACCACTTAGCCTAAGTGATTCCGTGTTGGAGTCCTCTCATTATAAATATAATATCAAACAATATACATGACATCAAATAATAACTGATATCAAACAAGTTTACAATGATCATATCCATTATTACTATTAATATTAAAGATAGTGTTAGAAATTCTAGCTAAGACAATAAGACAAGAAAAATAAATGGAAGGAATAAGCATAGACAAAAAGGAAACAAAACTGTCAGTTTTTTTCTTTTTTATTAATTTATTTATTTTGAGTTTTCAACATTCACTTCCGTAAGTTTTTGAGTTTTAAATTTTCTCTGCCTCCCTCCCCTCTCCCTTCCCTCAGAAGGTGTACAATCTGATATAGGCTTTACAAATACATTCTTATTAAACATATTTTCACATTAGACATGTTGTAAAGAAGAATTAGAATGAATGGGAGGAACCACGAGAAAGAAGAAACAAAACAAAACAAAAAAATAAAGAGAGAGAAAGAGAGCAAATAGTCTGGTTCCATCTGCATTCAGGCTCCATAGTTCTTTCTCTGGATGTGGACAGCATTTTCCATTATGAGTCTTTTGGAATTGTCTTAGATCCTTGCATTGCTCAGAAGAGCTAAGTCTATCAAAGTCAGTCATCGAACAACGTGGCTGTTATTGTGTACAGTGTTCTCCTGGTTCTGCTCACTTCACTCAGCATCAGTTCATATAAGTCCTTCCAGGTTTTTCTGGAGTAGGTTTTTTACCTTCTTATCATTTCTTATAGCACAATAGTATTCCATTACTTTCATATGCCACAACTTGTTCAGCCATTCTCCAACTGATGGGCATCCCCTCAATTTCTGATTCTTGGCCACCACAAAGAGAGCTGCTATAAATATTTTTGTACATAACTATCACTGTTTTGCTGATGATATGATGACCTAAAGAATCTAAAGAAGCAATTTTTAAAAATAATTTTTAAAAATTTTTAAAAAACAATTGACAGCTTCAGCAAAGTTCAAGATATAAAACAAACCCATGCAAATCATCAGCCTTTCTGTATGTTTCCCACAAAATCTCAGTTGGAAGAGATAGAAAGAGAAATTCCATTTAAAGTAACTACAAAACAGGAACTAGATAAAAACAAATAGAAAGCACTTTATGTAAACAAAGATACCTAAATAGTTGGAAAAAAATATTAATTACTTATGAGTAGACCAAGCCAATATAATAAAAGTGACAACAGCACCTAAAGCAGTTTACTTATTCCGTGCCATATCATTCAAAATACCCAAGGATTACCTTGTGAAACTAGAAAAAATAATAACAAAATTCATCCAAAGGAACAAAAGGTTAAGAATATCAAAGGAATTAATGGGGGAACAAAAGTGGGAAGAAAAGATTCTAGCAATACCAGATCTCAAACTATACTTCAAAGATGTAATCACCAAAACAAGTTGGTACTGGTTAAGAAATAGAGTTTCATTGGTGGAACAGATTAGGTACCTAACATACAGAAACCAAAGTGGATGGTAACCTAGTGCTTGATAAAACCAAAGATTTTAGCTTTGTTGTTCAGGTGTTTCTGTTATATCTACTTTTCCATGACCCTATCAGGTTTTTCTTGGCAAAGATACTGGAGTGGTTTGCCATTTCCTTCATTTTACAGATAAGGAAATTGAAGCAAACAGGGTGAAGTGACTTATCCAGGGTGTCTGAGGTTAGATATTAACTCAGATCCTCTTGATTCCAGGTCTGGTATTCTATCCACTGCACCACCCAGCTGTCCTATATTAGGACAGTTATTCACTATTTGACAAAAACTTTTGGGAAACTAGAAAGCAGTGGCAGAAACCACATATAGATCAATATCTCATACCATATATACCAAGACAAACTTTAAATGAGTACATGGTTTAGACATAAAAGGTGAAATGATAAACAAATTAAATAAGAATGGAAGAAATTTTCTGTCAGATCAATAGATAAGGGAAGAATTCAAGATGGAACAAGAGAAATAGAGATTTATAAGAGGTAAAATGTGCAATCTTCATTATATAAAATTTCAAAAGTTTTGCACAAACAAAACCAATGCAACTAAAATTAAAAGAAGCAAAAAATTGGGGAGGGAGGAGAGAATTGAAGAAATGAGTGAACTAATTGAGGCACAGGAATATAATTGAATGTTATTGTACTGTAAGACTGATGAAAGGGATGATTTCAGAGAATCCTGGATCACACTGATGAAGAGTTAAGTGAGCAGAACCAGGAGAATGATGTTTACAAGGGCAGTAGCATTGTAAACAAACAAACCTAAAATATTTAATAATTGTGACCAATGCAATAACTTTCCATGTTTCTATGATAATGACCTATGATAAAACATATTTTCTATTTCCTGACAGAGTGGTGGTGGTCTCAAGGTGAAGAAAGAGACATATATTTTTGGACATAGCCACTCTGTGGATTCATTTTGCTTGACTTTGTTTATTTATTACAAGGTCTTTTTTTTTTCTTTCTCTTAATTTTTAATGGTTTGCAATCTGGTTTCTCAAAACTTTCATTGGTTTACTAACTGTGGGACCCTGGGCAAATCACTCAACTGCCTCAGTTTCCTCAACTGTAAAATGGAGATAATAAAAGCACCTACCTTACAGGGTTGTGAGGATCAAATGAAATATTTGTAAAGTGCTTAGCACAGTGTCTGACACATTGCAGGGGTTTAATAAATACTTACTTCCCTTATCTTCCCCCTCCTCAACTATCTTTCCAGGTTGATTACATGTTATTTTCCCTCCTTCACTCTATGGCCAAGCCAAACTTATCCTGCTTGTTTCCAATATGTAACATTCTTTCTCACTCTACCAGTTCCATGCCAAAAAAAAGTTGAACTACTTACATTTGAATTGTCTTAGGAAGCTTCTGAAGATCACCTGGGAAGATAAGGTACCAGACATTCAGGTCCTTTCTCAAGCTGAATTGCCAAGAATTCAAAGTCTACTGCCAAGAATGCAATACTGATGGGCTGGCCATGTTGTTCAAATGCCAAACGTATGTTTGCCTAAAAAAGTATTTTACAGAGAACACACATGTGGCAGGGACTCACATGGTGGTCAGAAGAAGTATTACAAGGACATCCTCAAGGTGTCTCTGAAGATCTTTGGAATCGATTGTGAGACACGGGAGACACTGGCACAAGATAATCCACCATGGTGTGCCCACATCCAAGAAGGCACTGTGCTCTATGAGCAAAGCAAAATTGCTCAAAGAAACATGAGATGCACAAATTTAGAGACATCTCCCTCCCAAATGGTCATGTAGACTATTTATGCCTGATCTGTGGTAGAATCTTCCAAGCTCATGTTGGTACAGTTAGACACACTATGCGTGGACCCTGACATCACAATGTCATTTTGGTCCTCTTCAAGCATAAAGGACAAACAACAACAACCCTTATTTAGGCTGTTCATCTAGGGTGTGGTCTTATTTATGTCTTAGAACTTGTAGCCCCTTCAAGAATTAACTCATATGGGAGCAGCTAAGTGGTACAGTGGATAAAGCACCAGCCCAGGAGTCAGGAGGATCTGAGTTCAAATCTGGCCTCAGACACTTGACACTTACTAGCTGTGTGACCCTGGGCAAGTCACTTAATCCCATTGCCTAACCAAAAAAAAAATAACTCCTACAAAGGACCTTTATTGACTCCCTCAGTTATTAATGCTATCCCAACTCTGTAGTTAATTTGCATTTATTCTGCTTATATTTTGCATTTATGTATCTGTATAATTGTTGTACCCCTCCTGATCCTCAGTAGAGTGCAAGTTTCTTGTGGAAAAGAACTGCTTGATTGTTGTCTTTGTTTTCCCACCATTTAGCACAGTGTCTGACACATACTAGGTCATTTATAAGAGTTTATTGAATTAATGATGCTATTTTTGCTCTAAGTTATCATTGTTTCCTTTTCTAAATGTTCATAGATCATCTCTTTAATAATGTGTCCTAGAATTTTGCTAGGAATTAAAGTCAAGCTCACCAGCCTGCTATTTGAATGTTTTACCTTCTTCCTTTTTGCAAAAATTAGGATATTTGCTCTGCTCCAATTCTACAGTATTTCTTTCATTTGCCATAATTTTTTAAAGACTCTGGCAGCAACACATACATTATGCTAAGAGCTTAAAAATATATTGCTTGAATATGCCCATCATTCAGATTCATAAATTTGTAACACATAATCCAATGGAGTATAAAAGTAGGATAGAATAAAGACTAAATATGCTAGATGCTACACCAAAGTGTTGTTGTTTAACATAAGCTTCTCACGTTATCTGTCCATTATTTGTCCAAATGCCTTTAGAAGTTGTTTTAATTTCTTTAGGTATCGGGGCCCACGATGATGCCTTGGAAGAATGAAGAAGTAACATACCTTTATGGTAACATTCTGTTACCATAAAAATTTGGGGCAGAGTAATTTAATGTAACAAATTGTCACTTTACCAACATAACTTTTGGTGTTTTCTCAGACCTATTCCACGATGGCTGAATCCCTCATATTTCTTCATTGCTATCTCCTTGAGGTTTGTCTGTTTTTTGAAATCTGACTTGATATGGCGAGGTATCCCTTTCTAATAACAATTTTCACCACACCCTTTTCATTCAGAAAGATTCTTTCCCTCAGACTATGTCAATCACTCTAAGGCATAGTCACCAGAGATTTTTGCTAAGGCATCCATCAGTAAAAATGTTTAAGCATGTGCCCCCAATGTGTGTATATTTACTCATTTATAAAATTATACACACATACTACTGCACTAATAATTATGTGTATTGTAAAACTTACACAAAAACAGATATTATTAAAGGATGAGATATTGATGAAATGATGTTTGATGCTAGAGTCAATGGGAAGCCACTAGAGTTTAGTGAATAAGGAAGATATGACATGGTCATATCTCCTCTACTTCAAAAAAAATCACTTTGATAGTAGTGTGGAAGATAAATTGGAGAAGGAGCAGGAGCGGGCGGGGGGAGGAGACTTGAAGCAGTTAGACCAATTATGGGACTATTATAACAATCCAGTTAAGAAGGGTTGGGGGATGAGAGACTGCGCTTAGGTGGGTCATAGTTGTTTTAGTGGAGACGAGGGGACAGATGTTGGAGATCTGGGGGTAAAAATGACAAAATGTGTAAATTGATTGGATATAAGGGAGGGATAAGGGAAAGAGAAAAGTTGAGGATGACAATAAGGTTGTGAGAACCTGGATGACTGGAAGGATGGTGGTGCCTTCAACAATACCAGGGAAGTTTGATGAGGGGAGGGTTTGGAGGAAAGATAACGTAATGACACCTGAGGTGCGTATCACAATCCAGCCTTATCTATTCATCCTGATTAACTAACTCACTCTGTCCTATCCAAAATCAAGAGGCAAAAGTCAATCACTTAACATGTATTTATTAAGTACCTAACTGTATTCCAGGCACTATGCTAAGCACTGGGGATACAAAAAAAGATAGTCCTTGCTCTCAAGGAGCTCGCAGTTTAATAGGGGAGACAGTATGCAAACAACTATGTACAAACACAATATATACAGGACAAACTAGGGATAATCAACAGAGTGAAGGCATGGGCATTAAATGTAATCAGGATAGGCAGGGTTTTAGCTTGGACCTGAAGGAAGTCAGGGAAGCCAGGAGGTGGATGTGAGAAAGTCTCTTACCAATCATTGCCTCTAATCACAGAGACTGACTTCCAATGGGGCAACAACACAGCCACAAGGTATTTTGGGAGTTAGAGATGGAGGTGGAATTTTCCCAGTGACACCAAGGCTGCTACTGTGGGTGCCATGGAAGCCCTGAGGGAAAGATGTCTGGCTCAGAAAGTGGGGGTGGAGGCTGCTATCATGAACAGCAGGGAGGAGTGGCCGAGTGCTGGAGATGAGAAGAGGTGGTTATGTTGGAGACAAGTGCCCATGATTAGCTATGGCAGCTTGGATACGATGAGATTCATTCTCCTACCCTGACTTGTTGATCAGGCACTGCTGAGATAAGGTTAAGTGCCTCATTTCTGAGAACATTGCCTAAGAAGCAGAGATTTAACCTCTTGCATTTCAGCCTTCCTCCTGAGCCCTGAAGCTCTAATCAGTACCCTGAAAGACTAGAACTTTTAGAGGGCAGCTAGGTGGTGCAGTGGATAGAGCACCGGCCCTGGATTCAGGTAAGACCTGAGTTCAAATCCGACCTCAGACACACAACACTTACCAGCTGTGTGACATTGGGCAAGTCACTGCATCCCATTGCCTAGCCCCACACCCAAAAAAAGATTAGAAACTTTAAAAGGGATTAATAACCAGAGCATTTTTTTTTTGCTGGATAGTCTGAGTTCATTGTAGAAACTAATGGAGCATATTGGACTGTCCACTGGTTTTCAAAATTGAATAGGAAGAGAAGAGTGGGCAGGATTTTCTTGGGGAAATGGTACTTTAAATATACCCAAGCCTCTCCTTAACACCAAAGCCTGTCTTTTTTTAACATCAGTATCCCTCTAGTGATAGTTTTTGGCTGTGAGTGATAGAATACCATACTTCCCGAAGAATTAAAGTTCCGAGCCTTCCCATCACCCACAGGAAATCTAGAGGTCATGGTTGATATGAGTAAGCTTCAACATATTACAGATAAAGAAAAATCCATTTTTCTTAAGCTGAGCACATAATTCCAGTCTATCCTTTAGAATTATCATCTCTCATTCAAAGTGCTATTTAAGCACACATAGTTAAGAATTGCACAAGAAAAGAGTCATAAAGGACACCATCAGAGAAATGTTTGACTGGAAAAGTTGGTGTTCTTATCATGTAGTGAGATTAAAGGAAAACAATAGTCAATCCATATGCTCTGTTAGTTATCTGCAGTAAATTCACATGCATTTTAAGTGTTTATTAAATTAACAAGGTTAATTGCTTATGTCTCCATCTGAACTTTTTGTTTTGTTTGTGTATTTTGTAGTTATATTAATGCTTTTTTTTTTTGCATTTTTATTATCTCTCACTAACTCTTCCCCACATAGACATTATCCAAGTTCAATTCCCCATCACCTCTGGCCAGGACTATTGCAATAGCCTTCAAATTGTTTTCTCTGCCCCCAGTCTATCCTCCACTCAGCAGCTAAAGGTGTTGTTGTTGTGTTTTTTTGAATGTAGGTCTGATCTCCTTACCCTACTCCAATATCTTTCTGTTACTTTCAGGATCAAATATAAAGTTTTCTGTTTGGCATTTAAAGCCCTTCATTGCTTTGTCTTTTTCAACCTTTCCAATCTTCTTACACTTTACTCCCCTGCATGTGTTCTACAATCCCACTAAACTGACCTATTTACTATTCCTCACATAGGACACTTCCACCTCCAAATGTTTCCACTGACTGTCCCTGGCCCTCCCCCTCCCCTGTATGTAGAATGCTCCCCCTTTTACCTCTGCTGCCTGCCTGGTTTTCCAGACTTCCTTCAAGACTCAACTCAAAGCCCAACTTCTGCAGGAGACCTTTCCTTAGTCCCCCAGCTGTTAGTGCCTCTTCTCCGAGATTACTTTCCTTAGACTCCTTCTATATCTGATATGTTATTTACATGTTCTCTCCCCTAATTGGAATATGAACTCCTTAAGGTTTCTCCCTTTCTTTGTTTCTTCATTGCTTAGCACAGGACCTGACACATAGTAAGTGCTTTAATAAATTCTTGTTGACTGACTGCTTCCATAGATTTTTTTTAACCTCAATCAATTAGTACACTGTAGATTAGTCTTTTTAGATAACTCCTCAATTTCTCTCTCATTGAAATTGTTTTGCTTGTGTCTTCATTATTTCATGTTTGAGCTAATAGAATTTTAGTTCATCTTCCCAGCAATACTAGCTTACCTTTAGAAGCCTTTGCTACTCTCTTTTTTTTTTTCATATACATTGACCCACTGCATTGTGGAAAAGCAGACACCTTCTTAGAGGACTCAGCTCCTCTTTTCAGGCTATTCTATCCTCAGTCCTTTATAGGACTGATTTGGACATGCTTGCTACTACAGTAGGATTAAATCAACCCATGTATATCCAGTCCTTGACCTCCAATCTCACCCTAATTCCTTTGGAGACTGGAGATTTCCCATTGCCACCATTATCTTCCATATTAACTTCTGTAGAATCAATCTGGTGAGAGACAAGAAAAACTCCAATAATTATTTAAAGCAATTGTGTTTGACCCAGCCAAGCTGGATTTGACTTATTTCTTGAATTTGTGTAGCACCAAAGGCCCTCTCATATGTGGGCACCTTAAATCTTACTTTAAACGAAGGCATATTGTGGAACAGTTTCCACTCAAAGCCATAGGTCATAAGCGCCCACCAATATACTATTATTATTTTACATAGCCATAGGACACATTAGTTCAAAGCATAAAACATCTAAACAAATAGTAAAAGAAAATGAGTGACAAGAAAGTCTATTCTCGTCCCCTTTAATAAAGGATACTTTCCACAGGTTACTACACCCTTAAAGGGAAGGGAAGATGTGTAGAAACTTTACAATCAGGGCAACTCAGCCTTCTAATACTGTAGAGCAGACATTGGGATTTGATAATGTCATCATATTGCTGTCTGCAGGAAATATCTACAGAGCTGTTGCTCTGCTCTACTGCCATGTACTGATATTTAGCTCCAATATGACTTCTTCCTCAGTAGGAGAAGGGGGTCTGTCTATTATTAAATTATAGATGCAGGGACTATTTTAGCTCTTTTGTGACATAAATACCAGCCATATTCATTAAGCCAGCTGGCTAAAGAATCCTTTAGGCATTTTATGTTTCCTTTTCTGAATTTCTTTTTTCTCACTTTCTTAATCTAAATTATTATTTGACTTCCTACTTTCAAGATGCCAGACTTAGCCTTTTTTTTTAGTCCAGACTTATGACTTCATTGGTGTAGGGAATTCCCTCTACCACTGAAGATACACAACTATTCTAAAAGTTATCTTACAGAGTTATCTGGATCACTGAATGGTTAAGTGACTTGTCCTGGTTTACACACATGACCAGTGTGTGTCAGAGTTTGGATATGAACTCATGTCTTCCTAACATAAAGGCCAGTCCTCCAACCACTATCGCACACTGCTTCTCAATGCAAAGTATGGTCTGTGAAAATCAAAGAGGTTGAATAGAGAACTTGAAAGAGGATGGTAACCTTTTCCCTCCTTTCCCCTCCCCCCAACCAGCATCCAAATTCTGAACTCTCCACAAATACAAGATTTATGAGTAACAGTCACATGCCTCTATTTCATATTGTGATGATCTCCAGAAGGAAATGATTCTTAATTGGTGGGACACTGCCTCTTTTAAGAGATGGCAAGATATGAAAATATAACAAGCAAGCAGTAAATCATGAAAAGACAAACTAGAATATGGATAAACATCTCTTAGATATCATCAGATATCATTGAGTGAATAGCAATTACAATAACAACCAACATAGCAGGTTTGCACTTATATAAAAACTTTCTCTTTTGGAATCCAAAATATTTTGGAACAGTAAACTAAGAAACATTGAGAAACCATATTTTAAATATAAAGAATATAAAACCCAGTGCTTTTGATGTAAAAGTGTGGGAACCCTAACGAAATGATAAAATGAACTCCATCTTCTCAGCATCTTCTCTTCACTCAACCATCCTGACTTCCAAGGGAAAAATGATCCTTAAAGAATCCCCCCAACCAGAGCATGCCTTCCCTTTAAACCAGGAGTTCTTAATCTTTTTTCCGTGTCATGGACCCCCTTTAGCAGTCTGGGAAAGCCTACAGACCCCTTCTGATAATAATATTTTAAATATGATACTATAATTTATATAACATATAATAATATATAATAAAACACATGGCATTACAAAGAAACCATGCTATTGAAATATAATTAACAACAAACAAAAACAAGTTTACAGACCTCCAATTAAGAGCCCCTGATTTAAATAATTTATGCACTTGAACAGCATAGGGATTTAAAAAACAAACAAACAAACAAACAAACAAGCTTATATATCTCCTGTCTGCTCCCCTGCTGTGCCTGAAATTCTTTCCACTATAGCCAGGGTAATAAACACAATAACCCTCAGTAGAATGTAAATTCTTTGAGGAAAGAGATCCTTTTCCACTGATCTTTGTATTCCCATGACTTATAGCATGGTACCTGGAGTAGAACAGGCACTTAAATATTGTTTAATTGAACCCCTGTTATCATCTAATTTGGACCCTCTCATTTTAAAATGGAGCATTAAATTATAGTTCAGCTAGATGGATGGTGATAGAAAGCTGGCTTTAAAGCCATAAAGATTCAGGTTTAAGTCGTCCTTCTGATACATACCGGTTGTATGACCCTGAGCAAGTCATTGAAATTCTGTGTGCTTCAGACAACTTTTGAGGACTTTAAGTTGCAGAGATGTCGCTGATCTACATTATCCTTGGGAGGTCCCTATACCACTGAATCACAGGTCCAGTCCTCTATCCCTGTTTTTATTGAGTACTCTGTCAGAAAAGATCTCAAAGAGAATCTCTTCACAAATAGCCCCACCAGAATAATGGCAAGTATTATAGTTTAATTTATTTTTTCTATATAGAGGAACCAAGATTAACCCATAGACATATGATGAGTTAGTTCCAAAACTAAGAACAGTACATTCAAGAGTTTTTATTCCCAATGCAGTGTTCTCAGATTTATCTAATACTTCCTCTCTCTACTCATTTTCATTTGCACATCATTTCTCCTTTTTGTCTGTGAGAACAGCAACATTTGGTATTAGCTTTCTCACGCAATATCCAAATTTACTATTAACATAAGAGTCTTTAGGTAAGGATTTTCAACATAGCTAAAAAATATTAAATCATATAGGACTCTGAAGGGGAAGTGTTGGCATCTATATTTTTCAAATGGAAAATTTATAAAAAATTGTTATATTTTCATAACCTGATTGGGTCAATACCAATACCAAGTAAAATTCTGGTTTACAGTTTACTTCCTAATATTCCCCAGTTCTGTGCTATTTATACTTTAAAAAGAGAATTTAAGGACTTAAAAAATGTACTGTTTGCAACTTTTTGGGGTCATTCTTTCCACTATATCTAACCAGTCCTAGACCTTTGACCGTATTTAACCCACCCCATCTTCCTACCATGCTTTCCTATGGCCACATTGTTGCTGTGGTTGTGCCTTCACAACGGAACCTTTCTACTTGTTGCTTTAGAAAGAGTAGTCAAATCAACATTACCATCAGTCAACTGCCCTATGGCTATACTTACCACCCCATGATTTTTCAAAGCAAAATATCCTTCCTTTAAAATCACCCCCCTAGTTATATTGTCTTCTCCTCTCAGAAGGGAAGGTGCTGAGGACCAGTGTGAGATTTGGAGTAAAAAAGATGTAGGTTCAAGTCCAGACTCTGACTCTCATTGATTATGTGTTCCTGGCCCCAGCCAATTCTCTAAAGCCCATAAGTTAAAGAGAAAGTACATTGGTGAAGGGGATTACCTCTCTGGGAGATCCCTACCTGATACAAAGAAAAAAAAAGATGTAAATAATAAAGACTATCCTTTCTATTGGTATTCTAAACATTTTGTACAATACCTGGCACATACCAAAGCTTCATAAATTATTTTTCATTAATTCATGTTTTTATTAAATTAGTATTATATTACATGTAAATAGACAATTAGAGAATCTTATGATCAAAAGGCATTATTTCCTTCATTTGGACCTTTCTTTTTATAAGCCACCTGCCATGACATTGGTGACCACATTGCTTAATGTCAATGTTAGCCCATCATTAAACACTATGTCAAATCCCCTAAAAACTCACAAACCAGTCCTCTAAGACTCTCCACTACTATGTCTCTTAGTTTCTTGGTCAGATTCTTGCTAATTCTATAATGCTACTGACATTACAGGATTGAGATTAGATACATTATAGCATAGAGACACCATGTGCCTGAATTGGGAATCTTCCCCATAAAGAACCCATATTCTCCTTTGACCTTTCCCCATAGTAAAACTACCCCTTTGTGGTACAATAACCTAACTTTCTGTCTTACTCACAGATGGTCTAAAGTTTAGTCAATAGATAATATGAACTAGATGTGGTAATATAAGGGAGATGATTTGATTTCATAGCTATCACTGAGACTTGGTGGGATGAAACTTATGATTGGACTATGGCTCTGAAAGGGTATACTTTATTCAGAAAGAACAGGATAATAAAGAGGTAAAGGGGGAGAGCTGTCAAGGAGTAGCATTAGTATATATTAAGAAAGTAAGCTCATGTGAAGAAATCCAGGAATCAGAGAGGGGAAACATGACAGAGTGTATTTGGGCTAATGTCAAAGGAGGGAGAGACAAGAGATGTTTGTTGTTGTAGTACATTACAGTCCACCTAAACAGAAAGAGGAAATAAATGAGGGTTTGGGAAACAGATAATATAATAACAATGAAGAACCTCTCTTATTCAGACATTTGCTGGAGCTCTCTTTCTGTCAAAAACAGAGAAGCTAATAATTTCTTAACTTGTTTTAGTGATAATTACAGCTAACAAGACACAATTCTATTCTGGATCAGATTTTTGCTAATGGGGAGGAATTCATTCATGGGGTATAAGTGATGGTAATCTTGGGAAAAATTGATGACTCCCTACTAGAGTATGACAAAGAAAAGGAAAGGAAATCTGATCATAGTTTGACATATATCCTATGTTTCGGAAAAGTAGGTTTCAAAGAGTTTAGAGGAAAAATAGATAGCATCTCATGGATAAAATGCTTTGGGGAAAGACAGCCCAGGAGGGAGAGGCTATGCTCATGAATAAAATTTTGAATTCAAAAAGAAAAATAGTTCCAATGAGGAATAAAAATGGTCTTTATTTGAAGAGACCTATGTGGATATACAGGTACCTCACAGACCAATGTAAAGATGATGGAAGCAAGGTAGGTAACAGAGATGAGTATAAGAGCATGGCATATGAGGGAAGCTATAAAAACAAAAAAGGGGTTTCATTTAGCCATGTTGGGAGAAAAGAAAGATCAAAGAAGTAAAATAAATTTTGCTTAAGATAAAGGGGATGATGACTATAAAGTAGCTAGGTAGCACAGTGGATATAGCACCTAGACCTGAGTTAAAATCTGCCCTCAGAGACTTACTGACTGTGTGACCCTGGGCAAGTCATTTAACTTCTGTTTGCCTCACTTTGCTCATCTGTAAAATGGAGATGATAATAATAGAACCTACCCCCCTGGATTGTTGTGAGGATTAAATTATACAATAATTATAAAGTGCTTAGCATAGTGCCTGGCACATAGTAGATGCTATGTAAATGTTAGCTACTATCACTACTATTATTACTAACGAGAGAGAAGTCAGAGCTGCTCAATTCTTATTTTGTTTCTATTTTCTCTACAAAGGAAAATGATTTTAATACTGGAGATGATAGAACAAAAATGACTAACAAGGAGTTAATAGCCAATAAAAGTAAGGAAATAGTAAGAAAATGTTTAGCTGTCCTTGATCAATTCAATTACTTGGTCCAGATGTTGAGTCTTAAAAGAACTAGCAGCTGTGATTGCTGATTCACTCTCGGTAATATTTTATAAGATCATAGAAAATGAGAGAAGTACCGTAAGATTAGAGGAGGGTAAAAGTTCCAATTTTTAAAAAGGCTGGGGTGAGTGGAGCAGTGTAAATTATAGGTCAGTGAGCTTGACTTCAATTCTTGGGAATATTCTAGCATACATTAAAGATGTTATTTGTGGTCATCTAGAAAAGAAAGTTATGATCACAAAAAAACCAACATGACTTCATCAGCAACAGGTTATGCCAGACTAACCACATTTCCTTTTTTGACAGGATTACTAAATTATTAGACAAAGGAAACACTGTGCATAGTTTTTGTCGTTCAGTCGTTTCAGTTGTGTTCGACTCTTTGTGACCCCATTTGGGGTTTTCTTGGGAGATACTGTAATGGTTTGCCATTTCCTTTTCCAGCTCATTTTACAGATGAAAAACTGAAGCAAACAGGGTTAAGTGATTTGTCCAAGGTCACACAGCTAGCAAATGTTCAAGGAAGGATTTGAACTCAATGAGTCTTTCTGACTCCAGGCCCAGTGCTCTATTCACTGTACCACCTAGCCACCCATGCTAATAGTTTATTTATAGTTTATTAAAGCTTTCAATAAGGTATCTCATGCTATTCTCAAAGAGAGAAAAATGACATATTGTGGAATCTAATCCATAAATATATGGATTATCATTTAATCATTAAATAATAATTAGAATATAATCATTAAAATAAAATCAGATGGATTTAAAACTGGTTGGAATACCAAACTCAAGAGTAGTTGTTAATGGTTCGATGTCAATGTGGCAGCAGTACTCTAAGGGAGCTTTCATGGGGTCTGTACTTGTCATTGTGCTATTTGACATTTTTATCAATGACTTGGATAAAGGAATAGGTGGCATGCTTATCAAATATGCAGATAGCACAAAGCATCTAGGGAGATATGCTGGGAAGAATATCTAATACTCTGGATGACAGGATCCAAAATGATCTTAACAGATTAGAACATTGGTCTGATTCTAAAAGGTAAAATTTTAGTAGGTTTAAATATAAAGTCTTGTATTTGAGTACAAGCACATACAAAAAAAAATTAACTTCACAAGTGTAAGATGGGGGAGCCATGGGTGGTTAGATAGTAGTTGTTCTCAAAGAGATCTAGAAGTTTGACTGTAAACTCAATCTGAACCAGCCATGCATGCATCATGGCAGTCAAATAATCTATTGTGATCTTGGGCTATATTTAGGTGGGGTAGGTAATTTTGAAGAATTGGGATGTGATATTCCCAACATATCTTGTCCTTACATCATCTGAAGGATTGTGTTGAGTTCTGTCTGCTACTATTTAAGAAAGGTATTGATAAATTGGAGAGTGTCCAGAAATTAGCAACCAAGATGGGAAAAGAATTTGAGTCTATGTCATATGAGGATTGATTGAAGGAACTGGGTATGTTTAGCTTGGAGATGAGAAGATTCAAAGGCAACACAATGGCTGTCTTTGATTATTTGAAGAGCTGTCATCTGGAGGACAGATTAGACTTGTTCCATTTGGCCCCAAAAGGTAGACTCAGAAGCACTGAGTAGAAGTTGCAATGAGTCAAATTTCAGCTCAATGTCAAGAAGAGCTTACTAATTGAAGGAAACTAAAAGTAAAATGGACTACCTAGAAAGGTGGTGGGTCCCACAAGATCTTTAAACAGAGGCTGAATGACCACTTGTTATGTATTTTACATTTGGGATTACTTTTGGATGTGTGGACTAGTGGCTGCTGAAGTCACTTATAACTTTCAAATTCTGTGATTCTGTATGTAACTGAATAGACTCTCCAGGCCTCAACTTCCTAGGAACTGTATTCCAATTTTTTGACCTTCTTTTCAATATTCTTATAACATCCCTATTTTTATTCACTGGTCTACTCCTCAATTTAGTAAACCTTTATACATTTTAGTCCTCAACCATCCTGATACTTATTAGTAAACATTTAAAAATTATAATAATTAAAATTTATATTTAACAAATCAATTGTGCAAAACTAATAATCAGTCATGTCAATTCAAGTCAATAAGTATTTATTAAAACTTTGTATCAGGCTAAGTGCCAGAGATACAAAGAAAGTCAAGAACAGTCCCTATATTTAAGAGGCACAATCCAATGGGAAAGACAACCTGCGAACAACTAAGTTTTTAAAAAAAAGATATATACAGAATAAATTGGAGAATCATGAAGATAGTCATATAGTTTATATAGTAATGATGAAATAATAATTATGTGCAATTGGTATTTATCAAGTAAAACTACAAAACCAGCAAGTTTATGTCATTAATTATCAGAAACATTGTCAGGCACTTTGCATTTACTGCTATGAGAAAATACAAAGAAAGAAGGGGAAAAAATTTGAATCTCAGATGTAAGCCTCTACATGTAACAAACTAACAATATAGGTAAAAAAGAGACATGGTTACTGCTTTTTGCAGATATCTTAATAGTTTATTTTGAGAACCCTAGAGAATTATATTGAAATTTAATTAATTTAAAATTTAAATTTGAAATTTAAATTAATTGAAACAATAATTTGAGTAAAGTACCAGGATATAAAATAAACCCACAAAAATCACCAGTTTCTCTGTATCTTACCAACAAAATCTAGAAAGAAGAGATAGAAAAAGAAATTTCATTAAAAAAACTATAGAATATATAAAATTCCTGGGAGCTCACTTACCAAGACACACACAGGAATGATATGAATACAACTACAAAATACTCTTTATAGAAATAAAGACAATACTTGGAAAGATTAATAATCCTTGGTTGGGCCATGCTAATATAGCAAAAATGATAATAATAGCTAAATTAATTTACAAATTCAGTCCCATACCAAACTACCAAAGGATAATGTTATAGAAGCATACAAAATAATAACAAAACTCATTAGGAGAAACAAAAAGGTCAAATTTGAATCTCAAGGGGAACCAATGAAAAGCAGGGGAAACTACTAGAGCCTAATAGTACCACATCTCAAAATGTACACTAACTCATTAATAATCAAAACAATTTGGAAATGGTCTTAAAAAATGGAAAAGTTGATCAGTGGGATAGATTAGATACAGTAGACTTAGAAACAACTACTGATATAAGAACTCACTATTTCACAAATATTGCTGGGAAAATTGGAAAGCAATCTGGGAGAAATCAAGCTTGACCAATATCCCATACCATGTACTACAGTGAGTTCCAAATGGACACATAACCTAGATGTGAGAGGGCAAATTATAAACAAATTACAGAAGAAGGGAGAGAGATGCTCTTCCTAGCTGTGTATATGGAAAGAATTCTTAACTAATCAAAGCACAGACAATCAGAGGTAAAATCGATAATTTGATTACATACAATTGAAAAGGATTTTGGCACAAATAAAATCAATGCACTTAGAATTAGAAAGGAAACAATGAATTGAAGAAAAATCTTTGCAGCAATTTCTCCAATAAAAGTCTATGTCTAATACTTATAGGACTTGCTACAAATATGTAAGGACAAGATCCATTCCTTAATAGAGAGTCAAATGATATGAGAGGGGAAGAAATGCAAATGATTAACAACTCTATGAGGAAAATATTCCAAATCTCTAATAAGAAAAATTCTAATGAAAATAACTATAAAATTCTGCTTCAAAACCATCATCTTGAAAAAGATGTCAAAACGGAAAATGACAATTGGTGGAGGATTTGTGAGAGAACAAGCATACCAAGGAACTATTGATGAAACTGTGAAATAGCCTAGTGGCTTATGGAAAAGAATTTGGAATGATACTTAAAAAGTTAACCATAACATGTCCTTTGACCCAGTGATACTGCTACTGAGAATGTACCCACCCCAAAGAGGACAAAAATGGACAGAAAGGATGCACACAAACAAAAATATTTATAGTAGCATTTTTTGTTATAGAAAATAACTGAAAACTAAGGGGTTACCCATCAACTAGCGACTGGCTTCAGAAATTGTTGTATATAAATATAATACAACGTTATTGGGGAAGTGTAGGGGAAGGAAATAAGCATTTACATAGCAATCTACTATATACCAGGTACTGTGCTAAGCATTTTACAAATATTGTTTCTTTTGATTATTGCACCATAAGAAATAACAAAAGGATCAGATTCAAAGAAATCTGGGAAGATTCATATGAACAGATGCCAAGTGAACTGACAGAACCAGGAGAATTATTTATACAATGACCACAGCATTGTAAAGGAAAACACTTTTAAAAGTCTCAAGAACTCTAATAAATGTGATGGCCAATCACAACTCCAAAGGACTGTTGACAAAGCCTGCTTCCCTCCTCCTGGTGGAGGAGTGATGGACAGTAGGCATAGAAGGAGACATACATTTTCAGATGTGAACAGTACAACACAAATTTGTCTTGCTTGGTTTTACTTGACTCCTTACAAAGGAAGAGCTTCCATTGGAGTGGGAAAAGAATTCTAGAAGAGAGTAAAGAAAATAGAAATACTGAGAAAAAGAAGAAGAGGAGAAATAAGCATTGATGAAACATTTTCAAAATATATAGAACAGAATTTAGAAGGGGAAACAAACAGGTCAATGTTGGTAGTATTACATCAGATTTAATATGTAATTTTAAAGAGGTTTAAAAGGTTTAAAAGAGGTAGTGTACATAGTTGGTAGAGAATTGGCCTCAGAGTCATGATTTGATTTCAAGCCTTCTCAGATGCATACCCTGGCTATGTGTCCTGGGGCAACCCACTTAACCCATTAGAACCTCAGACAACACTTTAATACTATAAAGTGCAGATCAGGTGCCAATCTGAATTGGTAGATAGATTTCATCATAGGAAATTCCCTTGCAGATGAAATCATGATCTGGTTTTGTTTTGTTTTGTCTTTAAAGATGGGGAGAGGATTTATGGTTTACACATACAAACCTCATTTCCTGTTTTTTGTATATGGAAATGGTCATGTTTGTTTGTGTTTATTGAGTTTATGATAAAAAGGAGGAAAAAACATTTTTAATTCATCAATATGTCTCTCTTAGACAAGTATCAATGGTTAACAAACTAGGCTCAGAATTATGTGGTAGAACGAGGTCAGAGTGGATTTCATTTGGGAAATTGCATAGTATTTTCAAAGATCCCAAACTGTATGCCGTTGCAAAATCTCTCTAATAATGAGTGAATCACCAGGAGTAGGTAATAGTCAGCAGGTTTGGCAGGTCCTGGGAGATTTTCTTCCATTTACTCTACATACTTCTTGGTAAGACAGCAGACCACAACATCATTGAGGCCATGTCAACAAATAGCTGCTTCAGTACCCCTTAGCAGGGAGGTACCAACCACCATTACTGGTCTTTTCTTCTGACCCTTACAGGATGATCTCTCCTCTAATAACACTTGTATAGACACATCGTTATTCCTTGGAGGACAGGCAGCTGCTTCCTCCTTAGATGATCCAACTGCTATCCCTCAATACCAGAAAGCACACTGTCTTCATATCACCTCATTCTGTAGGGAGAGTGGTCTCTAACTTATAGTAACTACTACAAAGCATACACACACACGCACACACACACACACACGCACACACACACACACAAACACCCCACTAAATTAAATTCCAAATGCTCCATGAGTTGCTCCCTCTTACTGGACCCAATATCTTGGATGTGGAGTCAATCTACTCTGGGGCTAGCACCCAGTGGCTCACAGGGCTATGCTGGTAGACCGGGTTTGGGTGGTTACAAATCCCAGCAAGAACTCCCAGATTGGCTGGTGTCTCTTTCAAATCTTTGCAGCTCATAAGACCACAGTCGTCTGTTCCATTGCCAATACTACTTTACCTGAGTCAGGTACGAAAGCATAGACACGATAGATGCAGAAGCAACAGCAGAGCCATATGTCAATGGTGTTTCATGTTGATCCAGGAAGCAAAAGTAGGACACTAGCAGTAGCTCTCACTCTCTTCTTCTTCTTCTTCTTCTTCTTCTTCTTCTCCTTCTCTTCTTTCTCCTTCTCCTCTTTCTCCTTCTTCTCCTCCTCCTCCTCCTTTTCTTCCTCCTCCTCTTCCTTCTTCTTCTTCTTCTTCTTCTTCTTCTTTTTCTTCTTCTTCTTCTTCTTCTTCACTCTGTCTCTGTCTCTGTCTTTGTGTCTCTCTCTGTGTCTCTCTGTCTCTGTCTCTGTCTCTCTCTCTTTTTTCTCTCTCTCTCCCCCCCTTTCCTCCTCACTCAATTACAGCCAGGCAGGCAGGAGAGGAAGTTGCCCCTTCTCCCTTTGCTCTGAGAGTATTTTGTCTGCTTCTCAGCTCCAGTTCAGTGTCCCATCTCCATCATAAGGTAAGTAGGTACTTGCACAGTCTCTGAACTGGGGAGTAAGGCGCTTCCATTCCAAGTCTTCACATCTTTCTGAAGCCGGCTCTCTAGTTTCCCCCACATTTCCTAAAAGCAGAGCACATTTCCCTGAAACAGTCCTCCATTTGTCTGTCTCCCCCACCGCCACCACCAACTGCACTGCACTAGATTGTAAGTTCCTTAAGGTATCACATCTTATTTACTGTCATATTTGTCCCTGTACTAACATATGTAATAGGAACTAAATAACTTCATTAAATGAATTTTCATTGTGCAATATGCTTTGGTAAACAGAACAAAAGAATTCTTTAAAACTTAGTAATATTTAATGAGAGGAAAGGGAAGGTCATCTTCTTCTTGGACAAGATCTAACAGAATCTCAATCCATTAACTTAACAAACCTAAGAAGCCTATTTTCTTGAACTAGCCCTTGATTTTGCATATTTCTTAAGGCCTAAAATTGACCAATGAAAAATGTACAAACTAGAGACTAGTTATAATAGCTTCCCTTCCCCTCTTCCTTACTTCCCATAAAAGTACATGAAAAGGTAACAGCTTTGGACTTTTCAAAAAGCAATTGCTCTTTTCCCTCATTTTAACTTACCCAATGTTGCAAGACATGTTGTCATGTGCATATGACTTTAGATTCTCTCTCCATTTGTAAATAGAATTGCAGAGCCTTTTTTGTAAATGACCCTAGATAATGGTAGGCCAAGTATTCAAAATTATTCTTTCACTTTGAGATAAGAATCTTACAAGTGGCATATGGAAACAGTTTAGAAAAACATAGATTCCCAATAGACCTCCTCTTCTTAGGAAACTATTTACCATCTTTATTACCATTTATAAATGTAAAAGCCTATTTTCTTTAAAGAATAGTGATATTTATTTTGTAATATTTGTCTAGTGCCTCCAAATTTGGTGGCCTATATTTAGTAGTTATCAGAGATACAACCAAAGTTGGGGAAGAAGGAACTTCAGGCATACTTAAAGGAAAGTGAGAATAAAGGACAATTGTTAGAATTGCTTGAGAAAAAACTCTTATACTTATAACTCACAACTATCCCCTTAAACATGTTGCCATTCTCCTTAACATGATACTGAAGGAAGAAATTGAGGCCACAAAAAGCCTCAAAAGGCCACAAAACTGACTTAATTTCATGAGGTAAGTTAGAAGCTGAAAAGAGATTAGAACTATCAGCTCTCTTCATTCCCAAGTCAATGCCCTCTCCTTCCTGACCACACTGTTTCTGTGGTAGTCTGATATCTAAAAGTGCATTCTGAAAAACAGACTTCAGTTATGAGACTGATGTTAAAGGTGCTATATGAAGTGTGCCCAAAACCAGGTCTCTGGGCATTGTTTGGTTTTCTCTCCCTCCTGGGTACTAGGCAATGAGTATGGCATAAAATAGGCTGACTTGGAAAAAAAAAACACTTGAATCTGGAAAACAATATGCATTATGTAAATTGAAAGAAGTTCAGTGAAATTGAATGTGTGCAAGCTTGGTTCCAGAAAAACACTATGTGTGTGGAATGTCACATAAGCTTTCAAACTCAATGTGCTGGTTCGTTTTTTACACAACTTTTTTTTTTTTAAATCTTTATGAAGGAAGGAAGCCTCACTAAGGAGGGGAAAATAGGAGGATATATTCAAAAATGAATGTGATATAAAAGCAAAAAAGTCCATTAGACTTTAAAGTATAGTGCTGAGATTTGGTTAAGCAAGTTCATTCAGCACCAGTGCCCGCAAACATGAACTTAAGAACAAATTCTTCAGTATTCATTGCTTTGTGAGAAGCCTATAGGGATGGCAAGCGTTTTCATGGGCTATGCTTTCCACTTAGGATCTAGTTACCCCTGCAAGCAGGTGTTTTCTCATGTAAAACATGTTCTTGACCTTGTTAAAGCCATCACGCATCAAAATGTTCAGTTGCCAGCATGATACAATTAAAGGAGCCCAGGTGCTTCTGGTCTCCCTAGAGCGACGCATGCTTAGCCTGTTGCTGAGGAATGGTTCAAAACAGAAAACCTGGGCAATTATGTGGATAATCTGTCCTCTCATTTACCTTTAGCGTAAGGTTTTTAATCTCCATTTTTTGTGTCATGACTCCTTTGGGAATCTGGTGAAGCTCATTCTCAGAATAATGGTTTTTTTTAGGGATTATTTAAAAACCCGGTCATTGAAATGAAAGATTTTTTTTCACAATCAAATTCACTGACCCCATGAATTCTGTCCCAAAGGGGTCTGTGGACCCCTGAGTAAGAATGCTTGCTTTAGGGTATCAATTATTTGTGAAGTTTCTCATAATAATAATAACTAATACTAATAGCTGGCATTCTGATTAAGGTCCTGGAGAGAAGGGATTGTTTCATTCCTCATTTTTGTATCCCCAGCACAAGACACAGAGGAAGCTCTTAACAAATGCTTGCTGCCTTACTGATTTACATAGCCTTTTAAAATTTGCACGCACTCTATATGCATGGGGCACCCAGGTGGTCTAGAGGACAGAGTGCCAATGGCCTTGGAATCAGGAGAACCTGCAAATCTGACCTCAGACATTTACTAGCTGTGTGACCCTGGGCAGCAACATTTACTAGCTGTGTGACCCTGGGCAAGTCACTTAACCCTTTTTGCCTCACTTTCCTCATCTGTAAAATGAGCTAGAGAAGGGCAAACCACTCCAGTATCTTTGCCAAGAAAACCCCAAATGGGGTCAAGAAAATTCAGACATGACTGAGATAACTTAATAACAACAGCAACAACTATATATACAAAATCTCATTTGAGCTTTCAAGTTGCCTCCCTTTTTGATAAGTGAGGAAATTAAAGCAAAGGCATTAAGTGACTTGCCTCTAGTGATTTGCACATAGCTAGGAAGCATAAGAGGCAGGATCTGAATTCAAGGTTTGCTGAGCTCCAAAGGCCCTCTATCCATGACTCCATGCTTACTCTCCAATGAGTGTGCCTGCAGGTGGCTCTGTGAAAGTAATATGATAGCTGAAGTTAGAGGAAGAGGGTGTGAATCTCATTTCTGCTCTCTCAACCTTAATTTCTTCCTCTATAAAATGAGGAGGTTCGTCACTTAAATGCATAGAGATTCTCATGTATGAAGGAAATTCTCATGTCTTCATTTATGTACAGGAAAATACAAAAGGATTATAAAATTTTAGGTCATTACCAGGTCTAAATTTTATAATCCTGTTATATTTTCCTATAAATGAATGAAGATAAAATTTCCACAGTATTCACCATATATTTAAATGAAGAATGTTGCTACTACTGATCTTGCTAATTTTTAAAAAGGTTTTTATTGATGTGTTTTGTTTTTATATTATAAACATTTAAAAATTATTTCGACTGCATGAGAAGTCTCTTATAACGAAGTAAAACAATTAGCAAAGTTAGTATTATAGTGACCTCATCTGAAAGTGCACGTAACATTCTCCTTCTTTAGTACTTCCCCCTACTTCTCTGGTCTAAAAAAAAAAGTAGAAATCTATTTTCTCTTCCTCCTACTCAACAAAGCATTGAAAAAGAAAAGAAAAAAATTCTTTGTAGCAAATATGCACAGTTAAGCATAACAAATTCCCTTAATGGATGCATGTAAAAGTTATGGGCCTTATTCTGCAGCCTAAATCCATCAGCTCTCTGTAATTGTTAGCATGTTTCATCATTAGTCATCTGGAAATATGAATAATAATTGTGTTTATTATAGTTCTTTCAGCTTTCAAAGTTGTTTGTTTTTGCAGCATTGTTGTTACTGTGTAAATTGTTCTCCTGGTTGTGCTTATTTCATTCATCAGTTTATAGAAGTCTTCAAAATAGTTCATTTTTATAGTATTGATGTTATAGCATAAATTGTTTCTGGTTCTGCTGAATGCACTCTGTTTTAGTTCATATTTTTATATCTTTTTTGAAATCATCTATTTTCTTAATTTTATAGCATAATAATATTCCTTCACTTTCATATGCCACAACTTATCCAGCCATTCCTCAGTTGATGGGCATCCTTTTAGTTTCTAGGGTTTTTTTTTTGTCATCACAAAAAGAGTTGCTATAAATATTTCTGTGCATTTAGGAACTTTTATTCTTTCTTCGATCACTTTTGGGTATAGGCTTCTAAGTGGTATAGGTAGGTCAAAGGGTATACTCCATTTAGTAATTTTTTGTGTATGATTCCAAATTTCTTTCTGGAATGGTTGTACCCATTCACAAGACCACCAATGCTGCATCAATGTGCCTGTTTTTCCAACAGCTTGTCCAGAATTTATCATTTTCCTTTTTCATCATCTTTGCCATTCTGATGAGTGTGAAGTAGAAATCACAGAGTCGCCTTAATTTTCATTTTTCTAATTTATGGGATCTGGAGCATTTTTTTTCACATGACTATAGTTAACTTGGGTTTATTCCCTTGAGAACTGCCTATTCATATCTTTAGACCATTTATCAGTTGGAGGAGTGTCTCATTCTCATAAATTTGAATCAGTTTCTTACATACCTTGGAAATGATACTTTTATCAGAGAAACTTGCTGCAAAGATTTTTCCCTCAGTTAATTATTTCTCCTTTAATCTTAGTTTTATTATATTAGTTTGCACAAAACCTTTTTAATTCTACATAATTGAAATTATCCATTTTATCTTCTGTGATCCTCTCAGGCCCTTTTTTGATCAGAAACTTTTCTCTTATCCATACATGATAATCTCTATGTTTCTCTAATAAGCTTATGATGTGATCTTTTACATCTAGGTCAATACCCATTTGGAGCTTACCTTCGTATAAGGTTTGAGGTATTGCTCTAAATCTAATTTCTTACATACTATAGTCCAGTTTCCCCAAAAGTTTATGTTAAATAGTTAGTTCTCACCTCAGTAGGAGGGTCATTTAGAGTTATGATCTTGTTCATAAAGTTGATGAATTAAACTGTTTGCTCTTTTTAAAAAAAACTGTTTGCTCTTGAGGGAATATAAAAATCATTTTTCTATTTCAATTTCTTTAATTTGCTTTTTTTTAAAAGGTGGGGTGGGGTTCATTTTAATTCATCACCCTGAGAAGCATTTTAGATTAAAGACAGCTATAGTAGTAACAGCAACCCAAAATCCTTGACATTTCTTGAGATCCTAAAAACAAACAAGAAAAAGAGAATTTTCTCTCATTTCCATGTGATAAATTTCTAATCTTTCTTTAAATTCCTCAAGTAAGGAGAAATTCTTATTTTCAATTTAGAACTTATATTAAATACAGTGACTCTGAGTCAAACAACAGGATGAGAAGACACAAAAGACAATTATATTAGGTTGTCTTTACTGTGTAACTCCCAGAACCTGTGATTACCCACATTATTCTCATTGCTGAGTGGAAAAAAACAACCTTTGTTTGAGGGGGGGGGCAGGCCTCAGATTGAAGTGGATACCCCAAAATACACAATAGCAGAAAATAGGATTTGAATTTTAAATTTAGCTAATAGGAGGGATCATTGCCTAAATTCCCTACTTTGCTTTGGGAGTGGCACAGACCTAGTTAGTATATTAAACCCTAACTTGGCGCTCAAAGGCTCACAAGCCTTAGATATTTCAATAATCTTCTCCAAGGGTAAGATGTGCCTAGGAATCTTAATGAAGTGATTCCAGGCTCCAGCTGCTGGAATCTTGAGTGTTTGTGCTCCTTTTTTTTTTTCTTGCCAAAAGTATAGGTCTTGAGGAACTTGGTTATTCATGAGCAAACACAATAATGGCAACAACTCTCTAATAACTAAGCAACTGTGTGGTTGTTGCAATCCTGAGTGGGCACATGGAGTAACCATGACAATTATCACAGGCTCATAGACCCTGAACCTGAGGGGAATCAATGTACGTGTAAAAGAAGTCAAGGTACAGACAAGCAAGAATCTTATAAGAAATCCAAAGCACAATTCATGAGAGACACTCAATCAGCAGGATAACTTGTTTCTGTGGGACTGGTACATCTAGAGAAAATATGAGATGGATGATGAAAATGTCTACAAGCAGAAAATTCAAAAAGAAAGTTTCCAGCAAAGATACTTTTAGTCTTGAAAAACATTCAATAGGATTTTCTATGGAAAAAAAAATGAAAATTGGTGGTAGAATTGTAAATTCGCCCAACAATTATGGAAACCAATTTAAAATGTTGCTAAAAAGTGACTAACATGTCTATACCCTGTGGACTGGGGTTGCCACTGCTGGGGAAATGTATTTCCCCAGTAAGTCAAGGGCAGAACTAAAGGTCCAATATGAATCAAGATATTCAGAGCTGTACTTTTTGTGGTAGCAAAGAAGTAGAAGCAAAGTAGATGTCCATTGAATGGAGAATGACTAAAAAAAAAGGCAGCACATGAATAGAATATTATTGTGCCACAAGAACTGATAAATATGAAGAATTCAGAAAAGTATGGGAAAAGATATGAACGGATACAGAGTGAAGTAAGCAGAAAGAAGAAAATAATACACACATTGACTAAACCAACAGAGATAGTAAAAACAAAAAGCTTTTGAAAGTGAACATTGTGTAATTGTAATGGTCAAATTTGCCCCAGGAAGAACTGAGAAGATGCATCACCCTGCCTCCTTTGTCAAGGTAAGACTATGGGTTTGGAATATTACATATGTTGTCACTTTCAGTCGATGTGTTGATTGGTTTTACTAAATTCCTTTTATTCCCAATTTCTTTTTTACTCTGTTACAAGGATGATATGCTGGATAGGGAAGGGAGGATGGATATATTCAGAAATTTAAATGATATAAAAATAATATACAATTTAAAAATTAAACTGAAAAAGATGGAATTAGTTTAAGAATCAAAGGAAATAATGTCAACTGTGTAATAATCATGAGAACAATAAGATGTACTAGAAAGAACACTGGATTTAAAGTCAAAGTGCATGGATTTGAATCCCAATTCTACTTCTTAAAACCTGTGTGACCTTGTGCAGGTCACTTAACTAGTTTGTTGTTCAGTTGTGTCTGACTCTTTGTGGAACATACTGTCCATGGGGTTTTCTTGGCAAAGATACTGAAGTGGTTTGCTATTTCCTTCTCTACTGGATTAAGGCAAACAGAGGTTAAGTGACTTACCCAGGGTCACACAGGTATTTAGTGTCTGAGGACAGATTTTAACTCAGGTTTTCCTTACTCCAAGTCCAGTGCTTTATCCACTGAGCCACCCAGCTACCTAAAAATCCCACTGAGATTTGAATTCAGATCATTGGATTCAAAGTCCTGAGTGCTAATCATTATACCATGGGACCACTTTTTAACTTGAGGCCCTGCTTTTCTCCTCTATAAAATGAGGGATGGGACCAGATGGTCTGTATAAGCCATTCTAACTCTGAGTTTGTCACCCTATGACAGGGAAATCTCTCAACTCCTCATCACTTATCCAGAATCTATCCATTTCTCAAGAACCAGCTTAAAGAACCTCTTCTTTGAAACATTCCTAGATATAAAATGAAATACATAGACTCACAAAAGAAATCTTGAATGTTTGTGCTCCCTTTTTTTTTTTCTTGCCAAAAGTGTAAATCTTATAGAACTTATTCATGAGCAAACACAATAATGGCAACAGCTCTCTAATAACTAAGCAACTGCATAGTTGATAAAATTCTGAGTGGGCATATTGAGTAACCATTGAAATACATTTGTCAAAATATAAAAAAAATAAAATAAAAAAACAAAAGTTCACCGAATCCTGTTTTTAAGAACCCCTGCTCTAGACAGAAGAGGAGAGGAGAGCTCCTGATTTCTTCCATTACAAACTCCTGTGTGTATCTACAGAGAATCACAGAATTGTAGAATCTCAGAATTGAAAGGTACAATTTAGCGCATGTTTCTGAATATAATAGATGCCGAATAAATATTTTATTGACTGATTACAAAGTCTATAATCTGATTTTAAGAAAAAGGAGCAACAGCAAATGAAAACAGCTGGATGGTAGTAGAACTGAGAGATTATTTTAGCTGTTAATAAGAACCAAGTAATCACAATTCTGGGGCTGCTAGATGGCACGATGGATAGACTGTTGTGCCTGGAGTCAGGAAGTTCTGAGTTCAAATGTGACCTTTTTACTAGCTGTGTGATCCTGGGCAAATCACTTAACCCTGTTTGCTTCAGTTTCCTCATCTGTAAAATGAGCTGGAGAAGGAAATGGCAAACCATTCCAGTATCTTTGCCAAGAAAACCCCAAAAGGAGTCATGAAGAGTCAGACATGAAAAAAAAAATAAAAACAAAAAAAAGAAATAAATAAAAAAGAGTCGGACATGACTGAAAATGACTAAACAACCATCACAATTCTCTATTTATGGACCTTTAGCCATCTACCTGAAAGGTGGCTTCATTAGAAAGAAAACTAGAGAGACAGTGTAAATTGAGGTTTTATATTCTCCATAAGAATAAACTAAATCCATCCTGTGTGGTTCAGAACCTATTTAACTGTACTAGTGGAGAACTTACTTTACTTTATATTTTTTATTAAATTGAAGAAATGACAGCCTCTGGTAACAAAACTGTTCACTTATTACAAGTACCCAAAAGGTTTTCTGCATACTTTTTTTTTTTCCATTTGTGGTTTTCCGGTCATGGGCAGAGTAGCTGTGTGTTTAGTTAGGTTGCTAACATTTTCTCACTTCTCTAACCTCTTATGTTCTTCCTGACTGACCAGCTGGCTAACAGCTGTCATATTACTTGTAGTCACTAAATTGGAGGGACTCCACCAAGGAGGTATTATTTTTACTATTTAAACATGTAGAGAAATTATCGTCTTCTTTGCAGATGGCAGTGTCTAGTGGAGAGGCACGATGGTTTTAGGGATAGAGTTCCCAAGTCCCAGGTTTTTTTTGGCTCCATTCCTGTTCTGCGTGTTGAACAACTCACTGAAACTTTGACAATTTCAGAATTTCAGTAATTAAGTGGAGACGCCAACTGCTGCCAAAAGGCATTGGGACTTAGTTGATAAAGTACAAGTCAAGATGCCGAATCCTATTTCTGGTATGTGACCATGGGAAATTCAGCTCTCAGAGCCTCAGGCAGCTCTCTAAGACTATAAATCACAGGTAGGCTGTCACTTATATAAATGGAAGGAATTCCCACACTGATAAAATCATGACGACATATTACGGCTACCTGGAAGAGATAGCAACTATAAAGTAGCCATTTGCAGAGCTTCTTAGAAAATGTGATGTTGCCGCCTTATAAGCTTATCCAGTGATATCCGTTCAATGTCAGAGCGCAGAAGTCCAGCACGCGGGCCAGCACTCACTTGCTCCCTCTCTTCCGCCCCACACAGAGGACAGGGAAGATATAAGCGAGAGTCACACAGAATAAGAAGGCCTGGATGGGTCATGAACCATGCTGACATAGGAAATACCCGCATCAACAAGGTCGCAGATAGATCCATGGAAGTTTCAAACTGTATTGCACAATTTCTGGTCCTACAGACAGTACTTTCTACTTCATGTTTTCAGGTGCCCATTTTCAGTTGGAAATCGGGAACTTTGACTCCTGAATTTATTCATACTCAGAGGATCATAGATTTTGAGATGAAGAGACCTTAAAGAGCAGGGCACAGTGGAAAGAACAGTGGGCCTAGAATCAGAGGACCTGGGTTAAAATCCTGCCTCTGATGCTCTCTACCCGTATGACCCTTGGCAAATTACTTAACCTCCCTGTGCCTCAGTTTTCTCATGTATAAAATGACAGGGTTGAGCTAGTTGTTCTCTTCTAGCTCTACGTCTAATCACCCTCCCCCACATCTTAGATGAGGAGTCCGAGGCCCCAAGGAGTCTAAATGATATGCCTTTCACTTAGAGCCAAGCAAGATGCCTACTTATGTCTTCAAACTCCAAATCCAATACTTTTTCCATTATAGCAAACTGCCTCCTAGGCCTAAAAGTGCCCAGCTTCATTTCAAGAGGCAGATTATAGATTTAGAACTGGAAGGGACCTTAGAGGTACCTAGTCCACCCCCCCTCATTTTGAGGTTCACTGACTTGCCCAAACTCACACAGACAGTAGGGTCAGAACCGTGATTCAAACCCAGGGTCTCAGACTCCGTATCTAACACATCTTCCACTGTGCCTGGCTTTCTCTTATGTCATCAGTTCATAGATAAAGTACTCCATGCTCCAGTGCAGCCATCAGATCACTCTGAAGCTGCTGTTTTCTACTTCTTAGCACCACTGGTTCAGCAGGAGGTGAAGCTGCCCGATAGGCTCAGTTCTAGAACTGGAGCTTCAGTCTAAGTGGACCGCAGGGCACGAAGATGGGATAACCTCCACTTTGTAGGATGGGCAAGTTTCCAAGAGAAAGTGTTTCTCAGAATGGGAGGCTATGTCGAATCCATTTCTTCAACCTCAGAAATAAATCAACAATTCAGGTTATGATCTGATAAATTCTCACTTAAATAACATAATTCTTCAGGAAGCTACAAGCCTTCAGAGAATGGAAATAAGTTTAATGCCCTCATTTTTTAAAAAACACTTTTACAAAAGGAAATTTACTTAGAAGGTGCAGCAAGCATGGCAATTATTTCCCCCCAGGTGTGAATGGGGGCACACCCTTCTCACACCACCTTGGTTCCTTGGAAGAGTAGGCTCGTTTTTAATGCAGTTTCTACAAGGCATTCACCCATCAGGTTCACTTCTAAATGTTGCATGGTCAATGGATGGATGAGCATGCGTCACTGCTACTGCTGGATTAGGTCCTGGAAAAGTCTTCCCTTCTGGTACTGCTAGACTGGGCCAGGCAAGGTCTTTGGGATTTTACTCCACATTATCTGGCTTGTGGCAAATCCTGCAATGGATTTTAGTTCCTGGCCTTTTGGTGCCTTGGTCTCCAGACATTTTGAAGCTCACAAGGTCATAGCCACCCCAATCTTCACCTAAAAGCAGGCAGGGAGAGACACAACAGAGACCAAGGCAACAGCAAAACCATGGGCTCTCTGCTTCATGCTGGCTATGCAAGAGAGAAAGAGCTCAAAGTCCTTAAGTCATCAAGAAGCCCGCAACAACTAGGCCTCCTCCAATGTTCCCAGTCCAGAAAGAGCCAGAGCAGAGAGATTCACCCTGGCTGGCCAGTGCCTTTTGAATGTCCGCTAGTTCTGGTTACACAGTGAATCAACAGTTCATACCCTCATCACACGGTATTCAGACCAGACCCAGCTATAGAACATCTCAGTATGCTCCTCATCAGGGAACAGTAATCTCCTCATTTTACAGATAAGAAAACTAAGGCCAAGTGATTAGTCTGAGGTCTTATATCTAATAAGGATGAGTCAGAATTCAAACCAGGGCCCTTTGCCTACAAATTTAGGTCCTCCCACTACACAATCAACACATAACCAAAGTTGGGGAATAGAATCCAGGGTGCTGGCCCATCCTGGGAAGGAATTATCTTCTGTCCTATCCTTTTTGCTTGAGGAGAAGAGAGGGAAGATTAAGTTCATAGAATATGAGTGCTTTTAGAGATAGCTAAGTAGTGCAGTCTGTTGACCTTAGAGTCTGGAATACCGGGGTTCAAAACCTGCCTGAGATACTTATTAGCTGTGTGTGACTCTGAGCAAATCACTTAAACTCTCTTAGCCTCGGTTTCCTCATTTATAAAATGTGAGTAATAATAGCTCACAGGAATATTATATCAAATGAGATAGCTTATGTAAAGCATTTTATAATTAGACACCATATAAATGCTAGCTCTTAATGTATGTGATTGTCCAGCCATACTGTTGTTTGTCCTTTGTTTTCAAAGAGGACCAATAACATCATAGGTGATGTCTTGACTTGAGCATGAATTGGATTTAAGTGAGACAGAGTTGCACAAAGTCATCAGAACTCTTGAGTAATTCAAATCCAGTGGCAGGACAAAAATCAGGAAGACTGGTGATGGCCCTGGATGCAGTGGATGATGTTGGCCTCTTGGATGGCTCACCAAGCTCTAATAGCTCCACAGTGCCTGATTTGGCCCCCTTCATGGCCATTGTTCTCATTTGCCCATTCTGCCAGGGAAAGTCTTCACATGCTTGGAGCAGACAACCCCCTAATTCACCAACAGGTTTGAGGCCTGTCAGTTACCCTCAACTTGGTTTAGCTAGGGGTGTGGTCCCTACGCATGCTATAGCTTCTTGGGGCCACGGGTGAGAGTTAGGTGAATCAGGTGGACACCAAAGGTTGATAAGCAGCCCTGAAGAGGGTTCAGCAAGCCCTCACACCCAAGGTGCTAATCCTCTTGAGTACCCTTTACACCCTTGTTCAGCTATAAATTAATTGCAAGATCCCTTCGGGGTGTGTCAGCATACCTGTATTCACATTTATGCCTAAGGTTACAACCATAGGTGAGTAATGAAAACCTAGGTGAGTCAAAAGAGATAACTCCCAGACAAGCACAGATAATCCACAAGGAACAAAAATTAGAATTTTACTATATATGATGTGACATGCCAAAGAAATCTGTGCATCATAAATTTTCTCTGAGAATTGCGTTAGCTACATCCCAGAAACTATCATACCATAACAAATTCTCCATGGTCAGTCAACAAATATTTATTGAGCACTTATTATGTGCAGTACTCAGGAATGTGCTTATAAATGTTTAACAACTGGCTAGGGGAGGGGAATATGCTGGACACATTGTAAAGTTTAATTTTCATTATTAAAATTTTCTCTAACACTATCTTGGGTTATTTTAATTTTTAGGCAATTGGGGTTAAGTGACTTGCCCAGGGTCACACAGCTAGTAAGTGTCAAGTGTTTGGGTTGAGGCCAGATTTGAACTCAGGTCCTCCTCACTTCAGGGCCCATGTTCTATTCACTGAGTCACCTAGCTGCCCCTTCTCTTTTGTGGAAGAATCGAAGGAAAGAGTCCTGGATTTGGGGGTCACACAAACTGAACTCAAATTCTATTTTTGTGACCCCAACCAAGTCACTTGCCCTCTTTGGACCTCAGTTACTTCATAGGCAAATGACTTCTTCCAGCTTTAAAGTTATGATGCTAAGAATAAGCTACAGGCCTTAATCTTAAGAATTTACTAATCAATCTTTTCCCAAGTCCTACCATTTTAAAATAGCCTTACTAAGACAATTTTACGAGGTCTGTAGGATGGGTCTGGTGGGCTCCAGCCTGGAGTACAGCAGAATACCAGCATTAGGCCTTGCAAGCCTCTGCAACAGCAGCAGCAGCTTCAGGAGCTCTCTGCCCAAAGACTGTAAGAGGGTCAGTTAACTGGTCAGAAAGAGATTACAGGGGAGCCTTTGCTAGCACTGGGTGTAGCTGGCACTAACTGGTAACTCTATTGCCTATATGCAGTTCTGGGTCACAATTCCAGGGTGGAGAAGCATACTTGTGATCAGTCACAAAGGAGCAGGGACCAAACACTAGCACTTCTGACTGCAGGAAAGCAGGGGACTTGCTTGAGTAAAGATCAGAGTGCAGACTAGGAGAGCAGTGACCACACCTCTGCCAGGATGACACCACCGTGGGAGCACTGAAAACTTGCAGTTTGGGGCAGCTAGGTGGCACAGTGGATGGAGTGATGGAGCTGGAGTCAGGACTCCTTGGGTTCAAATCTGGCCTCAGATACTTACTAGCTATGTGACCCTGGACAAGTCACTTGACCCTATTTGCCTCAGTTTCCTCATCTATAAAATGAACTGGAGAAAGAAATGGCCAACCACTCCAGTAGCTTTGTCAAGAAAGCCCGAGATGGGGTCATGAAGGGTCAGGCAGTACTGAAATGACTGAACAATGACAAGAAGAACTCGCTCTGAATATAGTATCATAAAAAAACCTAAAACTTGGCACAGCGCCTCCCCAACCTAAGTAAGCAAAGTCCAACTTTATCATAAAGTTCAAAGTAAAGAAATAAACTGAAAAGATAAGCAAACAAGAAGAAGAAGAAAAAAGGACTCAACTATAAAAAGCTATTATGGTGGCAGGGAAGACCAAGACATAAACTTAGAAGACAACAATGTGAAAAGAGCTGCAAGCAAAGCATCAAAGAGAAATGCTATTTGGAACCAAGCCCAACAAGTATTCCTGGAAGAGTTTTTAAAAAGAGAGATGAGTTGTAGATGAAACATTGGTAAAAGAGATGATGATGCAAGAACATTATGAAAAAAAGAATTGAAAGCTTGGTAAAAGAGACACAAAAATACTGAAGAAAATAACACCTTAAAAAACAGAATTGGCCTAATGACAAAATAGGCCCAAAAATTAACAGAAGAAAAGAATCTGGAACTCAAAATTTAAAAAGAAAAGAATGTTGAACATAAATAAATAATAAAAATTTAAAATAAATAAATAAAATATCCTTACTTCCTCCATCTCTTTTTCTCATTTCACCTTATCATGTAATATTCCTTCTTACTATATATAATCAATAAGCTATATAAAAGTGAGATGGGCTGCCACTGGAGGCAACGAGTACATTATATCTCTTTGGAGATCTTCAGTCAAATATTGGATCGCCAATTTATGTGTGTGTTATATTGGGGATTCTTTTTCCAGTATGAGTTGGACTATAATACTTCTATAATTACCGTACATAGTAACACATATTTTGTGTATTTATTATAGAATTGAAATATGATGCATTGTTTCTATTATCTGGTAATTAACTTTGCAAGAAATAAAAATTGTTGCACAGTTACATTTAGTCTGTGCTTTTAATCTCATCCCTTCCAGTCATGTCTAGTTAGGGAGTAAGAAGAGAGGGAGAAAGAGAGAGAGAGAGAGAGAGAGAGAGAGAGAGAGAGAGAGAGAGAGAATGCTTTTAACAGCTACTTGAAGAATTCCATCTTTCACTTAGAGGGTAAAGATGGAGGCAGTATTAGGTAAGTGTTGGTTTCTGAGGGCCTTTGTGTACTGCACCTCCCCTTCCTGCTGGGAGATCTTCATCCTGATTCCTGTTTTCAATCTCAGATCACAGAAATATTTCAAAGGGAAACCCCCCAATGTGGTATCTGTCATTCTTACAAGCTCCCTATTGTGACTGACTGTACAAGGGGTCTGTTGTTCTCTCCTAAATATGGATTCAGGAGAGTTATACAGACAGTGAGTGAAGGAAAGACCCAGAGAGCCTCAACACAAACCAGAAGGGCGTGTCCATTGTCAGAAGACTGTGGGCAGACACTTTTGTCAAGAAGCACACCAGTAAATCTAGCCAGAAATGTCTGGGTGGGCAATCATTAAGATAAAATGGGAAACATTTTACTTCCAACATAAAATCTATGGGACCTTTATGTTGAATTTTGAAGTTCTTAACAAATTTCCTCAATTCTAAATTGTGGTTTTCCTAATGTGTTCTGTAATTTTAATGTCTACTGAAGAGCAGAATTTTAAATAACTATTTAAACAATGTAAGAATATATTTTTTAAGTATCTGAACTGGAGAAAAGTTTTGAACATACAAAAGGGTTAAGCTTTTTCTTTCCTAGTATTAAATAAAAGGGTTGCCGTTTCTCCATCTCTCTGTTTTTATCCTTTAAATTATTTATATCAATGTTGTTGTTAAATAATGGAGGGGTTGTCTTCCGATTTTCTCAAGTCAATAGATTGGTGTAATTACCCTCTTTAGTTGCAGTGATTATAATTCTGGATGCTTTTGCTGAGAGGCTACCCTGGGTCCATTTATTTCTGCATTGTTTGTAAAAGCAAATGGGGCTTGCTTGACATAGTCAGCCATATCATACTGAGATTGTTGTTTTCCTTGCTTTTGTTGCTTTTTTTAATTTTCTCCTTCTCTTTCAAATAGCTTGTAGCACAGTTTTGATTATCTATGCCTCATGGAGAGATATTCACAGCTTGTGACTTTTCTGCTGTTTGTTATTGGTGACAATCTCAATAATGAGGCTCTTCTTAACCCCCATCCATCACTCTCTTTCATTTTCTTTCCTTCCATTAGCCTCCATATACTTCTGCTCCCCATTAATCTACACTCCATATGTCTTTATAAGGGAAATTTAAGCATTCAGGATGAATTCTGCTCTCCTTTTCAGGTATGCACATCACAGTGTATCATTGAAAACACCATTCAAATCAAGGGCCTGATACATTCTAATAATCTCTGCTGTCCTCCCTGAGAGTTAAATACAGGATAGGAAAGTAAGCCTTTTATTTTTCTGCTGTACAAACTCATTCATATTTAAGTCATTACTGGTTTATCAGTTGGAGACTTCCTAAAACTCCTAGGGACTAGAATGTCCAACGAGTACGAAAGGCACTAAGATCTGTGGCTGCAGTTATAAGTGAGATGGGGACAGGGACTGTACCAGTGATCTGCTGGATCAGGAAACTGCCTCTACCAATTCAGGTCAGCATGTTCTCTTCAATGTATAATCTTAAAGAGTTGCCTAGAGGTCAAGAGGAAGTAAGGGAAGAAAGAAAGGAAGGGAGGGCATGGGAGTGAAGGGGAAGATAGGAGGGGGAGAGGAGAGAAAGGGAGGAACTGGAGAGAGGGGGTGAGAGGGAAAGGAACACAGACAGAGGGCCCCTCTTACACAGAGGGCCCCTCTTACACCGAGGGCCCCAGGCTTCCACAGGGGCAGCTGGATCTCTCAACACCTAAATCCAACTCTGGCTTCCTCTGTCCTAACTCCTGACCCCCAATCACCCAACAGTAAGCCAACACCATCAGTATGAAATCAGTATATCGCTGATGGAAGAGGAATATACACTTATAGACCTTATCTATGCTCCTTTGGGGCATGTTGTTGCATGTGTAAAAGCAAAGGTTTTAGCCCAAGAAATGCAACGGGAGGTGGAGCTCACCTTTGAGGAAGATCTGACCCTGGTGAATTTTCACCTTTCTAATAATTCTGTATTCTTTATATTACTGAAACAGATTTGGTGGTAGGAAAAGGCTATAGAAAATGATTGTTTGACTTAGAAATGCCAATAATCTTCATGAGATCATGATAGGTGAAAAAACACAGATAAGTCAACAGTACCTTGCAACAGTGCAGAAATTTGTTGTTCTGTAACTCAGAATGGCATTGCTTCTAGTGGCCAGCCAAATGGAAGCATCCCAGTTCATTATCCAATTGGTCTATGAACAAACTGAAGAGAATAGGAATCCTTTTCTTAGGTATAAAACACGGTCAGCTCTCTGAATCACATTGCCTTGAACAGTACAACAGACACAAGGAGTTGGCAAAGTTATAGCCCTTTGCATCTGTTGCAGGAGTTTGCAAGTGTCCAAAATGTATGTGACACATTTATCTAAGAACATGAGCAGGTAGTTGGACACGTGATAGCAGAAAAAAATGCATACATTCTTTACACAAATGAGATGACATGGCACGATCTTATTATCTTTGTTATTGTTGTTGTTTTCCAGCATCAACAAATCTAAATTGTGCTTTTTTTTACCTTTTTGAAAACCAAGGAATTGACTTTTGCATCTTATATCAAATATTGAAAAGTAGGGTGAATTTTGAACTGCAATCCCTAGACTCATGTTTTAATCAGCCACCCTGGCATTAAGTCTTAAACTAGCAGACCAGATACTACTGTTCCTTGACCAATTGTCTAATGATGTGTTTTTGGTGATTCTCAAGATGATCACAACTTGAATGTGTGGTATCTCATTCTTTAGAAAATTAAGAATTTATACCAGTTTCAATTTTTAAAATCAACAATCAACTTAAAATGAATTCTTAAATAATGGTATGACTTTGACTCTAATACATTCCTCTTCCTCTGACATTTCAAGTGATTGTTTAGAAAGTCAGAAGCAATAGCTAATGAAATGTTCTATCTCATGGATAGATGCTTGAGGTATCGTGCTGTTGCTGGTCTTCAATTCTGGTCATAAAAATGTAACTGGCTTAAAGGCCTTCAATATAAATGCAGTTTTTGATGCCTTTGAAAAAAATTACCTTAGAGCAATTTTTTGATTAAAGTGACTTCACCAGGGTCACATAACCAGTAAGTATGGGGAGAGGGGTTAGGGCCCAAGTTTTTTGATCTCTTAGGCCCAACTTTCTGTTCACTACACCATGCAAAACTATGATTAGATATTTGCAATTGTCCAGATACTCGGGATCATCCTGACAAAATACCTAAAAAATGCATTGAATTTTCTTTTCATCTGGATATTATGGTATCATCTAGGCATAATCTTGGTCTTATTGAAATGACTTAGGTATTTGTAGAGACTGAAGAAAAAACAGGAATGTTTTTAAAAAAAATGAACAAAAATAATTTATGTCAGTGACTGAGCCCTTTCTGATGACCAAGGCCTGATTACGAAATAGCATGAGAACACATACATCTGTAGAATTTGTGGTATAATCACCCACATACAGAAGGCATGTGATAATTGATTATGTTCTCTCCATGTGACCAGAAATTTAATCTCTGGCACAAAGCACCAAGCAAGCCATCTGATAAAATTGTACAGGACATTTCTGTTAGGATGGCCTGGTCAATGAAAACCACAGTCAATAAAAGTCCTATAGATGTTTGGATTACCTAAAGCTCCCCACAAACAGCTGAATGAGAGTGTAACAGAACTCCCAAAGAAGAACTAAAACTGCTCCATTATAAAATTAGCCCTTCAGCCTAACAGATGGAGGAATGACTGGGCCCCCTGCCGTGTCTCCACTGTGTCTAACATGAGGGATATAAGCAATGCAGTCTAACAGTGATTAACTCTAGTGCTGGAGAGGAATTCTGCTCATTCATTCACTCATTCTAGCTGGAGTGACCAGACAAAAGGCAATGTCTGGAAAGAATGATGAATGGGGGGTCAGAAAACCTGGGTTCTGATCCTCCTTCTGCCTCTCTAGACCTTAGCTTCCTCATCTACAAAATGAAAGGGATTAGATGAAATGAACTCCATGCTTGCTTGCTTTATGACCTTGGATCTAGTCAACTACCTGCAACTACATCAAATAATAAGGTAAGGAAATAAACCTCAGCATGTGCCACTACTTACTTATAAGATTATATTTTACTTTTTTCAATCAGCAGAAACCCATCTTCTCTCCCTGCCTCACAATTGGGAATGAAAGAGAAACAAACCACCTGTTACAGACATGCATAATCAAGCAAATCAAACCTACATGTTGGTCATGTCCAAAAGATATTTCTCCTTCCCCTGTCCTGCCCTCACCAACACACGTATGTCTCCTTCTCTGTTCTGAGTCCTTTACTTCTCTATCAGGAGGTAGGCAGCATATTTCATCGTTATTCCTTTGGAATTATAGTTGGGAATTATTCTAATTAGAATTCCCAGTTCTTTCCAAGTTGTTTGATATTGTTCTTCAGTTGTTTCAGTTGGATCCAACTCCTCATGACCCCATTTGGGGTTTTCTTGGCAAAGATACTGGAGTAGTTTCATTTTCCAGCTCATTTTACAGCTGAGGGAACTGAGGAAAACAGGATCAAGTGATTTGCCCGGGGTCACCCAGCTAGTAAGTGTCTGAGGCCAGATTTGAACTCAGGAAAATGAGTCTTCCTGACTTCAGGCATGGCACTCTTTCCACTGTGCCACCTAGCTGCCCAACAACATTGTCACTGTAAAATTTGTTCTCCTGGTTCTGATCATTTTGCTTTGCATTAGTCCACACAAGTCTTCTCAGGTTTCTCTGAAACCATCCCCTTTATCATTTCTTATAGCACAAAATCATTCCATCACATTGATATACCATTCCCCAGTTGGTGGGTACCGCTAAGATTTTCCTTCTTTGTTACCTTAAAAAGAGTTATGCATATTTTTATATATTCTTAGAATTTGTTTTGTTTAGGACCTGAATCTACTCTCCCTCTAACTCCCTTTTCTCCCTTGTTCCCTTTCTCTCCTGTTTCCCTGTTAAGTAAAATGTGGTTTTGTACACAGTTGCATGTGCCTATTTCATCTTAAGATCAGTTCAGATGAGAGTGAAGTTCCAGAGTCAGCCACTCCCCCAGCTTCTCCTCCCCATTTATATGGATTTCAACTTGTCCACATTGATTTTGTGAGATAATTTTCTCCATCCTTCTTCTCCTGTCCCCCTACTACCAGTGTATTCCTCTTTCCCAACCCTTTCCAAACTTCTTTTAAGATTATCATGACATCACAAAACCACTCCCAGGCCCCCTGTCTAATTAGACTCCCTCTATGACCCTGATGATGGTAAGGTTCAGAGGGGACACATGTATCATCTCCCCATATTAGAATGTAAGCAGTTTATTCTTGTTTGGTCCCTTAGGATTGTTCATTCAAATGTACCAGTTTACATTTACCTTAACTCTTGTGTTTGAACTTGAACAAGTAGCTAGGTGGTGCAATGGATAGAGCAGTCACCCTGGTGTCAGGAATACCTGAGTTCAAATCTAGCCCCAGATACTTATTAGCTCTGTGACCCTGGACAAATCCCTTAACCTCTGTGTGCCTCAGCTTACTCAACTATAAAATGAAGATAATAATAGTACCTACCTCCCAGGGTTGTTTTGAGTATCCAATAACATAATATTTGTAAATTTACCACAGTGCCTGGCACATAGTAGGTGTTTAATAAATGTTTGTTTCCTTCAAAGTTTCAATATAGTTCTGCTCTTTTCATCAGGAATGCCTGGAAGTCCTCTATTTTATAAAAAGTTCATTTTCCCCCCTATAGGTTTATACTCCATTTTATACTATAATTATACCAAGTTAATCTTGGCTATAATCCTGTATCTTTTGACTTCTGGAGTATTAAATTTCAAGCTACCTTCTCTTTAATCATAATGGTTGCTAAGTTGTATGTGATCCTGATTGTCATTCCTCAACACTTGAATTCTTTATTTCTGGCTGATTGTAGTATTTTTTTAAACCTAAAAACTCAGATTTGGGCTATAATGTTTCTAGTAGTTTTTATTTGGGAGTTTCTTTCAGGAAATAACAGGTAGATTCTTTCTATTTCTCTTTGCCCTATGGTTCTATGAGATCTAGCCAGTTTTAAGATTTCTTGAAATGTGATATTTAGACTCTCCTTTTTTTCCCTTTTTTTTTGTCATAGAATTCAGGGAATTCAATGGTTCTTGAATTTTTACTCCTTGATCTAGTATTCCAGCTCAGTTTTTTTTTTGTCTTGGTTTTTACTGTGAGATACCTTACATTTACTTCTAATTTTTTCCCAATATTTTGACTTTAAAGAATTTTCTTGTGGTCTCATGGAGTCATCAGCTTCTATTTGGTACATTATAATTTACATTTATATAATGTAATTTATATAAAATTATATAATTTTTTTGCTTGGACAAGGTTATGTAGTTTTTGTGCCAATCTGTTAATTCCCTTTCCCAATCTTTATTCCATAGCTCTCATTTCTTTTCCAATTTTCCCTCCAGCCATCTCATTTCATTTATAAAAACATTTTTAAAGTTTTGTTTCATCTCTTCCAGGAATTCTAGTTGAATCTGTACCCAAGCTGTGATCTTCTTTGAGGTTTTGCTTGTAGATATTTTGGAGTAATACTCTTCTTTTGAATTTATGACTGGAGCATCCCTGTCACTATTACAGATTTTTATAGCAAGATTCTTTTTGTTTATTTGCTTGCTCATTCTTCCAACCTACTTACTGACTTTAGATGTGATGTTAGTCATAAGTTCTGTGTACTTCTGGAGAGAAGATTTGATCTGCTCCTATTATTGCATTTTTGAGGTGCTGAGCATTGTGTTGTTTCCAAATCTCAGGGTCAGCTGAGGTGGGTGACTTACAAGCTCTCACTGTTCCCAAAGCGGTCTGATTTAAAGCAAAGTGTGATTACTGCCCTCATGGTGTCAACTCTGCAATTTTCTAGTCTGGGTTTAAGTCTGAGAAATAGCAGAATGTCTCCGGACTCAGAGACTCTCAGCCAGCCAAGAAGTTCTGCTGGTTCAGAGGGACAGAACTGCAGACTTGCCTTTGATCTAAGATTCCTCTTTAGGCTTCTGAGGCTTCTGAGGCTACTGAGGCTTTAGGCTACTGAGCTGAAAGGTGGAATCGAGACCCCACTCCACTTCTGAAGTAAAAGTTTCTGGTCTTGGAAGCTGCTGCTTCTGAACTTGCTCCTCTCTTGGTACACAGCCCAGAACTTGCAATGGCTCCTCACCCCTGAATACCACCCCTTACCCCCTCCTCATTCTTCCCTGGATCTGTGCCCCAGAAATGGATATAGTGAGTGACGAAGCTACAAGTTCTCATCAGTTCCCATATCTTGAACAAGGTCAAGGTGCCCCAAAATGAGTCTAGGACCTCTGATTGCCCACATATACAGCCTCTCCATTGCCCTGGAGTGTTCCACAGCTTGCTTATGATCAGACCACACCCCCAGTGTCCTCAGACATCTTTCTCTAATTCTCTTTGCTGACCTGAGCTGGAAAAATGACTCCCTGTGACTTTTTTTTTAGTTTTCCCATTAGGATTCAGTCTGGTGTGTTTTATAGATCTGATTGAAGCAGTTTTGAGGGGAGTATGGGGAGTTTACATGACTTGTAGTAGATAATTCCACTATTGTTTGCCATACCTGTGCGAAAAGAGGAGCTTTGCAAAACTATCAGAACCATTATAAGATAATAGAATCATAGACTTAAAGATAGGAGGACTCTGGAAAGTTATCTGGTTTAACCTCCTCCTTTGACAATGGGGAAAATTGAGGTCCACAGATGTTAAGTGACTTGTCCAAGGTCGCCCAGATGGTGAGTAATGGAGGTGAGTTTTGAACCAAAGTCTTCTAACTCCAACTACTGAGCTCTTGCCCTGAGACACATTGCCTCCCTCATCCTAAGTGTCAAACTGAATTTTAGGCTGCTTCAATTCTCAGAGCATCTAAAGGCATTGTTGTTGTTCAGAGGTTTCAGTCATGTATGACTCTTTGTGACTCATTTTTGGGAGTTTTTCTTGGCGAAGATACTGGAATGGTTTGCTATTTCCTTTCTCTAGCTCATTTTACAGATGAGGAACTGAGGCAAACAAGGTTAAGTGACTTGCTGAGGGTCACACAACTAGTAAGTGTTTGAGGCTAGATTTGAACTCGTGAAGAGGAGTCTTCCTGATTCCAAGTCCGGTGCTCTATCCGCTGTACACTTAGCTGCCGTAAAAGCACTGTGGGATAGTGGAAAGATCAGTGCGCTAAGAGTCTGAAAGCCCGGATTCTAGACTTAGCTCTTGCACATTCTGTGTTAGTCTGGGTAATTCACTCTGCCTTTCCGGATGGGGTTCCATTCCCTCAGCAGAAACAAATGGGAGAACAAACACACTCTCATCCATGTGAGCTGAGATGAGAAAATTAGCCTGAGCTTGGGAGAGCCAGTAGTGTAACCTCTCAGCCAGTTATCAACTACAGATAGGAGAATCATCTTGAGCCCCAAGTCTCCAACCCTCATTTGTAAAATGAATGTATTGGATAAAGTAATTTTCTGGCCGTTTGTGAGTAATCTTTTCTTCAGTACTTCAGTAATTCCATGATTTCATTGGAATGGATACTCCACCCACCTGTGCAGGTTCCAACTTCTATGGCATTCTTATCTTCTCCAATTTTCTTTATACCTTCCTGTAAATTCTTCATTGAGGATTCTCCTGCATCTCTGGAGATCTTTGTGTGCTTCTTTTAAAATATTATGGGTAACGAAGTAGTGTGTTGGTTCACCTGATACAATGGAAGGAGCACTGGACCTAGAATTAGTGAACCTGGGTTCAAATTCTACCTCCAGCATTCAGTATGTATGCAACCTTGAATAAATCAATTAACTTGCCTGAGGCTCTGAGCACAATGAAGGGGTTAGACTAACTAACCTTTATGTTCCCTTTCTAGCTCAAAACCTACACCACGATTTCTTTGCTATAGAAACTATATGACTGCAACATAGCTATAACTTATAGTCTAGAGACAATGTCTGAAAGAATGTTGGATATGGAATCAGAGGACCTGTGTTCGAATCCCAGTTTTGCCTCTCTAGGCCTCAGTTTTCTCATCTCTAAAATGAGAGGATATTAAACCTCTGAGGCACTTTCCAGATCTAAATCTATGATCCAATGGCAGTTGCTCGAGGCTCAGAGAGTTAAGTGATGTGTCAATGGTAACATGACTAGTGAAGCTCAGAGTTGGAATTTGATCTCAGGTCTTCCTGAATCCTTACCCAACACATTATTCATTATGCCAGTCTCTTTTGTTGTTGTTATTCAGTTGTTTCAGTAGTGTTCTACTTTTCATGACCCCATTTGGGATTTTCTCGGCAGAGATACTGGAGTGGTTTGCCATTTCTTTCTCCAGCTCATTTTACAGATGAAGAAACTGAGGCAAACAGGGTTAAATGCTTTGCCTGGGGTCACACAACCAGTAAGTGTCTGAATCCAGATTTGAATTCAGGTCTTCCTGTCTCTAGGCCCAGTGCTCTATCCACTGCACCACCTAAGTATGCTAAACTGCTTCTCTACCAATGGAATATCCGTGGTAATGTAGAAGTTGAAAAAGGGATCGATAGGATTAATTTAATAAGCTCATAGGAAGGTGATTCTTTGTTCGGGATGTTTAAATGCGTCTCCCTACGTGGACATGATCATTGACATTTTATTGAGATAAGCAGTCTTCATCCTAAAGATATTCTCTGATTAAGTCTCAGTGTCTGGGGCTACCCCTCATCTCTGCCATGAACTGATGGGCTTGGATTCTTAGAAGGACAGACTCTTGCCGGACGAACCACACCCATAGTGATGGCTTGTAAAAGGGGAGCAGACAAGCCTGCTCAGCCCTTTTTGCTCCCCTCTTTCTTTCTTTTGAAGAGATCATGAGAGTAAAGTGTATGTGCGTGCTCATGTGGAATGTGTGTGTCTGTGTGTGTGTGTGTGTGTGTTTGCAGAAGAGAGGGAGATACCCCTTCCTGAGAGATTTTAATAGTTATCTGGGTTCAGAAACAAATGATGGGGCAAACATGCTCTCATCATGTGACTTAATATGAGAAAATTAGTCTGAGCCTTAGAGACACAGTGGGGTCACCTTTCAATTATTTGTCAACCATAGGAAAGGGAACTAACTAACTATCTTGGGCCCCAAGTCTCCAGCCCTTAAAAAGTGGTGAACAACTTCCTCCTTTCAACCCCACAAAAACCTTTTCTTTTTTTCTTCCTTGAACACCATGCCTTCCCCATTTACCTATTGGTTTTCCATATTCAAATATTTTTCTTGTTTGATGGTTTCTTTCCCAAGTGGTAGGAGTTCTTGAACCTCATTATTCTAAAGGACTATATATCTCTCCTGACTATCAACTTCCCAAATATAGAAGGGAAGCATTCCTGGGCAGTGTGGTTCTTGAACCTAAGCCTCCTATTTAGAGGAAGGTTTTCTCGGTAATTCACACTTGGAGGCTGCCTCGTAAGTAACCCCAAGTTCAAGAACTCAATATACTGGGAGGATCAGTAGCAAGTGGATACAGTGACAATATGGGGGAGCAAGGCATCTGGATCTTGCTTTGTTATTACCACTTTGTTTTTGAAAGTATGACTTTAATGAAAAGGCAGATTTCTTAACTAGCAGTCTCAACTTCATTTTCCTTCTAAAGAAGGAAGGAAGCAAGGAAAAAAGGAAGGAAGGAAAGATGAAAGGAAAGAAGGAAGGAAGGAAGGAGGGAAGGAAGGAAGGAAGGAAGGAAGAAAGGACTTAAGTGCCCACCATGTTCCAGGCACTACGCTAAGTGCTTTACAAGTATTATCTCATTTGATCCTCACAACAACCTTGGGAGGTATGTGCTACTATTATTTTCATTTTATAGTGGAGGAAATTGAGGCAGAGAGGTTAAGTAATTTGCCCAGGCATACAGAACTCTAAGTGACTGAACCTGGATTAGAACTCAGGTCTTCCTGGCATATGAACTGATGCAAAGTTAAGTGAGCAGAACTAGTAGAACATTTTACACAGTAACAGCAATATTATAATGATGACCAACTGTGAAAGACTTAGCTACTCTGATCAATACAATGACCCATGACAATTCCAAAGGACTCATGATGAAAAATGCAATCTACCTCCAGAGAGAGCTGATGAACTCTGAGTGCAGATTGAAGCATATTTTTTCCACTTTATTTTTCTTGCTTCTTTTTTTTTTTTGGCAACATGACTAATATGTAAGTACGTTTTGCATGACTTTACATGTATAATGGGTATCATATTGCTTGCCTTCTCAATGGGTGGGGGAAGGGCTAGAGGGAGAAAAAGATTTTGGAACTCAAAATTTCTGAAATGAGTGTTAAAAAATAAAATAAGTACATGAATGAATAATAAAAGAAGAGAACTTAGATCTTCCTGACTCCAGGCACAGAATTCTATCCACTGGGCCACCTAGATTCCTCCTGTTTGAATAATAAAAGCCATGTGGTGTGATGAAAATTGTGGCATCAGGAAAGAGCTGGGTTTAATTCTTGGCTCCAATACTTGTTAGCCATGCGATCTAGACCAAATCACTTAATCTTTCTGAGCCTCAGTTTCCCCACCTGTAAAATGGGGAAACTGCAAAATACCTCTGTCATAGAGCTGTTGTAAGGAAAGTGCTTTATGAAACAAAGTACTACATAAATCTGAGTTATTGTTTTTGCCCACATAGAAGCTTATTAGCTATTTGTTGCCATCCATTCACATGAGTTTCTGAGAACTTCTTACTGTTTTTTCCTAGTCACCTTGGCTTTTTACTACCCAGAATAAAGAATTTCAGTGGTCAATCCTCCAAAATTATTGGTAAAATATTCAATAAAGCTAGTCTAAGTATCAAAATCTAGGGAATCGCACTGTAAATGTTTCTCCTTTCAGAAAAGTTTCCTTTAATCCTACACTTCAACTGTCCTTAAATGAGTTTTCAATCCATGACAAAATATTTTTCCTTGTCCCACTGTTGATCTAATATAGTATTTTGTTGAGACTCTTTAGAATTTCATGTTTCTTTGTGCCACACGCTGCAAATGAATGCACTATTCTGACCAAGTTAGGAGCAGTAATAACAGGTATTAAGCAATACTTTCATACAGTGCAGTGTAGTGGATAGGGTTATGGGCTTTGTATAGAAAAGTCAAGTCAACAAGAATCTATTAAGCACCTACTAGGTGCAAGGCACTCTGCTAAGCACTAGGGATACAAAGAAATGCAAAAATAGTACCTTCCCTGAAGGAGTTCTAAACTGAATGGGGGAGACAACATGCAAACAAACATGTTCTGAGAAGATTTCTATATGATAAATGGAAGAGATTCATAGAGGGAAGGCATGAGCATAAAGAGGGACCAAGAAAGGCTACTTCCAAAAGGTGGGATTTTAACTGAGATGTGAAGAAAGCCAAAGAAGATAGAGAGGGCAAGAGGTAGAGAAAAGAAAGGAGAGAATTTCTGGTGTGGGGGACTTGGGAAAGATGTGGGTTTGTATAATGCCTCAGATACTCGAAGCTGGGTGAGACTTGGAAGTTAACTAGTCTGGGCTTCAATTTCCTCATTTGTAAAATGGGGGAAATGGTCCTACTATTACTACTGTGAAAATCAAAATGAGATCATTTATATAAAACCCTTTGCAATCCTTAAAACACTATATAAAAGTGAGCCATGATTATTGGGCCTCAGTCCACCACAGTGAAGCAAAAAAGATAGCAAAGGAGTTTTCACTGGAGAATTTCTACAGTTTTAAATTGATTAAAATCAATCCATTGAAAAGCATTGACTAAATGTTTACTAGCACTAGTTGTACTCTGGAAATACGGTGAAAGGTAAAAACCATTCCTGCTTTCAAGAACCATTCATTCTAGTGAAAGGAGACTACATAAATGATTAAGTTCATGCAATATGCACATGTATAATATGTGTATGCATACGGTTAACATATATGTATAATAAACATATATAGTATGTGTTATGGAGGATAGGAAAGGCCTCCTACAGAAGGTGAGATTTGAACTGAGATTTGAAAGAGGTTGGGGAAACTTAGAGGTAGAAGTAAGGACGGATAGTGTTCCAAGCATGAGGGCAGCCAGTGCAAAGGCAAGGAGATTTTGGATGGAAGAGAAAGTTAATGGTATAGCTGCATCACAGAGTGCATGGAGCAAAATGAAGTAGACCAAGACGAGAAAAACAGAAATGAGACTTGCACAGACTGAGATATAAAATTCAAAGAATAATATTTACCTTACATTTTCCTTTGCCTAGTAAGAGGTGTAAACAAAGAACTTCAAACACGAGTCACTCCCTACTCAACGAATAGCCTGTGAAATTCTTATTTGTCTTCAGACTTAAAACTCAAAGCTGTTTATGACCTATCACTAAAGTTTATAGAATTTTAAACAATCAAATGTCTCTTCAGGATGACTCAGCTAAGAATCTTATTTGGCATAGTTTCCTTCCAAGGTTGAAAGAAATGAAGCTGCTTATCTTCCTTCCCCCCAAATAAATTTAGTGGCTTCTTTTTTATAACACTAGATTCATGACCCTGCCCCCCACTTTCTGCCTTAGATTTATTTCATGAATCATGTTCTTCTCTACCATCATTCTAGGATAAAATAGGATTGTAGATTAAGAACAAGAAGGGATATTAGGGGTCAAGCCCAACTCTTTCATTTTACAGAAAATTGAGGGCCAGAAAAGTCCAATGACCTGCTCAGGATCGCAAAACTAGTAAATGTCCAAGGTGATACGTGAAGCCAGGTCTTCCTAACTCCAAGACCTTCATTCTATCCACTACAGAGTGCCCCTTTTCAAACTGGCATTTAAAGCCTTTCACTCTGACTCCAGTCTACTCTTGCAGACTTACTTCCCATTATTCCTCTTCCACATCCTCTATTCCAGTCAATTAGGCATTCATTCCATCTTCCGCCTCTCTACCTTTGTACATCCCTAGAATGTGCTCCATGTTTTTTTACACTCCAAAAATCCTTAGCTTGCTTTCTTTATCACCTTCTGCCTCCTCTCAAATTATCTTGTAGTTATCTCTGTAAATGTTATATCTCAACCTCCTCCCTTCCTCCAGAACATAAACTCCTTGAATGCAGGCACGGTTTTTCCTTTTGTCTTTGTATTCCCAGGGCTATGCCTGGATTTCTCTCCCTCCTCATCTCCCACCTCTTTGCTTCCTTCAAGTCTCATCTAAAATTTTTATCTTTTCCAGGAAGCTTTTCCTAATCACTCTTAATATTAGGGCCTTCCCTGTGTTAATTACATCCAATTTATCCTGTACGTAGGTTGTTTATACACATTGTCTGTTTTTTCTTTTGTTCTCTCCCTTATTACATTGTGAGCTTCTTCAGAACAAGGATTATCTGTTGTCTTTCTTTATATCTCAAACTCTTAGCATAGTACTGGGCATAAGTAAGTGCTTAATAAACACTTATTGACTGACAAATGAGGTGCTTAATAAATGCCTTTTAAACAAACAAATGAATGAATGTCCTTTCTTTCTTAATTTCCCTTTGCCCATTTTTGACCAGGGTATTAAAGAGTGGGGAATAGAGATGATTGTAGCCATAATGAAGAGAAAAGGAAGTATGTCTACTGTATAGTTAATGTGTGAATAAATGGGAGGAAAGTGGTTAGTTAATTTTATACTATTATATCTGAATGGATGAATGAGTAGGTTGTAGTCTACATAGAATCATTAAAGCATAATGGTAAAGAGCCAAAGAATGGTGCATGGTAGAAGCTACATATTGAGGGGTATCCTGCTATGTCAACTGGTAAATTGGCAGTAAATCATAGGCAAAAAGTTTGAGGAAGTCTGTTCTTTACTCATCCATTGACACTGCACAATCTTCAATGGAGAAAAATGAGAGAGGATATAATTTCAAAGTTTTGTGATCTTTAGTCTTTAAAGGAGGTGCTTTCCATGCACCCCTTTTCAAGGCTGGGGTCCTTATCCCAACATCCATGTGAAATGATGAGTCAGGTCCCCTAGAGGAAGACTAGTGGCCACATCTTCCTCTCCAAGTTTTAGGGATAACTGTAATTGTAAGGGGTTAAAGGGTACTTCTCTAATGCCATTGGCTCAATTTTCCATTCTAATGTGTTTTCCCCAATAGCTATTACCCATTACAATTAGTATTTTCCTTATTTTCCTTAATCAATTATAATTGATTGACCTAGTGATTAAGGATCCAATATCAGATAACAAATTAACACCAGTTAGCTTTTTACAAATGGACATTTGCTGAAAAGATATAGTGAAAACAGAAGTTACAAAGCATTCCCCGCCCTTGGACACCTATGGGCACACTCATTCCTAAATACTCACCCTACCAACCAAGTACGCTTCTAAATAGGGCATAATCACTGGATGAGTCATTTCTGAATGCCATTGAGGGGTCTTGCCTAGACTTCACCCAGCTCAGCTAATAGCAAATTCTGGCGTGGACTCCCATGCCTCAACCTCAGCTCCTTGAACTTTTAAAAACTCACAAGGTTGTAGCTATTTCCAATACTCCATCTAAAACTGGAAAAGAACAAAGAGGCAAAGAACAGAGGCATGTGTGTTCAGGGCACATATTGGCCCAGTAGAAAAGTTCCAAGGCCTCTCTCCCTAAGCAGAGGTTTAAAATATGTCTTCCTTCAATAGCAGCCAGGAAAAGAGAGAGAGAAAAGGGAGAGACATACGGACAGAAAGACAGAGACAGACAGAGACAGAGAGAGACCAAGGGAGAGAGGTGGAAGAAGGGAGAGATAGTCCAACTGTCTCTCAGAGCTTTTTGTATTAATGCTTATTTTCAGGTCAGTAGCCAATCAAAGAAGCCCTTTTTTCACCACATAGAAAGAGATAGAAAAAAAGAACTTTTTTTTCTCTAATTTTAGAATACCTGGGCATACTCTAAAGTCCATTTGGGTGTTATAACAGACTTAACACATTGTATATACTCAAAGGGTAGGCTTTCCATGGCCATTCAAATGTTACATTCATTAATAGTGATATTTTGGGGTGATTTTTATTGATTATAAGGTATACTTGGTCCTTTATAGTAGCTTTTGGGGAAGGGGCAAGGTTGGCTCCAAAGCTGAGCTAGATGGGACCTTGAAGATTCTAAATGTGTTGCAATTTTGTTGTTGTTTGTTTTTGCTGTTCAGTCCTGTCTAACTCTTCATGACCCCATTTGGAGTTTTCTTGGCAAAGATACCAGAGTGGTTTGTCATTTTCTTCTCCAGCTCATTTTACAGATGAGAAACTGAGGCAAACAGGATTAAGTGACTTGCACAGGAACATACTAGTAAGTGTCTGGGGCCAGATTTGAACTCAGGAAGAGGAGTCTTCCTGACTTCAGGTCCAGTACTCTAACCCAGAGACACCTAGCCACCCTCTGTAATTACATAAGGCTTTTTAAAAAATTAATGCATGAGGCATGAGAGCTACATCAAGAAAAAACTTCTATCTTTTGCAATAAGGATGTACTTGGGGTAGATGCTCCTAGGGATAGCGTGGTGTGGGAGAAAGGACATTGGACTTAGAGTAGAAGACCTAGATTTGTATCCTGCCTTTGCTATTTATTTCCTGGCTGACCATTAGCAAGTCATTTCCCTCTGGGGTAGGGGAGGGAGGCATGGTCTTTTTTTGTATAAAATGAGGGAATTAGATGGACTCAGTTATGTGAAAGGTCTCTTCCAGCACTGAATCCTCCGTCTTTTATGTCAGAGCACTAAGAGTCACTTCTAAAATTAAGCAATTGAAGGAAATTGCATCTCTGTAATAGATGAAATACCCAGAGCTAAGAAATATTTGCTATAAACCTATACATATTAGCTAGATTTCTGCCCAAACTCTTAAGTCTGTCTTCTCAAGACCATAGAATTTTATAGCTAAAATGCTCGGTTTCCTCATTCTACAGGTTAAGAAAGTGAGGCCCAGGAGTGCCAAATGACCCGTCCTTTGTCACTGCTGACAGGAAGAAAATAATTGGAACAATTTGGAATAGTGAATAGAGTCAAGTCAAATAAAGAGAACAAACATTTATTAAGCACCTACTACTATGTGCCAGGCACTGGGCTAAGCACTGGAGAGACAAAGAAAAGAAACAGCAGCAACAACAAAACAGTCCCTACTTACAAGGAGCTCACAATCTAATGGCAGGGACAACAAGTAAACAACTATGTACAAACAATATACATAGAGGATAGACTGGGGAAAAAATCAAAGAGGCACTAGCATTAAGAGGGATTGGGAAAGACTTCTTTTGGAAGGTAGGATTTTAGATGAGACTTAAAGAAAGTAAGGGAATCTAGGACACTGAGGAGGAGAAAGAACAGTTAAGGCATGAAAGACAGCCGACTTTAGGTGGTGGAGAGTTGTGTGTAAGGAATAGCAAGTGAAAAAATGCTCTAAATCATTATTGACTAGAGAAATGCAAATTACAACAACTTTGGGATATCATCTCACACCTGTTAGACTGGCTAAAATGATAGAAGGGGAAAATGACAAATGTTGGAGGGGATGTGGAAGGATTGGGACACTATTATATTGTTGGTGGAACTGTGAATTGATCCAAATATTTTAGAGAGCAATCTGGAATGATGCCCAAAGAGTTATAAAACTGTATATACCCTTAGACCAAGCATTCCCACGATTAGATCTGTTTCCCAAGGTGATCAGGGGAAAAGAAAAAGAATTTGTATGTTCTAAAATATTTAAAACAGTTCTATTTGTGGTGGCAAAGAACTAGAAATTGAAGGGATGCCAGTCAATTGGGGAACAGCTAAACAAGTTGTGTTATATGATTGTGATGGAATGCTATCATGCTATAAGAAATGAAAAGCTAGTTGATTTTAGGAAAACATGGAAAGACTTGCATTTAATAAAGAAGAATGAAATGAGCAGAACCAAGAGACCATCGTGTACAGTAACAGAAATATTGTTTGAAGGACAACTGTGAAAGATCAAGTTATTCTGAGCATTATAAATACTCTAATCAACTACAAAGAACCTATGGAGGAAGATGTTATCCACCTCCAGAGAAAGAACTGATAAATAGAAGTATGTATGGTTTGGTTTCACGTATCTTTATAAATCTATGTCAAATGGTGGCCTTCTTTGGTGCAGGGTGGGGAGGGAGAGAGGGAGACAGTTCAGAACTTAAAATGTAACAAAAAAAAATAAATTTAATTTAAAAAATTAAGGCTCAGCAAGGAGGTCAGTCTACTGTGACCCAGATTATGTGGAGGGGAGTGACATATAAGAAGGCTAAAAAGATAGGAAGGGGCCAGGTTATAGGGAACTTTCATTGCCAAACAGAGGATTTTATCTTTGATTCTGGAGTCAATAGGAAGCCACTGGGGTTTGCTGAATAGGGAAGTGATATAGTCATAACTTCACTTTAAGGTCACTTTGACAGTTGAGAAACTGGAATGGTGAGAGACTTGAGGCAGGAAGATTTACCAGCAGTCTATTGTAACAGTGTAGGCATAAGGTGATAAGGACCTTCACCAGGGTGGTAGCAGTATCAGAGGAAAGAAGGGCACATATGAAAAACGTTATGATGGTGGTTATTATTGTTCAGTCATTCAGTCGTGTCTGACACTTCATGACCCCATTTGGGGTTTTCTTGGCAAAGATACTAGAGTGGTTTGTAATGTCCTTCTCCAGCTCATTTTACAGATGAGGAAACTGAGGCAAACAGAGCTAAGTGACTTGCCCAGGGTCACACAGCTAGTAAGTGTCTGAGGCCAAATTTGAACTCAAGAGGATGAGTCTTTTTGACTCTGGGCCTGGCACTCTGTCCACTGTGCTACCTAGCTGCCCTAAATTATGATGGTAAAAATTAAAGAACTAAATAGAATATTAAACTAACTGTGATAAAATTTCTGGTGGGTTGGGTGCAACCACTTTAGAGAAAAGCATAACAATGTAATAAATCACAAAACTTGCCATATATTATGAGGTTATGATTCCATTGCTAAGATATTATCATAAAAGGCATAAAATTTCGTGCATAGGAAGAGTTCTGTCTGTTCAGAGATATTCTTAATGGCTTTATTTGTGATGGCAAAGAATTGAAGAAATCTATTTGTTTGGAAAATGGAAAATTGAATAATGCATCAGCTTCTTCCAAGTAGGGAGTTTTCCTTCTTTGCACTGTTTTCTCCAGAAGGTACCTAGTGCAATCCCCAGAACATAGTTGATATTTACTAAACACTTATTGATCATAGTATGTCATCATAAAAAATAATAAATATGAAAACACATGAAGTTGTAGAGAGCTCTCCGCAGAGTGAAATCAGCAGAGGCAAAATGACATGCACACTCACTTTGATTATATAGACCTACATGTTTATAAATACATGGAAATATGTGTTTGTGTGGTATGGTATGGGGTGTGTGTTTGTGGGGTATGGTGTGTGTATGTGTGTGTGTGTGAGTGTGAAAAGTAAATAAAGCCAAAGGTAATGGAACTTCTGATAGACTTGGAAAGGAACATAGAGCAAACTTTTTTTGTGGTTATTCATTTTCTGTTAATTCAGTCAGTTCTTCCTTTTTAAATGGTAAGATTTTATGAAAGATTGTGTTTCTTATTGTGTTTATATGATTGTTAGTCTTTTTGATGCTTATTAAGTTTATAATAAAATTTTTAAGAAGATAGGCCTAACTTCTTAAAGCAACATAACAATTTTAAGCTCAAAGTTATAGGACTGATACTGAAAAAGCTACTAATGCTCTTTGACAGAGTTAGAATTTGAATGAGATAAAATCCATCTTCAATGCTTTCCTTCCTAGTCTGCCTATGTCCTTTCCAGTTTTTTAGATGCCTCTTTCCCCCCGAGGAACACAATGTCCTCATGCTCCTCAACTGTGCCACCCTAGCCAACGTCCCTCCACTCTGCTCACCTCAAAATGTATTTGTATCCCCAACAGAGCCAAGATAAACTCCATTTTCACCCTGGGACATTGGAAAATTGCAGCCCTTACATTTTGCTGTTCGCTAAAGTCTTTGAACCTTCAGTGGACCAAAAAGTAACTCAACTTATCACAAAATAAATAACTATGTACTACAAAGAGCAGCCTTTTCTGGCCTGAATATCCATGTACTTACAAAAAGTCATTTAAAAGTTTCCCTTATTGTACTTACCTGCATGTTGATTCCTAAGTTAGTCAATGAGAATTTATTAAGCAGCAATGGGGATATAGTTTTCTTTTTAAAAAAAGCAAAAGAATAGTTCCTGCTCTCAAAGAGCTCACAGTCTACTAAACATGAAAACAACTAGGTAAATATAAGATACATACGTAATACACTGGAGCTAATCAATAGATGGAAAGAGGAGGAAGTGTCAGAAGGCACTGTGATGTGGGATGAAAGGAGAAGAAGAGGGAATTCTCAGTGAATGGCCTCTTTTTTTTCAGTGAAATATGAGGCCAGGTTCTCAGCTGAGAGAGAAGAAAGAGGGAGATCCATGGGAGGTGTGAGGAAAGAAGAAAAGATTTGGAGGAGCCATGATGGTGAGTAAAATAGCGAGTTAATTAGGTCAGTGTAGAGGTGTGAGGACACAGTTGAAGTTATGTAGCATACATTTGCAGTAGACCCAGTCAGCATGGTTTCATGATTTTCTCCAGCTTCATTCAGCAGCACATGTGTAGGAGTGAAGGTAGCAGATGGTGGGAGTGATCCAAGGTTGAGGCTTAGCAGGGCAACATTGGCAATATGATAAGGGGACAAAGGATTCAAAAGAAAAAGACAGTGTAGAGTTAAGCTAGTTCACCAAAAGGTTAGTGTGGGGAAAGGAGAAAAGTGTAGCTAGTACAGGATGATGGCCTGGAAAAGAACCAAAATGTTAAGGAATTAGAGGTCACAGTAAGGAAAAAAGAAGAGTATTGAGTTGCAAGGTAGAAGGAGAGGTGAAGTGAATATATTGTGATCAGATAAGAGAATTTCAGAGTTCACAAACGTGGAGGTGGTACATTTGTGGGTAATGACAAGATCAAGGGTATGACCACTATTGTGTATGGCTGAGATAGAGTGGAGGAGTAGTTCATGGGAAATGACTGAGTTTAGGAACTGAGGATTAGGGTGTTTGTGGGAGTATCAATATGTATGTTGAAATCTAGTATAAGGACAAAAGTTGAGGAGGAGAAAAAGACTGAATTGTGTACTGAATTTGTTCAAGAAAGAAGAGAAATGCCCTGGAGGCTGGTATACAACAGCTACCCAAATTTTGATTGGGTGATAGGTGTGGATTGAATGAACCTCAAAGGAGTGCTTACTGAGTGATAGTGGTAGGAGGTGAAACCTGGAAGTGGCAATTGAGAACAAGGATTATTCCAACTCCCCTGTCTCAATCAGTGATTGGAGGTGGGGGCAGTGAGTGGGGAATGAGTGAAAGTGTAGCTAGTGCTGGAAAGGAAGGCCAGGGAGGCTTTGTCATTAAGAGGGTGCCAGATCTTAGTGGGATCCAGAAAATGGAAGAAGTGGGAAAGGAAAATATTTAAGATGAAAGTAAATTTGTTATCCAAGGAGTAGGCATTGCAGAGAACACAATAGAATGGGTGAGTAGCTTTAGAGTAAGATAGTGAGGGTGTGAAAGTTGGGTTGATAGCAAAGAGAATAAGTGATCAGGGTATAGGGCCTGAGAACAGACTTCAAATGATGATAGCTAGGGATTTAGAATCAATGACCTGGAGAGGAGTTGATCAATGAGTAATGATTTCAGGTAAGTTTCATTGTCCGTAGAAGTTTGGCCTCAGAGTAGGGTCCTCTCAGGGCCTTAGGTAGTTCAGGATAGGGGACAAGTACCAGGAGTTTAAGGAATGGTGTTATTCTCCTTCTGCCAAAGTAAGAGACAAGGCTAAAGATGTTACAGAATGACTTTTTTTCTCTGCCCTAGAAGGAAGGCGTCAGGTGATCAATGGAATGGCATTTCTCTTCTTTTAATAAGAGTAATGATGCAATGACATTTTTCCTCCTTTCCCCAATCCCTAATCCCAGCTCTATATCCTCTTTATTCCCTTAAGGTCTTGCTAGTAACTAGTCTGCTAATAGCTAATACAGCAATTCATACTGAGGATGATAGAAAATTTAAGAACCTTCCAAGATGCATTTGCATTTTAAATGAGGGCTCCTTCAGACCTTAAGACAAAGGAATGAATCTCTAATGGTATGAATTGTGACCTGGACATTGGTGTTAGAGATTGAAGAAGGCCTTTAATCAGTTTCTCTATAGTCATCTTACCTTTTTAAGGCTGACCCTATCCTATTGGTTGCAATCAAATCCATCATTACTGTCACAATGGTAACAGTAGGAAAAGGTGATCAACAAATGTTTGTAAGCCAACAGATTTTTAGAACCTATCTGCAAAGTTTCATAAAGACCCAAGGATAAAGATCCATGTGCCTCCCTGAAACCCTCTGTTCAATAGCTGGTGCTCAATAGTTTATGAAATTTATAATGTTTAAGGTTGAGTGGCAAAGAATTCAAGAAAAAGATTGTCAACCAAGGGCTACATATTGTAGACATCTCATCATGATGAAAATTGGCTTAGTCCACCAGTTTTGTTTTTGTTTTTGTTTTTTTTGGTAAGGTAATTGGGGTAAGTGACTTGCCCAGAGTCACACGGCTAGTGCGTATAATATGTCTGAGGCCAGATTTGAACTCAGGTCCTCCTCGCTCCAGGGCCAGTGCTCTATCTACTGCACCACCTAGCTGCCCCCAATGAATAATTTGGGGAGATCCAGAGTTCTTCCCCTTTTTCTTTTCTTTTTCTCGGCTAGGCAATGGGGTTAAGTGACTTGCCCAGGATCACACAGCTAGTAAGTGTTATGTGTCTGAGGCCAGATTTGAACTCAGGTTCTCCTGAATCCAGGATCAGTGCTCTACCCATTGAGTCACCTAGCTGCCCAAAAGTTGAACACACTTTTATTTTATTTTTTTTTTTTGGCTGTTAGGGTTAAGTGACTTGCCCAGGGTCACACAGCTAATAAGTGTCAAGTGTGTAGTCTGAGGCTGGATTTGAACTCAGGTCCTCCTGACTTTAGGGCTGGTGCTCTGTCCACTTCGCCATTTAGCTGCCCCTCACCAGTTTTAATAATCAGAAAATGTAAACTTCACCTCATCTCCAAGACTATCTATAATTCTTAACCTTGAAATTTCTCCGGTTCTATAGACTTTTAGAATTTAGAAGTAAAAAGGACCTTCTTGATCACCTATTTTTATTTATCTCATTAAATTTTCATTTATTTATTTAGGCAATTGGGGTTAAGTGACTTGCCCAGGGTCACACAGCTAGTAAGTGTCAAGTGTCAAGCTAGCAAGTGTCTGAGACCGGATTTGAACTCAGGTCCTCCTGACTTCAGGGCCAGTGCTCTATCCACTGCGCCACCTAACTGCCTCTATCTCATTGAATTTTTTTTTAAAAAATTATTATTTTTCAATTAATTCAAATTTATCTCCTCTTCCTCTTACCTCCTCTCATTCCCAAATGAAAAAGAAAGAAAAAGAGAACCCTTGTAACAAATACATATAGTCTGTTCATCTCATTTTAAAGGTGAAGTGAAAATAGGTTTAGTGACCTGTGAAGAGTCAAAGCAAGTGAGGGCAATAACAAGGGAAGAATGAGAACCCCCTGACTGCTACCCCATCTTCTTTTCAATACACCAAACTGAGTAAGTTAAGTTCATGAAAATGTTTTGTTGTTGTTGTTGTTAGGTCATTTCTGTTGTATTTGACTCTTTGTGACATCATTTTGGAGTTTTCTTGGAGTGGCTTGCCTTTTCCTTTTCCAGCTCATTTTTACACGTGAAGAAACTGAGGCAAACAGGGTTAAGTAACTTGCCCATTAAGTGTCTGAGGCTGGAAAGTATAGCCTTCTTAGTTATTTTCATTTGAGTTTGGGTGTATACAGAGAAGAAATGGAAAATTACTCTAGTACCTTTGCCAAGAAAACCCCAAAGGGGGACACGAAGTCAGACATGACTGAAACAATTCAGCTACCACTACAGCAAGAAGGCTATGTTAGCAAATCCATCATATAAAATAGCCTGTGATTATCCAAATTCAATATTCTAAGTTCTGTGTCTTTCTAATGAGTTTTACCCTTTCTTTCTCGAGGTATGAGGTGAATTGGAGAGCAACTTCGTGATTCACTTATTTCCACCTCTTGTGGGTATTCATTTTTCATATATTCTTACTGATTAAACACAGGATACCTAATAATAGCTCTATATCAGTGTCAGTCATAGAGCTCGGGAACAAAATTAACTTGATCTCAAAATAAATTTATAAGGTGACCATATCTAAAGCCCTTGTTCTTTCTTTCCTTCAGTTCCTTCTTAACATGGGATAGCCTGAAGGCAGCATCATACATTGGGAAAAGCAATGATTCTGGATTCAGAGGCCTGGGTTCAAATCCTGTCTCTCTTGCTTACAGTCTGTGTTACCTCAGGCAAGTTCCTTAAGCTCCCTCAGCTTCCTCACCCTTTGCTCTAGCCTCCACTTCCAACCCAACACTCCAAAGTAAGTAAGTCAGTAAGCCTGGGGCTTCTGATTGATGAGGGGTCACTATATAACACTGCTGCTACTTCCTGACCATCATCATACCATGCTGCTGAACATGCCCATTTCATAGGCATCTACCTTGCTTCCAGTTCTTTGGTATGAGAAAAAAAAATGTATTTTCTACTGTCCCTGTCCTGCAATATTTAATACTTTATGGATCTATGATTTTTCTTAGTGTGAGTACTCCCTCCTTGATGCATATTGCAATCCCATTATAACCTAGAGGAGGTGGTGTTTTATTTAGACTTTAAAGGACTGGTCACCAGAAGCTTCTGTGAGTGAAATACCATCACCACGTAGTTATAAGGCTCTTGATATTGAGCTAGGCTGCTTCTCAGACTGGAGACTCATGCAGTCCGTCTGTCCCTGGGCTATACCCTTCCCTCAAATCTCCTTCAAAAACTATATTTTCTTGAACTGAACTGTTGAACACTGGACTCTACATCACTTCCTGTTTTGATTCTTAACCAATTCAATAAGAAATATCTTTAGGCCAGTCACTGAAGGTTACAATTCATGTCTAAAACCACACTTACCAACTTTTTCTTCCCTTTTCCCCCTTTACCAACTCAGTTCCTCCTCCTGACTTTCTTGTTCTGTTTGTGGTACTCTCATTTTCCTGTCTTCCTCATTAGAAGTTCAGAAAGTATTTTTTTACTTCTCCTTCATACCCTCACATTTTATGCATTCTTACTCCAAAATTTCTCTTCCATCAATCCATTTCTTTTCATTCTTGCTGATAGTACGGAAACATAAATAAATTCTTATTATTTCATGTCTGGGATGATCACCCAATTTTCCCTAATATCAAATTTTGATCCCTCCAATTACAGAGCTACAGAATGATAAAACTGGAAGGGAACACAGAGGCCAACTAGTCTAAGGAATACCTTAAAAATCAATCATTCAATTGCCACATATTTTTTTCCAATTTTTTTTAGCTTTTGAGTTTTATTTTATAAACAATTTTTGAACATGTGTTTTTAAAACTTTGGGTTACAAATTTTCTCCCTTCCTCCCTCCCCACCCACCCGCATTGAAAAGGCAAGCAACTCGATACAGGTTATGGATGTGTAGTCATGCAAAACATTTCCATAGTAGTCATGTTGTGAAAAACTACGTATATTTTCCTTCATCCTATCCTACCCCCCATTTATTCTGTTCTCTCTTTTGACCCTGTCCCTTCTCAGAAGTGTTTGCTTCTGATTATCCCCTACCCCAATCTGCCCTCCTCTCTATCATCCTCCTGGTCTCTTGTCCCTTCCCCCCGGTTTTCCTATAGGGTAAGATAGATTTCCATACCCAATTGAGTGTGTATGTTATTCCCTCTTTAAACCAAATCTAATGAGAATAAGATTCACTCATTCCCTCTCACCTTCCCCCATTTCCCCTCCATGGTAAAAGTCTTTTCTTATCTGTTTCATGTGAGATAATTTACCCCATTCTACCTCTCCCTTTCTTCTTCTCCCAGTATAATCCTCTCTCACCCCTTAATTTTATTTTCCAGATATCACCCCTTCATCTTCAACTCACCCTGTGCCCTTTATCTTTCTATCTATCTATCTATCTATCTATCTATCTATCTATCTATCTATCTATCCATAGATACATATATATTTTTCCCTCCCACTACCCCAATACTGACAAAGGACTCATGAGTTACAAATGTCATCTTTCCATGCAGGAATGTAAACAGTTCAACCTTAATAAGTCTCTTATGATTTCTCTTTCCTGTTTACCTCTTCATATTTCACTTGAGTCTTGTATTTGAAAGTCAAATTTTCTATTCAGCTCTGGTCTTTTCATCAAGAATGCTTGAAAGTCCCCTATTTCACTGAATGATCATTTTTTACCCTGAAGGATTATACTCAGTTTTGCTGGGTAGGTGTTTCTTGGTTGTAATCCTGTCTCCTTTGCCCTCCAGAATATTATATTCCATGCCCTCCAGTCCCTTACTGTAGAAGCTGCTAAATCTTGTGTTATCCTAGTTGTGTTTCCACAATACTTGAATTGTTTCTTACTGGCTGCTTGCAATATTTTCTCCTTGACCTGGGAATTCTGGAATTTGGTTACACTATTCCTAGGAGTTTTCCTTTGGGGATCTCTTTCAGGAGGTGATCGGTGGATTCTTTCCATTTCTGTTTTGTACTCTGGTTCTAAAATATCAGGGCAGTTTTCCTTGATAATTTCTTGAAAGATGATGGCTAGGTTCTTTTTGTTTTGATCATGGCTTTCAGATAGTCCAATAATTTTTAAATTCTCTGTCCTGGATCTATTTTCCAGGTTAGTTGTTTTTCAAATGAGATATTTCACATTCTCTTCTATTTTCTCATTCTTCTGGATTAGTTTTGCAGTGCCTTGGTTTCTCATAAAGTCACTAGCTTCCAATTGCTCCATTCTAATTTTTAAGGAAGTATTTTCTTCAGTAAGCTTTTGGACTTCCTTTTCCATTTGGCCATTTTTGCTTTTTAGGGCATTATTCTCCTCATTGGCTTTTTAGACCTCTTTCACCATTTGGGTTAGGCTATTTTTTAAGGTATTATTTTCTTCAGTATTTTCTTGGGTCTCCTTTAGCAAGCCGTTAACTTGATTTTCATGATTTTCTTGTATCACTCTCAGTTTTTCCTCTACTTCTCTTACTTGCTTCTCAAAATCCTTTTTGAGCTCTTCCATGGCCTGGGACTAATTCATACTTTTCTTGGAGGCTTTGGATGTAGGAGCTTTGGCTTTGTTGTCTTCTTCTGGTTGTATGTTTTGATCTTCTTTGTCACCAAAGTAAGATAATATAGTCTGACTCTTTTTGTGCTGCTTGCTCATGATCCCAGCCAATTACTTGAGTTATAAATTCTTTGTTAAGGTAGGAGTCTGCTTCCCATGTGGAGAATGTACTGTCCCAAGCTTCGGGGATTTTGTGTAGCTGTTTTCAGAGATACTTCTAGGGACCTGTAAATTTTCAGTTCTTCCAAGGTGCTATGATCAAGGGAGAGGTTTTTACACCTTTCCTGGTCTGTGCTCTGGTCTATGAGTGACCACAAGCACTTTTTTCTGTCTTGGAACTGTGAGGAGGGTTTCCCTTCCACCGCTACTACAAGCTCCACCATGCCAGCTCTTCTCGTCACCCCAGGACTGCCACCCAAAACTGTGACCCGGATCCAAGCACTGGCAAAGCAAGAGAATCCTGCACCAGCAGAAAGATCCCTGCAATCTCCCTCTGATCAGCCACTCAATTCCCCGTCAGTCTGTGGGCCTGAAGCTCAGGAGGCAGTTACTACCGGGGCCCTGCTCAAGGAATGGGGCTGGGACTCGTGCTTGTCTCTCACCACAGGCACAGACTTTTCCCACTGACCTTCTAAGTTGTCTTTGGCATTCAGGGTTGAGAAGTCTGGAATCTGCCGCAGCTGCCTGCGATTCAGTCCTCTGAGGCCTGCTCCAGGTTCACTGAGGCTTGCGTGCCCATGCTGAACTGCATTCCTCTTCCAGCCCAGCACAATCTACCTTTCCGATCAACCATCCAGGTTGTCTTCGGCTGGAAATTTGTTTCATTTTGTCTTTTTGTGTGTTCTGTTGCCTTAGAATTTGTTTAGAGTCATTTTTATGGGTATTTGGAGGGATTTGGGGGAAAGCTCAAGCAAGTCACTGCTTTTACTCTGCCATCTTGGCTCCACCCTTCTCTACATATTTAATAATCATCTATTATGTGCAAGGTACCTATTATATATAAGGCACTGTGCTCAGTGATGGGGATACAAAGAACTGAAGTATAACAGCTCTTGCCTTCCAGGAATTTACATTCCATCAGGACAGACGATACATACTTGTATAAGTATATACAAAATGAATATAAAATTGTGGGATGGAAAATAAGGAAAAATCCTGGAAAAATCAGGAAAGTCTTTATGAAGCTTTGCAGATACTGAAGCACCTGCTAGAAGCACCTACACTTTACAATATTTATCTGACTTTATATATCCCATAGCTGTCTCATTTATTGTTCCACATTCAATCTCTTATCATCATGTCAGTGTACTTGGCATCCTCTATGCCTGGTATTACCTCCTTTTCCCCACCTCTTAGTATTACTTATTTCCTTTAAAACTCAGCTCAAGCATTATTTTCTACATATATCCAATGAGATAATATTTGTAAAGTACTTAGCTCTGTGTCTGGCATATAGTAGGTATTATATAAATGTTTATTCCCATTCCCTCCACCACACCTTGCTAGTATTGGCTTGATTGAAGAATATGGGAAAGGGAATAATGTATAACAAGGATGAAAAGGTAAGACATAGGTTGTGTAGGGCTTCAAAAACCAATTTGACAAGTTTATTTTTGACCCTAAAGGCTATATGTAATAGGGGGTCATTGGAGTTTTTTGGTAAGAGGATGAAGTGGTCGGAACTTCACTGTAGTAGAAGCATGGTAAAAGTATTGGAGTGGAGAAAGAATAGAGACAGGGAGACCAATCAGGAGGCTTTTGCAATAGTCCAGGAGAGAGAGGATGAGGGCCTACAGTAGGATGGCAGCTCTGTGTGTGTGTGTGTGTGTGTGTGTGTGTGTGTGTGTGTGTGTGTTTGTGTGTGGTGTGGCATGGTATGTAGTGTTTAGAAATGGAGACAGATGGGAGAGGTGGTGTGAAGGTAGAAATGACAGCTTTTTTGTATAGAGGAGGGAGGGAGACTGAGGAGTCAAGGATGACAGACTGGACAGAAAGGCTGCAAACCCAAGTGACTGGAATGATGGCAGTGCCCATAAGAGAAAAAGGGATGTTAAGAAGAAGGACAAGTTTAGAAGTAAAAATGATGAATTTTCCTTTGGATATGTTGAGTTCGAGATGCCCACGGGGAGTCGGCTTGATGTGTCTAGTAGGCATTTAGAGATCTCTGACTAGAGCTCAGGAGAGACACTAAAAGTAGAGATGTAGGAGTCATCTGCATGGAGATGGTAATTAAACCTCCCAGCAAGTAGTCATTCAGTCTTTGTTTAAAGGCCTATCATGAAAGCAAACCCCACCCTGCCCCATACCTTACAAAGCAGTCCATACTATTTCACTCTGAAAAGCTCTAATTGTTAGGGTGTGGAGATAGGAGAGATCACAGTGAGTCTGGAGGAATAAGGTTCAAATCCTGCCTCGTGCTCACTACCTCAATTTGTGCATATCATATTGCTCAACTTCATCTAAGCTATCTACTACAACTGCTTCATTTTACCTAGGAAGGAACTTGGGTCCAGGGAGATTACTCTTAATTTTGCCCTCTGGGGCCATGCCAAACAAATTTAACTCCTCTTCTACCTTGAAATACTTGAAGACAGCTCTTTTGCCCTATTCCTTCTTCCTTTTCTTCCCTTCCCTCTTCAGGCTAGTGCTCCTAATTCTTCAGACCCTTTACCATCCTACTCACTCTCTTCCTGACATCCGGGCCCAACTTCTAACTGTTCTTTCTAAAATATGGTGCCAATAGAATACTCTAGATACGATTGGTCTGACTAGGGCAGAATATAGACTGACCTCTCACTTTCTGTGTTCCAGATATCACTTCTCTGTGATTGAAAGTGGTATAGAAAGTGATGCTTGAGCTGGGTTTTGAAGGAAATAAGAGATGTGAAGAGGCAGGGGAAAGGAGGAAGTACCTTCCAGGGGTGAAGGATGCCAAGTGCACTGGGGAGATTGAGTGAAAATTAGTGAATAGGATGGTGATGAGATAGCCCAAATGAGATATTTGTAATGCATTTAGCTCAGCGTATGGCATATAGGAGGTGTTACAATGCTTATTCCCATTCCTTTCCCTTCTCTTCCCCTCCCACTACCAGTGTGACTGGGTTGAAGAATGTGGGAAAAGGAATAATGTATAACAAGACTGAAAAGGTAGGACAAGGTCATGTTGTGTATGTTCTATGAATATTTGTTTCATTTTATTTTGGTGGAAGAAGAAAAAAGTGCCTATTTAGCTAAATGATCATCATAAAGTCATACATTTAGAACTAGAAAGGATCACAAAGGCTATCCAGTCTAACCTTCTCATTTCACAGATGAGAAACTGAGGTCCAGAGAGGTTGTGACTTGCTTATGATCACATAAGTACACAATGTCTGAGGTAGGATTGGAACCAGGTCCTCTGACTACAGAGCTGGTGCTATTTGTTTTATCACTATGGGTTCTCCACCACCAAAGAGATCACAAACCCTCCCCACCTTCTTATCTTGAGTGATTCTTATCTATAGCAAAATGGAAACACAAGATTACAGATGTACAGCTGAAAAAGACCACAGAGACCATGTAGTCCAACCCCCTCATTTTAAAAAAAAATTCATTTACTTATTTATTTTTAGTTTTAACACTCACTTTTAAAAGATTTTGAGTTTTCCCCTTCCTCCCCCTCCCCAAAACAGCATGCAAACTGATATAGACTATATATGCACAATCATATTAAACATATTTCCACAGTAGTCATGTTGTGGCAGAAGAATCAGAACAAAATGGAAAATCCATGAGAAAGAAAAAAAAAAAGAGAAAATAGTATGCTTCAACCTGCATTCAGACTCCATAGTTCTTTTTTGGGATATGGATAGCATTTTCCATTATGAGTCTTTTTGTAATTGTCTTAGATCACTGCATTGCTGAGAAGAGCTGAGTCTAACCAAGTTGGTCATCATACAATGTTGCTGTTAATGTGTACAGTGTTCTCCTGCCTACCCCCTCATTTTACAGATAAAGAAATTAAGTCCTAAGAAGTTTAAGTGACTTGCCCAAAGTTACATAGGTAGTAAAGGCTGGCCCTCTGACTCCCAAACTAGTATTTTCCCATAAATCTTGAGATGATCTAGCCAATAAGTTGGAGGTCTTCCTATTGTTCATTTAAGTGTCTTAGTGGGAGCTATGCATTCCATCAGCATGTCCACCTGGTGTCTTTTATGCTAACTATATGACTCTTTCACCTCCCCTTTCAGTCAGACATGTCTTTTGCTCTGCTTGGTACAAGTCGTCATTGATGCAGCTATTTACATCTACCATGTCACCTTCCATTCTTCTTTGGGTATCTAATTTTAGTTCTTCTAAAAAGATTTTTTATTCTTTCTTGATTCTTGGCCGTATAGCAGTACCAGGAAAATAATGGTGTTTACAAGATGGGCTTTTATCATTAGTGGCACGCAGGTTGGGAACAATGAAAATGCTGTGCAATTTCCCTGATGTGCTTCTCCTTCTCAGTTCTAGGCTGGGCGCATCATCATAGTGGTGAATTAATTCAACACAGCTGCATGTCAAAATCTTGATAACATGTATCTCTCATTCACTTAGTATTTCACTTAGATTCAAAATGCAAATGGCTAGAATTAACTCTTTTGCATTACTAGGAATTTTACTGAAGCCTTTGTAGTCTTCCATGACTTAATACAGTTCATACAATGTAATTCAGAGTTTAGTGAGAACCTCATCACCAATAGTATATTGAGAAGATCACAATCAGTAACAAGTAGAACAGAAAATTCACAGCAATGTATGAAACAGATAAAAATTGCTATCATTATTATAAACCCCTGTAAAAATTTCAGGCAATGTTACTCTTGTTCTATGTGGGTCCCCAGTTCTGGAGTCCCCAAGTGGTTTTCAAAGTGAGCTTGTTCATCAATTCCCCAGCTTTAAGAAAAAAGAGGTTAAAAAGTACAAACTCAATCTAGAAATAATTGTCCTTCATTTTGTTATCAATTTGTTACCATTTTGTTATCTGATGCTAGCTTAAGAAAGAGTAACTACTAATGCTATTGAGAGAAATGTGACATTTTTTACTTGATGTCATTTATACTTATTTTATTATAGCATGATCTGTGTGTCCGAAGTTGTTTCTCTTCTTTCTGAATACTATTGAATAATATACTAACGTTAAATAACAGTTCCCTCAGTATCGACCCAAATGTTGCCTGAACTTTGTATCAAATTTATGTTTAATATTTATGAGAAGGAAAAGAACCAGGCACAATAAAACGGTTTCCGATCTTTAAAGTTTCATAGTGAGTCATGGGTCTGTCTAACAAGATAAATGTAACAGGACATCCTGTAGTCACTGTACAGTTTTTCCAACCCATCTACATTTTTTTGGTCCTCATGAGATTGAAAGGTACCCAACATTTTAATCAAATATTAAAACCTGCTTAACTTATAGCTGCAATAAAATGCAAAAAAAGAAGTGGAAATTTGAGATCCTCAGCAGAGGACCATGTTTGGAATGAATTCCCATTTTATTTGCCATTTGATTGTGATTGTTTCGAATACTATCTCTGATTATTTTTAAAATAACAAAACACATCTCCACTGATCTTTACATTTTTACTCTTGTTAATGTATTTTCACCCTTTCTTGATGTATTTGTTTTTTGACCGCAATTTTAGCATTTAAAGGGAAATCAAGAACTTTTCTTTTGAAGACTTAAGGCACTTAATGTTCCTAGATAGGTCATTTTGTTTCAGTGGCATTTTATTTTATATCCAGTCTATAACTATGCACTTAAAAAGAATGCCTTTTTAAATTGTTTTTCAAATGGAGTCATGGAGCATTCATATCAAGTTAAAATATATATAGCCTTCCATGCTACCAGTAAGAAAGAAAAACAGAGAGAGCTAATGTGCTATCTATCTATCTATATATATATATATGTATATGTGTGTGTATGTATACACACACATATCAAGGGGAAAGACTGAATGTTAACTAATGGCTAGCTCAGTGAAGAACAATTAGCAAATTCTTATTACTATTAGTTGGTTTATATGTGAAAGGAGAATTATAGTTGTATATGTAACTATCAGCTTTTGCCTTTTTTATAAAGTTAATAGTGATTATTGCTTAATTAAATTAAATTAGGATTTCACAAATATATTTTAACTTCATACCAGAAAGCTGTATTTTTTTTAAATGTGGTCCAGGTTTAAAGACATAGTTAAGCCTATCTAGTTAAATCTAAGGGGATTAAGGTATAAACAAAAGGACAAGTCATAAATTTCCTAATAGTTTTACCTTACATGTGGATTTTCTTAGTAATAAAATAACATGAAATGTAATTGTATAGTATAATACTTTGTATTATTTTAAATATAAGCCATAATTGTTGACCTCTGGCATCATTCTTGTCTTTGTGTCTACATTTTCATCTGAAACTGCCTAAATTTCACATACATATATATTTTAATGTCATATATATGTATATATATTTTTGCTCCATGTAAAAATATAGAACAAATAAAATGTTCTGAGAAGAATTTGGCCTGCTTTGAAAGTGGCTATAGATATGAGATTTACTTGTACTTGCAGTATGTTATAAGAATATATTTTCTGAACTTTTTTCATCTCTCTTGTAAACTTTAGTTTTATTTTGTTTTTAAAAAATGCTCAGAATTGTATCTCTCTCTCAAATATGTGTATATAATTTAGTAGATTAAGGAGCTGAAATTATGTGGTAGCTACATGGTAAAAAGCAAACCCTGCATTTTTGATAACACTTGTTTTAAAGAATAACCTTTCAATCTAGTTACCAGAAGTAGTTACCAAAAATCCATATGCTTCCATACTCCACTTGACATTATCAGTACCTCCAGGAATCTGTTTGATTTCTTTTAGCATCTCCATTTTCTACAGAATGGTTCATATTTTTACTGGTTTCAATCAACCCCTTGAGTAACTTCTTTCCCTTCTTTGTACACATACCCATACATATAAAAGTCAAATTCTGAGTATTTTGTTCAGAAGAAGAATATAATTAATGTTTACTGGAAAGATAGAAAAAAATTATAAACACCATAAAGAAAATACCTTCTTAAAACAAATGTAGGAATGGGAACTGAATCTATAATTTCATTGTTACAGAGAACTCCCAGGTAAGAGAACTCATTCTATCCACGTGAAGGTTATAAAACATGAGTGTGCTCTGGTCCCTATTGCCAGAAGACCAGACATTTTACATTTCACCTCTCCCCCCAGAGAGTTAGGGGTGGATTCTAATCTCTGCCATTGGCTAGAATCCCTACCAACTGTGCTCTGCCAGTTTTAGGGTTCTAAGTATCCCAGTTCCATTTCACTACGTAACAGCCAGATTAGTTTTTACAAAGCAGTATTACTTCAAAGATGTAGTATTAACAAACATTTTTCCCAACACATAGAGGCATAATATTGAGAGAATGATTAGGCTCACAGCTTAATTTAGATCCTACATAGGATTAATCCCACCTAATTCAAGTCCAAGCCTTCCTTGGGCTTGTCTCTGGGATCTTGGCTTTCCTGATATGCTAGATGCAGCATCCGTCTTGGAATAATAGGTTTTAAGAACCCCATACCTCCAGATCCTGGTCCTAAACTGGATTCTGCACCTAGAACTGAAAGTCCAAATGAAACAGATCAGTACCCTAAGACCTTTTGTTATGCAGCCACATGGCCTGAGGAGAGGGGAAGTTGCCCCAAAGGCCCTTCTCTGATAACTGCATGATATCATCCACTGTATGTGAAGGAGTTCTCCCTCCCTGATTATCTCACTGATAAATGAGACTGCCCTGGCCAGGTAATTTTAAAAATGAAGCCAGTTCTGGCTATGCAGCCAATGGAAAGACCACCAAGTAGCCAATCACTTGGTAGGCCAATAGAATGGCTATGCATACATTAGCCATCTTGCCTCCCAGAAGTAAGTCCTTAGTGCCTCTTAGAAAGTGAGGTTATTTTAGATAGTTCAGGCATCTGCCAAACCCCCATTACCCTTATAAAAGAGTAACTTACTCAGGACCACACAGTCAGCATGGGTCAGACCCAAGACCACTAGAAAACACCACCTTGGGGCAGCTAGATGGCGCAGTGGATAGAGCACTGGCCTTGGATTCAGGAGGACCTGAGTTCAAATCTGACCTCAGACACACAACACTTACTAGCTGTGTGACCCTGGGCAAGTCACTTAACCCCATTACCTAGCCAAAAAAAAAAGTAGGAAAAGAAAAGAAAACACCACCTCTCCAAACAAATCTATATACTGCTAATGTAAGCAGACAATATGACTGTGGTCATATCCAAGGCAGGACACTTTATTCCCAAGACATATTATTTGCTCAATATATGTACTAAGAACACATATGCATTTATATAGACATGTGATTATATACACACATAAATATACACATGTACATAAATGAATATATATAAACACATATGCATGTGTTTGGGTATGTGTGTGCATATATGTATATATACATAAACATCTATATACAGGGTCATAAGATAACATGTGTATATGCAGGATGTTCCAGAAATCTTAGTGAAGTTTTAAGCTTTGGTAGCTTAAAACTATAGGTATATATTTTAGAAAAAACAAACAAATACTAATAGAATTTTTTTTAAGCAGACATATCAAAAGATGAAGTTTATACACTTTCAAATGAAAAACAGGAGCCTACTGAAGGACAGATAAAAAGTCAACAATCATACCTTGTGTTAAAAATAATTATAATAGTAATTCATACACACAAATATATATATGTGTGTGTGTGTATATACATATATACATATATATCACTTTAAGATTTACAAAGTGCTTTCTTCATAATAAGCCTATGAACTGAGTAGTGCAACTATTATTATCTCCATTTCACAGACAGAGAAATTAAAGCTCCTGGCCTTGCCCTAGGGTCTAGTGGCTCAAAAAGCTCAGGGCCACATCTCTGGACTCTAAGCCCAGCTCTCTATAGACAACCTTCCATTGTTTCAGGAAACTCTACAATCTTCTCATTATCCATTAATCCTCCTAAAGATTTCAATTTTGTGGATAAAGGACTGAGTTATCACAATTAATCAAAATATTCATTTGGTAACTTTTATTTGTAAGTCAGTGTGATTTATAACACAGGGTACCTTGCCCTCAAAGAATTTATACTTTATTTGCTAAAACAAGATATAAGCATGAGAATAGTTTTTAAAATAGCAGAAGCAAGTTAGGCCAGAATTTTGTTCTAAAAAGTTCACACTGAGGTTGATTATTTTGCTTGGTTAAGTATATTTCCCCACTCACTCCCATGATAAGAGTATCTATCTGCCAGGGTTGTTATAAACATCAAACAAGATAATAATTGTAAAGCACTTAGCACAGTGACTGGCACACAGTTAAGTGCTATATAAATGTTAGTGTTATTATTGTTAATGTTGTTACTCTTACTGTTATCCAAGACATCATTCTGTCTTTTAATGATGTTTCTGTAGAATGAAGTATATTCAGAATCCCAGCTTGGAATGCCAGGAACACCCTCCCAGTCCAGTACAACCTGATTGTAGAAACTGACTGTCTTCTACAGATATACTCAGGGTATATCTGTAGCATCTTACAGTTAGAAAGTTATTTTGCATATATTACCTCATTCAATTCTCATCACAACCCAGTGAGACTTATGGTACAAGCTTCATTACCCCTATTTTACAGATGAGAAAATTGAGGTTCAGAGAATCTAAATGATTTGCCCAAGGTTTCTCAATCAATAATGGCAGGGTGAGGACTGAAACTCGGATGTTCTGGTTTGAAATCCCATGTTCTTTTCACTACTATAGGTAGAGTTTACAAAGGTAGTAGGTAGAGCTTACAAAGGGAATAAAAGTCAGAAGTGGGATGTTAACTCAGCTCCTCTGACTCTAGAGCCAGTACTCACACTGTACTGTGGATTGTGAAGTAGACAGGCTGAGGCTCATATCCCTGTTTTATAGATGAAGAAACTGAGGCTCAAAGAAATTCGATGACTTCTTATTCACCATCACGCAGATAGAGTCAGAGGCAAGGCTTGAACGCAGGTCTAGCACTATGTAACACTATCTTACTCCCTGTAACAAAGAATTACTGCTGGTCATCATGAGAAACACACAGGAGATTAAAAGGCTCCCTCTTAGGCCCCATTTTTTCTGTTCTCTTTCTCTCCCCCCTTAAAACCTATAAAGGAAATTGTTCAGAGCTACCAACGGAATTTTGGGGTCCACATAAAAGAGAAGTAAAATTTACCTTCATTTCAGAGAAAAATCAGACTAAGATTGTCCTGAACATCTCATCTTAGGAAATTGAATAGGGATGGGAATTCTTAGATCCATAGCAAGCTTATAGGTCAAAAGGGTGTAGGTCAGGAAGAGACTGCTAAGATGGGTGGAGCGGGTGAAAACCTGTGTCATGTTTGACTCCTTCTGTTTTTCATCACCCCCCCAATACAATTTGTTATTAAATCTTATAATTTCAACCTTGACAACATCTCTTCTATATATTCCCTTCTCGCCACTCACAGTCACCTTCCTAGGTCAAGCTCTCATCTTTTCTTGCCTGGACTATTGCAATAGCCTTCAGGGTGGTCTCTCTGAGTTAATAATGGTAGTAGTACCACTAATAGTAGCTGGCATTTATAGAGTGCTTTAAAGTTTGCAGAGTACTTTATGAATATTATTTCATTTTATCCTCACAACAAACTGAGAAGTAAATACTATTATTCTCATTTTACAAATGAGGAAACTGAGGCAAATGAAGGTTAAGTGACTTGCCTGGGGTCACACAGCTACTAAGTGTCTGAGACAGGATTTGAACTCAGTTATTTCTGTCTCTCAGTATAGGGCTTGGTTAACCTCTCTATTCCATTCCACCCTTCATTTAGTGCCAAAGTGATTTTCCTAAAGCACAAGTCTGACCATACTACTCCCCGACTCAATGAATTTTTGTGGTTCCCTGTTATCTCTAGGATCAAATAAAATATGCTCTATATGGCACTAAAACTCTTCAAAATCTGACCTCTTTCTACTTTTCCAGCCTTTTTACCCTTTGCTTCTCTCAACAGGCTCTATGATCCAGTTACAATGGTCTACTTGTTCTTTACGCATAACACTCCATTTCCCTACCCCTTGCTTTGGTATTGTCTGTCTCCATGCCTGGAATGCTGTACTTCCCCAGCTCAGACTCCTAGATTACCTGACTTATTTTAAGACTCAGCTCAAATCCCATTCTCCTCACAAAGTCTTCCCCAAATCCTCCTCCAAGTTCCTTTCCTCTGAGATTATCTTTCATCTTGTTGTTCATTCTTTGATTTTAGAAGAGGACCAGCGATATCATGGGCTGATGTCTTGACTCACTGTGAATTGGATTTAAGTGAGGAGGAGTTGCTCAAAGTCATCAGCCTCACTATCTCTTCCAGAGTCATCAAAGTCCTGTGGCAGGACAACAGTCAAGATGCCGGGTGATAGCCTGGGATGCAGATGACCTTGGTGTCTTCAATGTCTGACCAATATATCTTGTATGTACATGGTTATCTTCATGTTGCTTATTAGAATGTGAGATGCTGAAGGGCAGGAACTGTGTCTGCCTTTCTTTGTATTCCTAGCACTTAGAACTGAACCTGGCACTTAGTAAATAATAAATACTTGTTGATTGATTGACTAATTAACAAGAATGAAACCAGTGTTAAGGGTAGGAGAGAAGCAACATCAGGGGTTAATCCACAATCTCTCCTGTGGCACCCACAATCACAGCATCATAGACCTAGAGCTGGAAGAAGCCTCACAGGTCATCTGGCCCAATGCCTTCATTTCAAAAATGAGGAAACTGAGGCTCAGGAAATTCGCTCAAGGTCATGCATCCTTGTGTGCAAGGAAGAGCATCAACAGCAGGATTTGAACCCTGGTTCTCAGGCTCTAGAGCCAGTATTCTTTCCATCATGCCACAATTATACATGCTGCCATAGCTCCCTCCTCCTTCCTACCCTCATGGGCATGAGGTGAAAATTGAGGTAAGGAGGGAGGGGGAATCCCAATTGTGGAAGGTAGGAGAAGGGGACATCCTAAGCAGGGCATGAAGGGTTGTTCCCGTGGTCATCCAAATGTAATGAACGCATGTAAGTTGAGTGTCTGAAAGTCAAGCCCTCCTGTTCTAGTGGAGAAAGAGACTCAACAGGTAGGAAATTGAGGATAAGAAGAATGCTAGAGGTACTGATGAGGGGATAAAGGAGAAGGGAGGAGGGTGTGGTGGTGGAGATAGGAATGGTTCAGAGTGAGGAAGGTGCTGTAGGGGTGAGTAGGCATTGGAATCTGGGTATCTTAGAACAGGGGGCTTGTGGGAAACAGTGAAAACAGCCTGAGAATATAGAAATGAAAGAAGACAGGGAGGGGAAAGCCTGCAGAAGTGATTCAAGGAACAAGAAGTTATGTAGGAGTCTGTTCTTTGGGAACCAATGGACAGATAGCAAGCCAGCCTGGTACATGACACTGCCTTGGTTTCTGTGGTGTGCTAATAGTGATCTCTCCCAGCATTTTTCCTTTGGAAGTTTAGGAACATAGGTGTAGAGTTGGAAAGGGCCTCAGAGGCCAGATAGGCCAAACTCTTCATTTTACAGATGAAGAAAATGAAGTTCAGGGAAAATTCTTATCCAAGGTCACACATGTAGAATTTGAACACAGGTCCCTGACTACGGGGTCCGGGCTCCTTCCACTGTACCCTGCTGCTTCTTAGTGATGATTAACTCTAGAGCGCAGTTCAAGAGTTGGTTCAACATATAAATTGTCCAGCTATACTACATAGTATTACTTTTTTAGCTGTATTGTTCTCATTTCCCACATGAAAAAGAAAAACAAAAACAAAAACAATTTTGTAGATGAGTAGGTGGCTGCAGAGTCAAAGAACTGTACTTTTAAAACTTGCATCTGACTTTTTAGAGCTTCTTTTAAAAAAACAAAGGCTGCTATAATTTCCCTAGAAACTGTGGCAGAGATTTGAGTTTGGGGTTGGGTTTTATTTGTTTGGTTTTTGGTTTTTTTTGTTTGTTTGTAGACAGCAAGGTGATGGATTCTGATCCAGAACTGGTCTTGCTAACTTCCCAAACCCCAGTTTTAAATCCCCTTAGTCTCATAATGAGTCAGCTCCCTGGCCTTCAGAGGCTTAGTTTTACATAGTTTACTCTGTGTGGACAATTCAAATGATGGCCCCAGAAAAGTGTTTTCAGAAGAAAATGAGTAAATTGAGGTCTAAGAGATGTGGCATGCAGCATTCTACACATACTTCAAAACATGGGATTTCATCATATTCCTTCAGTCCTAAATTCAAGTTAATATACATTTATTAAGTGAGTCAACAAACATATATTAAGGACCTCTTATGTGTTGGGCACTGTGCTAAGTGCTGGGGATACAGTAAAAGCCCAGAAAAAGTCCCCTTCAGTGCTCACTGTCTAATGGAGGAGATAGCACGCAAACAACTATGTACAAACAAGATTTAGGGTAATCTCAGAGGAAAGATATTAATATTAAAAGAAGAGCAGGGAAAGGTTTCTTATAGAGGGTGAGATTTTAGCTACCACTTGAAGAAAGGCAGGCAAGCCAAGAGACAGCTGAGAGGAGGGAGAACATTCAAGGCATAGGGTATAGCCCATGAAAATGCAATGTTTCCATGGAGATGGAGTGTTGTGTGCAAGGATGAGCAAGGAGGCCAGTATCACAGGATCACAGAGTATATGGAGGTGAGTAAAGTCTACGAAGACTGGAAAGATAGGAAGGGGTCAGGTTATGAAGGGCTTTCATTGCCAAACAAAAGATTTCATATTTGATCTTAGAAGGAATAGGGAGCTGCTGGGGTTTACTGAGTAGAGGGGTGACATGGTCAGACCTGTACTTGAGGAAGATTAATTTGTTCGTTGAATAGAGGATGGACTGGAGTAGGGAGATACTGTGGAAGGCAGATCAACCAAAAGGTTATTGTAATAGTGCGGGCATGAGGTTATCACCGGTACCGTGGTGGCGGCTGTGTCAGAGCAGACAAGGGGGAACATATAAGAGATGTCAGAAAGGTAGAAATGACAGGATATGGTAACAGCTGGTAAATATGGAAGGTGAGAGAGAAAGAAGTTGAGAATGACACCCAGGTGGTGTGCCTGGGTGACTGAGAAGACTGTGGCACTCTTAATAGGAATAGGAAAGCTAGAAAGAAGAAATGGTTTGGGGAGAAAGATAGTAAGTTCAATTTTTAATATGTTAAGTTATGTATTAAGATGTCTATGGGACATCCAGCTTAAAAATATTGTTCTCATTTGATCCTCAGGGTAGCCTTAGACATTTACTAGCCGTGTGACCCTGGGCACAAATGTTCATGTATACTCAGTCTGTGGTAGAGCCTTCCAAGCTCATATTGGTTTGATCAGCCAGTCAGACACACTGTGCCCTGACTCCAACATGGTGATATCATTTTGGTCCTCTTCAAGAATGAAGGACAAGAACCAATGACCCTGGGCAAGTCACTTAACCCTGTTTGCTCAGTTTCCTCATCTATAAAATGAGCTGGAGAAGGAAATGGCAAACCATTCTAGTATCTCTGCCGAGAAAACCCAAAATGGGGTCACAAAGAGTCAGATATGATTGGACAATAACAACAACGCACTTCATCTTCACAACATCCTGACATTATTATGCCCAATTTACACAGTTGAGGAAACTGAAACTTAGAGAAGATAAGTGACCTGCCCTAGGTCATGTAGATAAGTCCCATATCCAGGATTGAGAACTCAGGTCCAGGTGAAACCAAGCTCAGCATTCTTTTCATTGAACCCTATTGCCTCTCAGAAAGCATGCCTTCCCAGGGCTCTTTAGTGTTCTTTCTTTCTCTTGGGTTGGGCTGGGTTTTGTTTTGTTTTGTCACCACAAGCCTTTATTTCTCAAAGTATAGCACAGGTCTCAGAGATCTGGAGATAGAAAGGACCTGAAAGGTTATCTAATCTAAACATCTCATTACTTATGTGATGAGACTTCAACCCAGAGCAACTGTATTACCCACAGGTAGTAAGTTGCAGAGCCAGGAGCTAAGCTTATGTTTTCAGACTCCAAATACATTGCTCTTTCTCCTGCTGTCATTCATTAGATGCTCTAGTTAGGCTAGTTAAGGAATGTGTCTGGAAGCTTATAAAGGCCTGATGTTCATTATGTTATCTTCTTACCATTCTTCCTATTGATCTTCTTACCATTCTATTGATGTATACTCAACACGTGAAGTTTTTCCCCCTCTAAAATAAAGCTACCTTAAAGAACTTTCTGACAATAACAGAAATACAGCTCCATACTGTTAAACTAATATTCTATAATGATCTGAATAGATCAAACTGAATAGATTTCCTCACAGGGTATGATAAACTCAAGGTCCTACACATTCCTAGTCACCCTGTAGCTTATTAATATCTTTCCTAAAATGTGGCACCCATAACTGAATGCAATCCTGAGCTGGGCCAAGAGTTGAGTAATAAGAGAACATTTCATTTGGGAAATGGAACAATATTTTCAATACCTCCAATGGATGTGCTTTTTGCAAAAGCTAATCTTTTAAATACTGATATTCTGTCCATGAGACTATAAGGCCATAAGTCAGGGAATGCAACTACCCTAGAAGAATTAAAATTACAAGTAACCCAAAGGACAATGAAAAGAAGCATGATGGGTATAAGTAGGCTATATCAAATTCCCAACAATGTGATATAAAAGATAACATCAAAGAAACATCAAACCAGAAAGGTTGGGAACCGATGTGTTGAGAATATTCCAATATATTAAAATGACCAAAGTAGACAGTCATTGAAATGGGTAAGATATATGGTAGCCCTCTCTGTAGGATTTATACAGTGAAGTGAACAGAACTAGGAGAACATTGTACAGGTAATAGCAATATTGACTGTGGATGACTTAGCTATTCTCAGCAGTACAATGATCCAAGACAGCCCTAAAAAATTTATGATGAAAAATGCTATCTGCCTCCAGAGAAAGAACTGATAGTGTTTGAACACAGACTGAAGCAATACTATTTTTCACTTTCTTTTTTTTTTAGTTTGAGTTTTCTTCCATAAAATGACTAATATGGAAATATGTTTTACATGATTGAATATATATAACATATCAGATTGCTTGCCATCTCAGGTAAGGGGGAGGGAAGAAGGGATGGAATGTGTAACTCAAAACTTTTTTTAAAAAAATGTTAAAAATTGATTTTACATGTAATTGGGGGAATAAACTATAAAGAAAGAAAGACAAGCATAAAAGGGGGGGAAGGGAAGGAAGAGGAAGGGAAGGAAAAGGCAAGGGAATATAAAGCCTAGTATGTGCCAAAAACTGGGCTAAGCACTTTAGAAATATTCCCTCATTTGATAAGAATGATATAGGATGGAAAGGCATTGAGAGGTACAAGCTACACCAGTGAAAGAGGTACCTGTACTCATAAGGTTATTATAGATCCTTTAAGTAGCCATAAAGGCCATACTTTCCTTCTAACTTACCTTATGTAAGGATAGAAATCCTCCCCCACCCATCTGCATTTAGCCTGTAATAAGTTTATCAGATGAGAACATATGTGTATTGTTCACTAGGTGTGAACAAGGCCCGGACACCTCCTTAGGTTCCACAAGAAATCTGTTCAGATTGCCTGAGGGACTTGTTCATGCCCTCTGGCACTTATCCTAAACCATCAAGCTAGTCAGAATTGGAGATTTGAGTATCTGCCAACATAGAGGAATTCAAGTGAAGTCTGAATCAGGAGAGGGCTTTCCAGTGAGAAGGAATTTTTCGGGGGTGGAGGAGGAACAAAGGAGAGTCCCTTAGCCTTGTTTGGAGGAACCCTTTTGTACTGGGAAGATACAGAGGGTTTGGACCTTTTCAATGGTGTCCTAGAAGCATCCCTGGAACATCAGCAGCTGTTGGCTGTCATTGTCTGCCTCAAAAGCTGTGAACAGATGGGACACAGGAGGAAAGCAGACTCAAGGCTCTACAAAGAGCTCGGCAGAAAAGCCACACTTGTGAGGACTCTAGCAAAAGGACTTTGGAGAGTTGTGAATTACTCTTTCGCTCCATCTACTCTCTAAACTTGAAGCCATTTTCTCTTGGACTCTGCATATACATTCCAGCCCCATAATCTAGCATTTCACCACTCTGCCCAACCACCTAGCTCTGATATCACGCACCCTGGAGTTAATATAAAAGGTAATTTTCTTTGACTCATCGTCCCTAATCAGAATTTCATCTGGGAAAATTTCCAAATGTAGTTTGTGTCCATATTTCAGCAAATGTAGTTACTGGGGTTCCTAGTTCTGGTAATCAATACAACAAATATGTCACGTAGAGGACAGTTTTTATTTCACCCTTCAGAATACTGCAGACAGTGCAAAGAACTCATAAAAGCCCATAAAGAGATAAAGAAAATGCATAAAGTACTGACAGTAATCCAAAAGCTGCCCACTGGCGGGAAAAGGAAGTTTGGGATGCCCAATATGGCAACACTCTGATATTCAAGGGAAACCCCTCTCTCCCACAGATCCTGGAGGGAGATGGAGTTGAGAGCCAGGTGGCACAGTAAATAGAGTTGTGTGTCTGGAGTCAAGAAAACCTGAGTTCAAATTTGGCTTCAGATGGAAGCTGTGTGACCCTCGGCAAGTCACTTAATCTCTATTTACCTCAGTTTCCTCAACTGTAAAATGGGGATAATGATAATATCTACCTCATAGGATTGTTGTGAGGATCAAATGAGGTCAGATTCATAAAGCACTTAGCACAGTGCCTGGCACAGAGTAGATGCCATATAAATGTTAATTGTTACTTATCATTATAATTATAATTATTATTATTATAGGAAGGAGACCTCTTTGTTCGATACATTTAAATTCTCAAAACCTTCACAAGTATATGTATTCATAAGTATAATACAATGATATACATAATATATGAATATTATATATCATGAATATCTATCTATAATACATGATAGATGAAAAAGGCAATGATGAGGCAATAGATGAGGTTCAGGCAAAGTCCTATAAGAAAACTGAAAAATGAGAGATCACTTTTGCCTGGGGATATCTGAGCAGGATTCATGGAGGAGGTGGCACCTAAGTTGGGCCTTGAAAAAAGAGGATTTCAGCAGTCATAGATATGGAGACAATCATTCCAGACACAAAGGATAGTAAAAGCAAAGGGTCAGATAAATATGTCATGGGACATTATGGCTAAAAAATAAAAATGTGTGAAAGGAATTGGAGTAAAATAAGGCATTTGTGGATGCCAGATTAGGGAAAGCCATAAATACCAGGCTAAGTAGTTTGTATTTTATCCTATAAGAAGGGAAACAACAATGTTCTTTGAGCAAGGGAATGATAACATGATCAGACCTGAATGTAATGAGGATATGAAGATTCTTGGCTTTTTAAGAACACAGCTGCCCCTCCTTTTTTCTAGAATATAAAGGTAAGGGTTGATTGAACCATATATCCATCTGTTCACTTAAAGTAGATAAGAAAATGCTATAGTTTAGATACTAGCCAAGAATACCTCTGTTGAATCAATCAGTCAAAGATATTAAACTAAGTTTTTAACAACCTAGTTAATCAGTTTGGAAGGAACAAAGAAAGCCATTGGATGAAGTGATATTATGCTACATAGGGGGTGTATTGGTATTTGCTGAGGAAACTTTGACCACTTTCTATGGGTCTCCTATAAAATAGCATGCTAGTTCATTCTGAGCATCTAAAAACTTAAAAGATAGAATAGTTCTAGCCTTGAGCGGATGTTGCTTGGGGGCAGGGAGAAGGGTAGAGCTTCTGTCCTCTGACTTTGATCAGAGGTGGGGGACAGAAATTTTATGGACTTCAGAGTGACAAAGGATTTCGACTTCTCATTGGCATCCTAGTAGTGTCTCCAGAATAGCAATAACTAGTATCAGTGTCTGCTTCAGGAACTAAGTACAAACAACATGCTAAAGAAAGGCATTTGCAGGACATTAGAAGTGTTCCAGCAGAAAGCTACACCACATCTATGGGGGACCTCTTGAGGCCCCACAAAGGGAAAGAGAGACTTCCATCAAAAGGACTTCCAGAAAACGTGAGTTACCCTTTGCCACATGTACTCTAAGCTTGAAACCACTTTCCGCTGGACTCTGTATATGTTTATGGGAAGGGATGCCTCCAGTTTGTGATAGTGGGGACATGCTGGTTAGGGGCTCATGATATACAACATTAGAAAACTTTCTTCTTCCCAGTGCTTCAGGGTCTCATTGGATTTTGAGGGAGAAGTTAGCTTAACCCAACCTGCCAATACTGATAGGGGTTGAAAGAGGAGCTCCAGAGCATGTTCTATAAGTGATTTTTTTGAAGCAGATGTGGGCTATTTTGCAGGGCCCATCCCAATTACCTTGATTGAACTTGAGAATGGAAAGACAATTGGAACAACTAGAGCAGGGGTGGGGAACCATTGGCCTTGAGAGCACATGTGACCTTCTAGGTCTTCAAGTGTGGCCCTTTGACTGAATCCAAACTTCACAGAACAAATTCTTTTGTTAAGGGAATTTGTTAAGGGCTGCACTCGAGGACTTAGAGGGCCACATGTGGCCTCAGGGCCCCAGGTTCCCCACCCCTGAGCTAGAGTGTTCTTCCAGCCTCCCAAAGACATAGTGCAAAAAGCATATTTGCTCAGAGCCTAGAGGAATGAGGAAATGAATGGGATGATTCATCTTAATTTGGCTAGGAACAGAAAAATGGAAACGGTCTGAGAAAAGTGAATTTAAAAAAATTCCCAGAGCAAAAAATTCCTAGAGCACCTGAACAGGCCCTTTGGAAGGTGTAAAGCTTTGTAAAACAACAGAAGAAGTAAATAAAAGGTCAAGACACAAGAAGGTCAGCTGGGATTCCAGAAAATCCTCACATGGTTATCCTGTTCAAACGTTGGCATTGTGCCCTACAGAGAAGGAGAAAATGTCAGAAAGCATCTGTGGAAGGAGAGTCAAACATCAGTGAGAAGGATCCTTGATGCCTTCTGGAATGGGGAATAATACTGGACTTTTGAAGCATTTACAGTTGGAGAGCTGAATAGGAGAAAAATATATTGAGGAAGGAGAGCTGAATGGGAGGAAGAAGAATTGAGGGCAGGGTTAGTGGTGAGGATCATGACAGTGTCTAGGAGTAAAGGCAATGAGTTCAGCCTTCTGGAAATAAAGACACTGTGGGGAAGGGTGGAAGGGAGAACTACCTTGGCAAAAGGGACCAGAAACAACCATGACCATCTATTCCATCACTGGAGTCCTATCTAGGGAGGGACCAGCAACTAAGTGGAAGCATGTACAGAGTGTCGGGCCTGGAGTCAGAAAGACCTGAGTTCAAATGTGGCCTCATCCATTTACTAGATGTATGACCTTGCAGAAGTCATTTAACTTCCACTTGCTTCAGTTTCCTTGAATATAAAATGGAAACAGTCAAATGACTCTTTATTTGTGTGCATGTCTTATCCCACTATTAGATTTTAAGCTCTTTGAGGGCAGGGATTATGCCAATATTCATCTTTATATCCCTAGCACTTAGTAACTTGCAGGTGTTGTTGTTCTGTCTTTTCCATCACGTCCAACTCTTTGTAACCTCATTTGGGGTTTTCTTGGCAAAGATACTAGAGTGGTTTGCCATTTCCTTTTCTAGCTCATTTTACTGATGAGGAACTGAGGCAAACAGGGTTAAATGACTTACCCAGGGTCACAGAGCTAGTGTCTTAAAATGTATTTGAACTCATGAAGATGAGTCTTTTTGATTCCAAACCCGGTGCTCTATCCACTGCACCACCTAGCTGCCCAACTTGCAGGGAGGAAGTGCTATTATTGTTACTGTGGGTTGCAGGGATTATAAAAGGGAAAGGGATACACACTAAAATGTGGCAAAGGGCCCTCCTATCTCTCAATAGACACAGATGCAAGTGATTTTTGTGTTCTTTACTGTGTAAATAAAATATAATCTAGGCTTTTTGCCTTGTGAGCCTGAGTGTTTATAAGGAGAGCTAGAGTTAACATTGGGAAGAACTCAAGCTTTACCTGGGTGAAGGCAAATGAATCAAAAGAAATTTAGAAGTTCCCAAATTCCTTTATTCAAGGAGAGACCCTCTGGAACAAGGGTATATTAGGAAAATTATTTTGGAAACTTTCTAGTCGCTATGGCAGAGAGGTAAGATTTTTGACAAAGATACTAATTAGGGGCTATAATAGTCACGCAGGTGAGAGGCAATGAAGGCCTGATCTGAAGGGATAGCAGAGTGAATGTAAAGAGGAGGACAGATACCAGAAATATTATGGAGGTAGAATCAGTCAATTCTGTTAATGTACTGGACAGGGGATTATGATGAAAAAGTGACTCCAAGGTCATGAACCTAAGAGACTGTGAACAGAGAAGACTCCATGGAGGAGATGACACTTGAACTAGGCCTTCAAAGATGGGGAGTATTTCAACAGGTAGATATAGTGGGGAAAAAATGAAAACAAAGTAGGTGTCTATTGATTGGACAAATTGAGAATATATAATAGAATGTATGTAATAGAATATTACTGCACCATAAGAAAAATGAATATAAATATTTTTTTAAAACCATGGAAAGATATATGTAATGTTGTGAAGTGAAAAAAGCAGAACCAAAAATAATATATATATACATACTTTCTATAATTGTATAGCTAAAAACAATTATAGTAACAAAACTTATACTACACATATAATAAATCAAATAAAATATATTAGGAAAACAAAGGTGATATGGCTAGTGCTGCATTCAAAACAATACAGACATTTTTTGAGGTAAGATTAGTGATTGATAAATAGGAGCAAATATAGGCACAGACAACTGTGTTTGTTGGTTTCTACCTTTGTGTTCATTTTCTTAATATTTTTTCTTGTGCTTTCTTGTTCAAGTACCTTCACATTCAAATATTCATACTTTTTCATAGAAATTTTAAAAAATACATTTTTAAAAAGAGATTTTGGGGAAGGATATTCTGGTAATAGGGAACTTCAAGAGAAGAGGTATGGAGGAAGTGATCAGTTCCAATGATGATGAGAAGTCCAATTTGCAACTTAGAGTGCATGATGGGAAATAATTTGATGTAAAGCTAGAAAGAGAAATTGAGACCAGATTGTGGAGAATCTTGAGTATGAAACTAAGGAATTTTACTTAGTAAATAATGAGGAACCATTGGGTTGTTTGAACAGAAATGAGATTAGAAAATTAAGAAAAAATTAAGAAAATTTTAAAAATGTAATATGAATTATAGGGGAGAAAAAAAGAAAGAATGGAGATGGGTTAGACAGGTGTTGCAATAAGGTAATAAGGACTTGAACTAGATTTTTGGTGATGGAAAAAGTAATCCATATGATATTCTTGGTATCACTTTTAATCCCTCCCTCCTCTCACTCCCCACTAAAATACCTCAGGAATCCATCCTTACTGTTTCCAATTATACTGTATTGCATGCAAGCATATGATGAATGCCTGTTGATCAGACATTGAACAGATGAATATAGTCTCACTATACTCTGCCTCTTCAGACCACATTTGGAGTACTGTGTCAGTTTTGGTTTCCACATTTTGGGATGGACTAGAAAGCTAGAAATTCAGCATAATAAAGAGGATAGAGAGCCAACCTTGGAGTAAGGAACACCTGAGTTCAAGTCTTGCCTCTGATACAAATTAGTTTTTCAAGCATAGATAAGCCACTTAACCTCAGTGTTTCAGGCAGCTCTCTAGGACTATAAATTACTAAAGAGTTACCATTTACTTTGATAGGAGGGAGTTTCCAAGTAAGAGTTCACAGGTTGAAACAAACATCAAATATTTTTAAATCGATAAATTGGAGAGGAAGAGTAACCAAGATGGCAAAGAACCTTGAGATCAGGTCACTTGAGAATAGATTGAAAGAATAAGGACCAGGATAAAGGAGAGAGGAGGGAAGAGAAAGAGATGGGAGGGGAGGAGACTTAAGGGGGAACATGATGACTGTCTTCAAGCATTCATAGTGCTTGGATGAAAAAGTACTTGTTTGGTTTGGCCCCAGAGAGCCAAACTGGGAGCAATGGGTAGAATTTGCGAAGAAGAAGATTTAAGTTTTATGTAAGAAAACATTTCCTAACAATTAAGACACTCCAAAAATACAGTAAGTTGTTCTGGGAAGTAGTAAGTTTTCCCTCATTGTAAGTCTTTCAGCAAAGATCAGAGGACCATTTGTCTAACATGTTACAGATTGAATGAATTCTTATTAATGTATGGATTGGCTTAGATGGACTTTGGGATCCCTTTCAACTCTCAGATTTTGTGATTCTGTGAATTGTCTTTGTATTTGCAGTAAATTAGTCTGGTCAGCATAATCATATCTTCTTGTCTGTCTAAATGCTTAAAGTTATAAATGCACTATAAATGCACATTGTTGTAAGATGAATTTATCTAGGAAAACAAGGACTTTTAAAATAAAAGATATGTTGGAGGTGCAAGGAATATCAAAGATGGGATAAGATCAGTTTTTAGGGTGGATATAATGATGAAATAGTGCAGAGAGAAGGCAAAAATGCTCAACTAATTTTGCTTCAGTTTTCCCTGCTAAGGAGAATGATCTTTGGAACGATAAGGGTGAAAAAATGTTTTTAAAACAACTAATGGGGAGTTGACACCTAAGATAAGTAAGAAATTAGCAAAAGCTGCTAGTTGTCTTTGATGGGTTCAACTCACCAGACCTAGGAGATCTACATTCCATAGTATTAGATGAACCATTAGATGTGATTCTGAATCACTGTCAGTATTCTTTGAAAGATCACAGAGAACAGAAGAGATACAGGACTGAATAAGAGAAAATGTTTCAAATTTTTTTTTAAAGGGAACAGAATGGAAACTTTAGCCAGTGCACTTGATTTTAATTCCTGGGGAAATTCTAGAATTTATTTGTAATGGGGTTGAGGGTTGTTCAGAGGAAACAATCAAATTTATGAGTTCCCCAATCAACTTGAAATTACAAGATACAAACCATTTTCTGCTGGCATCTGAGAGAGAGGAACACCCATTCCGGGGAGGAATGTCCATTGAAGCTTTGAGACAACATAGGAAACTGCTCTGATTGGTTCCCTGTAATCTGCTCCCTCCTCCCCTCTGATGACTAACAACCAAGAATCAGTCCAAACCTTGTAAAAGAAATTCTTGCCATCATCTCAGGATGCCCTCTTTTCCTTTTCCCTTATGGCTTCTTGCAATAAGTGCACTGACTGGAGCAATTAATGGCGACTTGCATGAAAAGCAGATGAGGCAAGCTGTATGTACTTGCTCTGTTGGCCTAAAGTTCCTATGCCTCAAATTTGTGGTATGTTTTACTTTTGTTGCTGCTTCTGAGCATAGATCAGAGACTAGGATTCGTGTGGATGAACACTCCCTACTCAAAACACTCAAAGCAACTAGGATATTGATAGAAGTAATGCAGAAGCACATGACAGAGGCATACATGTGCTTGCATGCAACCTTAGAGGCGAGATCCTGGAGGAACTTTCTCATATCCCCAACTTAAAGTCTGACAGTTCTCAAGTTTAAGAGTTTAGGCAAAGGGAGAGTTCTTCAACAATGTACTCAGAGGAAGGACAAGGGTTGCATATATGACCCCTATTTCTGGAAGGCTGTGGAGAAGGGCAGGTGACCTAGATCTTGCCAGTCGTCCTCCCACCCTCACCCCCACCTCTCCAGCTATTGCCATGAGTTTCTTGGACAATGCAGGTCTAGTATAAATGAGGTGCTTGTTCAGAAGTCCTCAAAATGTGTTTACATTATGGGAGGGAATCTCATATTCCATTTACATGCTTCTGTATCTCTCCTATGGACTTTCTATGAGCCCTTTGTGCCTTATGCATTTTCTGTAGGATAAAATAAAGGTTGTTCCATACCCAATATGACCTCAGTGCCTAAACATGACTTGAGGACTCATTATTACCTCATTTGAGCAAATCTAAACAGGAGCTATCCCATAAGTATATTTTATTTATTTATTTTTGGTGAGGCAATTGGGGTTAAGTGACTTGCCCAGAGTCACACAGCTAGTGAGTGTTGTGTGTCTGAGACCGGATTTGAACTCAGGTCCTCCTGACTCCAGGGCCAGTGCTCTATTCACTGTTTCACCTAGCCACCCCCATAAGTATATTTAGAGATTTTTTTTCCGGAATACTTCAGTTGAGGGCAATGAGACAAAAAAAAAACATCCAGGGTTGAACCCAGATCAGACTTGAATTCAGAGTCACTGGGGCCCCCTGGATTAAATATTATTAAGGGGGTGGTTTGTATGGTTTGTGAACATTTAGAGGAAAAAAAATTTTCTTCATTCTGAATCACTTCATATAAGTCATCAATTTTTCTCTGCATTCCTCATGTTCATCATTTCTAATTGCATAATCACACTGTATCGAGTTTATATACCTCATTTGGTTTGGCTGTTTCGAATTGATAGACACTCACTTTGTTTCTAGTTCTTTGCTTCTATTGAAAATGATGGTATGAATATTGTAGACCTTTGTTTCTATTGTTGACCTCCTTGAGGGTATATACACAGCAGCAGGATCTTTGGGTCAAAAAATGTGAACAGTTTTGTCATTTATCTTACATAATTCCTAACTGTTTTCCACAATAGTTGGACTGATTGATAGCTCTATCACAGCGGAATTAGGGTACCATCTTCCCACAACCCCTCCAACACCAACTGTTTTGAGAAATTTTTTCTTGTGTCTCATTCTCTTAAGATTTTCTAAGCATGAGCACTTTTCATTTTTCTTAAGCTGCCTTTTGTATCAACTCCCACACATAAGCACCACTACCAACACCACCAACAAATTTCTCACAAGGTTTAAAATGAGCTGGAACTGTTGATCCTTATAGCAATCTTTCCAAGCTAGGTTGTTATTGTGCATCCTTCAGACCAATGACATCACCAGTTTGATATCTTGCCTTGCTGTGAATTGGATTTAAATGAGGCAGAGTTGCACAAAGTCATCAGCCTCACTCTCTCTTCTAAAGTCATTGAAGTCCAATAGCAAGATAAAAATCAAGGTAACTGGCAATGGCCCAGAATATAGTGGATTACCTTGGCATCTTCAATGTCTGACCAAGCTCAAAGCACTCCACAGAGCCTACTTCAGCCTCCTTCATGGCTATTGGAACAAATTGTTCTCATCCACTCATTTTGGGGAAGTCTTCACATGCTTGGGGCAGACATTCCTCTATTCACCAACAGGTTTGAGGTTTGCCAGTTACCCTGAACCTGGTTTAGCCCACCTGCTGAAATGGTTTTACTGATGTGTGACCACTCTGCATTTTACAACTTCTTGGAGCCACAGGTGATCTCGTTGGGTGAAGGTGAACACCAAAAGTGGATGAGCAGCCCTGAAAAATGCTTGGCAAGCCCTTATACCAGAGGTGCTAGTCCACAGAAGCTTAATTACATATCGCAACTTGCTATGGTTTCAGTAAATCAAGAAATACTTTCTGAAATTCCCATAGTAGTTCCCATTTATAGTTAAGTTTTTAAACTACATGGGTAATTTAGTTTTAAAATGATAACCAAATTTCTTCTGATAGTAAGAGTGAATACATTCTTAACATCTAACTTTACTAGATCTTACTTTTCACTTTGTAATTCTGACCCATCACTTACAATTGGATTTTAAAATGGATCTGAACACAAGTCAAATGAACAAGGAACAAGCTGTGATATGATAGTCGTATTTTTAGTATAGTAGCATCCTTGGAACCTTATAATAACATAAAAATAAATAGGACTTCTAAGGAACATTATATATAAACTTACTGAACTAACAATGCAAGATACACCCAGAGTCAGGAGCCATATCTTACCAAAGTTTGTATCTCCCGATGCCAGATAGCCAAATTTGGATCTTTCTAATGAAAGGGCTTTGGGGTGGGGTAGTAGGATAGATACATTGATATAAACTGCCAAATTAACTGTTGGATTAATATATTTCAGTCATAAGGCACTAAAGAGACTGTAGCAACTCAGGTGACCTTTATTTTAAGGATTATTTATGATCAGTATATTCATAAGGTTTTTGTTCACAGCCATAATGCTGTCATGGCATTGCCAAGATCAGGCTGCTGGAGTTGGGCCAATATAGCACTGTACAGGATTTTGTTACATGAAGTGGTAAATTTGTAAAGCACATCTGAGGCATTTGTTTACTCCCCACTATAAAAGAAGGTAAGAGTGTGTATGAGTGGGTCAATCCACTCAAATCAATCTGTAGTGCTAGGCAGAGCAAACCAGTCTCTTGGCTGGGTTTGTGCTACCATGTATCCCAAGATGAGAGCAAAATGTGAGACTCAGGGACGTCTACACTGTCAATATACCCTTGTTGTATCCTTTTTGCTACTGGTTTGCTTTGGTTTCAATAAATTGTAGTAGTGTAGGTTTACTAAATGTGAATGGTGTCACTTTCCCTCATATTCTCAGGCAAACTAGAACTCTCCCCAGAGGACCTAGCACAGTGCTACACTAGATGTTAAACAAATGTTTGCTGAATACAACTAATGTGAGCAGGTGACTGTGTTGTATAAGCAAAAACCTGTGGTCAGAGCATCTGTGAGTAGTATCATAATTGAATATAACACAAGAAAGTTCATTTGACCATACAGTCAACAATCCATATAATTATTCCTCTATTCCATGGTAATTACACATTAATAATGTTGGAAATAGTAGTGCTTTTTACACAAACTAAACTCAGTTTTTATAGTTTTTTTATTTTCTTTAATTTTCTGGTGGCCATAAAAGTGGAAATATTTTCATTTATTCAGTTTATTCTTTATCTTTCTCTTCATTTCAAATTCACAAACTTGTACTCACAGGTTCTGTATCTGACTTCCGGGAGCCCAGTGGAGAGCCTCCTCATATTCAATCACCATGCTCCTGACCATGAGGATTAGTCATTCATGAGAGAGGACATAGAATAGAAAGAGGAATGGATTTTAAATTCCCAACATCCGGAATCATGGATCAGAGGGAAGGGGGTGGGGAAGCTGCTGGGAATCATGAGAGGAAAGGCAAGGGAAATAGGTTTAGAAAGGGAAGGCACTAAAGAAAAACTTCACTTACTTTAATGCTTTGCCTCAAACTGGCCTTGCCTGTTCTCCTAAAGAACCAGGCAATTGCCACTTAATTTCTGTCTCTTTTTCTTCTTCCCATTCACGTGCCATCATTTGCTCTGCCTGATGTAGTGAAAGGATGGGAATGGCTGAATCAGTATCTCCATGGTGACATTGAATCAGAGGTAGGGACAGGGAAGGGCAGGAAAAGGACGGGATAAAGTTGTGACCTCCAGCAAGCAGCCTGCAGATGAGAAATGACCTGTGTCAAATACTGACTGGTATGCAAAATGTTTACTACCAAAGATCTTTGTTTCTGCAAACCTTTATAAACTCAAAGAACACATTCCTCCTTCTCCCTTCATTCTGATCCTTCTACCTCAGCTCTCTCTTTAGTGAGTGAACCGAGAAGAACTACTACTTTATTTAACTAACTCTGAAGGGTAGGGGATAAGAGACCAGAAGGAAATAAGTCAGGCTCTATGTTCCAAAGCTATAACTAGAAGAAACTGGTGATACACTGATAGCTGGCCCTCCATCCATTGCTCTAGAGAATGAGTTTCTAGCAGGTCATTCTCTATACCTAAGCACCTCTCATAAAATCATACTGAAAACTCAACTTATCAAATGGAGAAGTAAGCCAGTCAGTCTGTACCTCACAACTCCAACCAAAAATTCCCACAAAACCACCAGGGTCACGCCAGAATATTAATGGAGCACTGAGGCTGACAATGTTCTATTTATCTACTATCGTCAGTGGAGCAACTTCTAACTGCCCAGACTCTTTCCCCTCTAGTGGTTAGCAATTTTTGACTTCTTTTTATTTTTCCAATTGCAATGACCCCAAATCTCTGAGGAGGAAATCGTTCCACTCCCTAACCCCTGCCACCCATTAGCTCATCCTCTTTTACCTCAACTCTCTCCCATCCATGTCCCTTCCACTGTGCCCTCTGGAATTCCATAATAAACAAACTTCCCTTTATCTTGGACCTATTTCACTCCTACTCCTTCCATTTTCTGGTACTCACAGAGACCGGACATCCCTGGACATCTTTTCCAATATTGGTTGCACTTTCTCTTATAAGCCTCAATCTCTTTCATGAATCCAATAGTCCAGACAAACTGTCCTACTTAATGATCCTCTTACACAACACTACGTCTCCCATCTCCTTGACTTTGTATTGACCATGGATGAGGAACCTACGGCCTCCCCGCCCCCACTGACTGTCCCTCATGCCTGGAATATCCTGTCCTTTTGCCTTTTAGTTTCTATTTCTTACTTCAAGAGTCTGTTTAAATTTCACTTTCTGCTGAAGGTGTCTATCCATTCTCCCAGCTGTTAATGACTTTTCTTTTCAGATTAGCTCCTCTACTCTCTATATATCTTATGTGGGCCTCATGATTTACATGTTGTTTTTCTGTCATTAGAATCAGAAGTTCCTTGAGGGCAGGGACTGTTTTCTGCATTTCTTTCCCAGAACTTAGCACAATGCCCGGAACTTAATAAACTTAAATGCTTATTGATTGATGACTGTTTTGTCTCTCCTCACCAAATTTTAAATTTCTTGAGGTCAGAGCCCTTTTCATTTTGTCTTTGTATCCCCACCACCTAACATAGAGATTGGCACATAAGTAGGTGATTAATAAATGCTTAACTGATTGATTAACTATTTGATGGTCCGAGAAGCCTTCCCCGATTTACATGATACAGTTGGTCTTCTCTTGTGGGCTTATTTGTTACTTACTGTTTACTTGTTGTTTTGTAAGACTTCATGATTTTTTTTTCTTAAGTATTCTTTGTCTCTGCAAATAGAGACAAAGGCAAGCACTCTGCATTCCACATGTTAATATTGTTGCAACAAATAAACTATCAACACCGGTTTAGGAAATGAGCCCCCTGTGCTTGGCATTGCAGTGAAAGGTACTATGGAAATACAGAAATTGTATCATCCCTGTCCTTAAAATACAGGTCTATCCCACATGGACAAACACAAACAACACAAAACAGTACATAATTAAGTGCTAAATTAGCCAGCACTGACTATAAATAAGAGAGGAAGAATTCAGAAGAAGTTATTGTGGTTCAGATATATGATTTTTCATGACCTAATTTGTGGTTTTCTTGGCAAAGGTATTGGAGTGTTTGCCATTTCCTTTTCCAGTTTATTTTACAGATGAGGAAACTGAGGCAAACAGGGTGAAGTGATTTGTCCAAGGCCACATAGCTAGTAAATGTCTAAGGCTGAATTTGCAGTCAGGAAGATGAGTCTTTCTGACTCCAGGCCTGGCACTCTATCCACTGAGCCACCTAGCTGCCCCATTCAGAAGGAGAGAATGGGTTAAATAAAAACTGGAATAGTAAGAGAAGGTTTTGTAGAAAAATTAATTACACAAGATTCCCCTTTTGATGCAAAAAAATGATCAATGGAAGATATTACTAGTTTATCATTTCTTGTTTTGACTAATTATATTGATATTCTAGGCTCAACTAAGGTAAGACCTCCTATGCACAAGATTTCCTGGTACTCCTAGTTGTTAGTACTCTCTCCCTCCTCAAAATATCTTATATCTATGTAAATATTATATTGTCCTCAGTAGGATGTATGATTTTGAAGGCAGAGACTATTTTTCGTTTTGTTTTTTTCTCCCCAACAACCAGCCTGTGGCACTTAATAAATGATTATTGAATGGAATTGTGTGGAAGGAAATACTAAACATAAATACTCAAGTGAATCTGCCATCTTTTTGATTTGGAAGTTTCCCCAAATGAAGCAAATCAAAACTTATTCATGCTTGATCTTTCTGTGCTTTCTTGTCTGTGTTTTCCCATGAGTTTGCCATAAGAGGTATACATACATACCCATCTAATCTCATTTCTTTTCCTTTAAATTTATATGATCAATAGGCAGGCAGATGGTGAGAATATTCTGTATGAAGCATACCTAGATTTTAACAAAGCATTTGACAGAGTCTCTAATGATGTCCTTGTGGTCAAGAGAGAGAGGTGTGACTAGATCATATTACAGTTATGTGGATTCAGAACTGGATGGATGGCTGGACTCAGACAAGTCATTAATGAGTTGATGTCAGCTTGGAAGAGGTCTCTTGGAAAGCACCCCAGGGATCTGGGTCTTCAGCTCTTGCTGTCTTTTTTGCTGTCTGAGAACAGCTTACTAAAGAATGGAGAGCTACTTCATTTATAGGTTGGCCATTAGGTGACTAATGTCAGCCAATGGCAATGGTAGTTTAGAATACTTACTCGTACATATTCCATTCTCAGCTATGAAGGAGGAAGTCAGTAGAGTTGTTGGTCCATTTAATTAGTTCAGCAGTGCATAAACCTGAGTGAGGAACTAAAAATGGATACCATGTAGGGCCCAGGATTAAATAAGAAGAAGACAGTAAACTGGATAATTTAATGCCTTGTATACAACAGATATTTAACGAATGCTTATTAGATTGAATTAACAACATTTGATAAATTGAATATTGCTTTCAAGAATCCCAAGCTGATCTTTAGTAAAAAAAAAAATCCATTTTAAAAAAAGACATATTTTTCTAGTAATGCTACATGGTTATAAATCTTGAACACAGTAATCGCCAAAGAATCAACATCGTGAGTGACACAAAGGCCAATGGAGAGATGAATGGAAGTAGATAGCAATGTATTTTCAATAGCGACCTTTGAAGAAGTGGCATAAGTTATTGAATTGAGGAAACGTACAATACGAGATCAGAAAAAAAGGCAGGCTGATCATGTAAGGGATAACAGATGGATATCTTGACTGCTCCACTGGTGCCCATGAAATATAAAAAGACCTGGAGGAAAGCCTCCAGAATGTTGGGATGACACTCTATGGGAGGGCATCCATAAAACTTGTACAGGATGAGAAGACATGGATGAGTTGTGATCTGAACTGATGAATTTGATATTACAGTGAAATATTGAGATGAATACATCAAGATACTTAAGTGTACTCTTGTATTCTTATCTGGAAAGACCACAGCTGAAGTACTGCATTCAGTCCCAGGCATCACATTTTCGAATAATATGGTGGAACTGGAGTAATCAGGATGGTGAGGAGGATGGAAAATCATAAAATGTTAAGCTCTGGAGATGTTTAGCCTAGAGAAGAGAACACTTAGGGAACCGTAATAGCTGTCTTCAAGCATCAGAAGGATTGTCATGTGGAAGACAGATTACACTTGTTCTTCTTGGCCTGAGGGCAAAACTAGGAGAAATGTGGGGAAATTATAGAATGAAATTTTGGCTTGATATGAGGGAAAACATTCTAATTTTGGGAGAGCTATATAGGTTGTCTCTGAAGGTTCTCTTTTACTGAAGATCTTTAAGATAGCAGGAGCTAAATAAATGTTTGTTGAATTAAATTGAATAAGTCAGACAAAGGCATTGGAGGTTCCTTCCAATTCAAATTCTGTGACATCTTATTCTTCTTTGTAGCCTAAGTATAACGCAGGAGGCAGCAGGGTATGATGGCTAGGGAACTAGACAGAGTCAGGCACAAGATGTTAAGATACTTTAGGAGTGCAACCCTGGACAAGGTATTTAACTGCTCTCACCCTTCGGATCCTTACCTGTAAAATTGGTATCATAATATCTGTAGTGTTTACTTCACTGGGTTGTTGGGAAGATACCTTATTTGTAAAAAGAGGAAAATTATATGGGTTGTGTTTGCCTCAGGATTGTTGTGAGGAAAGAATGAGATCATTTATGTAAAGTGCTTCACAAACTCCGAAGAGCTATAGAAATTTTAGTTACTTTTCAAATCCATTGAATTGTTAGTTGTTGAGAGCAGACTCTTGGTCATAGCTGTCTGATCACTTTGTATCCCCAGTTTCTTGATCAGCAGCCTTTCACATATTAGACCTCATGGTGTTAAAATTATGGAAGTCTTTGAAAGTTGTGCAGAAAAATTTAATGTAGTACTGAAACAGGAAGAGAGGCAAGTAGAGATGATACTCTGAGATAGTGGTCTCCAAACATTTTTTATTATGCACCTCTATCAGTAAAAAAAATTTTTTTAGCATTGATTCCCAATATATAGTTATTTAAGCTATTAAAACTTAAAATACACTAAGACTTTGGTATACATTATATGTATATTTATAAATTAAATGATGTATTATTGTATTAATATATTATGTACACAAAACATGGTAAATAAAAATAGAATTAAAAAGATGAAATAAGCAATATTTTAAAAATATGTTCAAGTTTATGTCTTAATGATATAAAAACTTCATTCTTGAGAATAATATGATTGAATATGCTTCATTATTTTAAAAAAAATGAACAAACAAACTTTATACATCCTAGGGAATAGAGTTGTAATGGTTAGTATTCATTAAATTAATCTGATCTATATGGCTAACCAAGCTGGTGAACTTCATGTTTGGATATTTTTCTATTGAAAGATATGCAATGCTCAATCAAATTAATAGGTCACAACTGTCAGAGAGCAGAACAGCTTTTCAGCAGGCGTCATGTTTCTTGGTATATTAATATTCACTATAAACAAAGCAACAACAAAAGCAAAAGTGAATTGTCTCTGGTTTCATCTTAGCAGCAAGTTTTTCATATAAATCCATTCCTCTGTCTTTCTTTGATTCTGCTTAATGCATTACATCAGACCTTAATTTTCTATTCATGTTTGGATATTTTAGTTGTGTGTTTTGTATGAGCAGGAGAAACAGCAAAAAGACCAGTTTAGCAGGACCTTCAAGGGCATGAAGGGGAGTAATGTATAATAAGGCTAGAAAGGCAGATTGGGGCCAAGTTGTGAAGGGCTTTAAATGCCAAACAGAAGACTTGATATTTGATCCTAGAGGTAACAAAGAACTGTTGGAGTTTACTGGGTACCAGGGATGACTTGTTCAGATCTAAGCTTATGGAAAACCACTTAGGTATGTGTGGGAGGATGAACTGCAGGAGGGAGATACAGTCAAGGAAGCCAATCAGAATCCCTTTAAACGGTTCAGGTGAGAGATGATAAGAGCCGGAAATGGGGTGATGGTTGGTGTGAGAGGAGAGAACAGAGAAGGGGACAAAATGAGAGATGTTGTGGATCTAGAAATTACAAGATTTGCCAGCTGCTTGAATGTGTGGGATAAAGGAAAGTGAAGTCAAGGGTGACACCAAGGTTTCCAACCTGGATGACTGGAACGATTGTGGTGGCTCTTAACAGAGATAGCAAAGATAGGAAGAGGGTTGGATTTCTGGGGAAAGGTAATGTAATGAATGAGATCTGTGATGCAAAATGCAATCCATTCATGTGAGATAATCCTGTGAGATTTATTCTATCCCAAAAGAAAAGGGGGAAAAGGGGGAGACAGGGCTCTTCTTTATCTATTACTTCCCTGGAGTGCACAGCCTACCTTCTTAGGGCTCTTGTCACAGGAAAGGATCTGAAGGAAAGGGGTGTAGTTATGCTAGGGAGTTCGAGGGGGGTTTTCCTAAAGGCACCTGTCCAGTTGTGCTGTCCGTGCCTCCTTTGGGGTTAGGTTATAACTGCCCTCAGGGGCAGAAAAAGGATTGTCCAGAGCTTTCACAGCTGAGGGAGTGTTGAGCTGTAATGAGTGATGGATAGGTGTGGCTTTATCGAAGAGAAATCCTACAACTAGCTCCTGAAAGGAGGGTGGGATGTGATCTAGGGTCACGGTGGAGTGAAAGGAGCACAGAAGAAAACCTGAATTCAAATCCAGACTCTGCTTCACCTGTGTAACGGTGAGCAAACCATTTAACTATTTGGGTCTCAGGTAAAACGGATTGTCATGTGCTCTAGCATCCTAACTTCCATCCATGTTCTTTCTTTTTTCTTTTTTCCTTTTTTTTTCCTTAACCGATCTGTTATTTTATTGGTTTAGGGAACTCCCTCCGTCCATGCCTAGTTGCACCCGCATAGCAATTTATAGTCTTCGAGAGTTGCCTGGGTTACTGAGAAGTGACTTGCCCGGGGTCACACAGCCAGTATGTATCAGACACGACTTGAACAGAGTTCTTCCTGGCTTGAGACCAGCGCTCTAGCCACTAGGCCGCATTTCACGATTTCAATGTCAAATCCTTCTTGTTGCCTTTCCCCTCTATCAGAGGCAGCATAGTGTAGCAGAAAGAACCCCAAAATGACCAAACCCGAGTTCAAATTCTGTCTCTGCCACTAACTACTCAATGTAACCCCTCTGTGACTTCATCTGTAAAATCAGAGGTGATAGAGTGGTAGATACTCTCCCAGGTCCCTTCCAGCTCTAGTTCTATAGATATCCCCCTCCCCCCCCGCCGCCCCAATCTGAAAGTTTCGGAGCTGCAGCTTCAATTCGGTGACCAGTCTTCACTTGGCTTTGCCCAGGTTCCTTTTTTTTTTTTTTTCCTTTTTCTCTAAACTCCTCAGGATGGTCACATAGAAGAGTAAGACTTTAAGCCAAGAAGACCCAACGGACACCTCCCCCATTGAAGGCTGTGTATGCAAATCGAAATACCAGGAAGTAGCTGGGAACCTCTCAGCCAACCCCCTGAAACCCAGCTTAGTTCCTCTCCGGCTGCCAGGGGCTGAGTGCGCGAGCTTGCCCTGAAACTCTGGGGGTGTTCTAGACTTTTTTTCCTGGCCTAGGGAAGATCAGCCACCCCTCAATCCCTGGTGGGCTTCCGACAGCCACAACAGAGTAAGGGTTTCCCCCTTTTTGTTGGGAACCATTGAAACCTTTCTCCCGATCCCCGTCCCCTTTTCTCCTCCCTCTCCCTTCTTCCCCTTCCCCAAAGCCTCGCTGGGCTTCGCCTCCCTCACTCCCTTCCCCACCCCTTCCTAGGACTGGGCTGAAGTCACCGTGGAGCTCCAGCGCGGCACCCCAACTTTCCAAACCAGGAGGGTGAGTAGCGGAGCGGGATCGTGGACTCAGTGGGTCGATCGGGATGGGATGGGAGGAGGCGGCGTCTCAGGGAGTGGCGCCCGGGGCTGCTTAGAAAGGAAAGCTTTTGGTCGGATCTTAAACAGTAAGATACAGATTTGCACAAGTCAGCAAACATTTATCAAGCGCTTACAGTGGGCTGGGAGAACGGTGCTGAGACAAGGGCAGAAAAAGCTGGCGATTGGCCCAAGAACCGGCGAGAGGCGAGTGTGGGGGGGGGGCGCGGGAAAAGCGCCCAGCAGTGAAGAAAGGTGGGGGCAGTATCCCTTAGCCAGCTGGAGTGGAGAGAAAGCTGCTGCCCCTTCCTGCCACCTCAGTGCTTGACTAAGGTACCCTTACTTAAGTCTCTGGGTTACAGGTCCCCGCCCCGCTTTCTTGACCACACAAAAAACGTGTGGGCGGTTGCAAAGCGGCGGGGTGGGGGGGGGGGGGGGGAAAAGCCGGGGGGGCTTTGTCGGGGGGGGGGGGGGGGGCCGGGGGGGGGGGGGGGAGGGGGGGAGGAGTGGATGTTGTGCGACGTCCCTCCGACAGGTTGAAAAGGTTGCTGGGCTTTCTTCGCCTTCTGTGTGCCTTTCCAGAAAGTAAGGAGAAGTTCCCTTGACTTTCTCTGCGCGGGAGGGGGGCGATAAAGCGGCAGAGGTGTATCAGGGGAATTGTCAGCTTGCGAAATTCAATCAGTCCTCTGCCCTGGGATCCCCAGAGAATGCAGCAGAATTAGGTATATTAGAACTGGAAGCAGTCATCTCCTTTTCTCGATGAGGATACCTAGTCCCAGAGAAGGGAATGTCACACAGGTAGCGAGTGGCAGAGCCAGGATTCTACATCTAAATCTTTTGAACATGATTTACTCTATCTCTGAACCGACACCAAATGTAAACTTAATTTTTCTTTTTTTTAAACCGCATTTCTGGCGGGAGAGGAAGCAGAGTTTTGTCTTCAGGGCTGCTGGTCATACCGTTATTGGGGAACAGGGCTTTTGGACATCTGATAAGCTGTCCAGCCCTTTAGTGAAAAGGAAGCCAGAGTTATTTTGAGACTACAGAGGTTTGCTTTTCCTTTGCACGGGGGGAAGGGTGTAGCTCCAGTCGCAACTTTTTCCTGCATGATCTCGTTTGCTTTAGCTTTCTCCATAGTGCAGTTAATGCATTTAAACTTTTTGGTCTGATTTTTAAGTCTGTTGATCACTCGGCAGACGAGGTGGGAGGTGTTTTAAGGATCCAAACTGCATCAAATTCAAATTACTTGATTGCCCAAATAGTAAGTTGGTAGGATTTTTGTTCAATTTGTTGTTCTGTGACCTAGTTATGCTCCACAGATATTAGCTATCCTGTATTCACTATGTAAGAAAGGAAGTCTTTGCATTGTATAATTTCATCTTCATCAAATAGGACATACCCATAACTAATGTCCAATAATAAAAACTCTAGAGTTGCTGTTATAATTTGGAGTCCAAAGGCAGTGTCTGTGCCTGAAGAAGTCATGCATGTATAAGAGAGGAACTTATGGAAAGAAAAAGGTGGTTTAAAAAAAACATTCAAAAGTTAAAAAAAAAAAGGTAATGAACATATGATGGAAATATGGAAGGAATAATATTTTTTCCAAGTGCAGCATCCCCATCTTAACAACAAGGACCAAAAAAAAAAAATGCTTTTTGAGGTAAGGAAGAAAGAAAATTCAAGTTTATCAAAACTTTTTGGTGATCTTTTGGGCTTCCAGAGGATTTTCAGTGTTACATGCAGAAATTCCTAAGAAGCCATTTTATGAATTCTGTGAGACTTGGGAACTTTAACTTTCCATAATCTATATGGCAGTAAAGCATCAATGATAACTATGCTGGGAATGTCATTAAATGAAAAGAGTACTCAGGTACAGGAAGAAAGAAAACTAACTGTTTTGGGGGTTACTTTTGTTTTCTTTCTCTATTTACCTGAACATCCTGGTATAGTAGATAGATTCAAGAAGACTTTCATTCAGAACCCTCCTCGGACAGTTATTAGTTGAATGACCCTAGTGGGTAAGTCACTTAACCTTTTATAGACTCATTTTTTTTTCTCATCTGCAAAATTTTCATAATAATTGTACCTAACCCATATAGTTATTGTGAGGTTCAAACATAATAATACATGCAAAATATTTCGTAAACCTTAAATGATTAAACATAGGCTTAATTATAGTAAGAATTATGATTAATGACACCCCTTTCCCCAGCTTGGCCATTTTAGTTACATCATAGGTAAGAAAGGTATTGGTTTAATTTCATTAGCTCCTGATTGTCAAAATTCTGTTCAAGAGATGGTTTTTCTATGCTGTGAAAGTTTGATACTGAATGCTAACAGTTGACCTTTAATCAGCTAAATCGGTTAGGTCTTTGAGTTGAAAGATAGTTCAGATCAGTAAATAAAAAACATTGTGCTTTACTTTTGTATCAGAAAAGCAATTCTTCAGAATTTCAGTGGTTTAAAGTGATTCAACCTATTAGGATACTAAAAAAGTTAAAAGCTTTATAATTTAAAATATTTTGTTTTTCTCGTTAATGTAAATAGAAATATATTGTACGCATCTGGGTAGATAGCTAGGTTTTACAGTGGATAGGATTTGGAATCAGGAAGATATGAGTTCAAATCCTGCTGTGGACACTTACTAGCTGTCTGACTCTGGACAAGTCACTTAGCCTTTCTGTGCCTTACTTTCCTAATTTGTATAATGGGCATAATAATAGCACCTGCTTCACAGGGTTGTTTGAGGATCCATTGAGTTAACTTTTGTAAAGCACTTTTTTTTTCTTTTTGGTGAGGCAGTTGGGGTTAAGTGACTTGCCCCGGGGTCACACAGCTAGTAAATGTCAAGTGTCTGAGGCCCGATTTGAGCTCATATCCTCCTGACTCCAGGGCAGGTGCTCTTTCCACTTCGACACCTAACTGCCTCTAAAGCACTTTATATGCACTTTAAAGTGCTGGGTACAGAGCCAGAAAGACCTGGGTTCAAGTCTGTTCTGTGCCACATGCTGGCTATGTCGTTTTGAAGTGAATGCTTTGTGGCACTAATTTAACCAGTCAGGAGTCTAGGCCACTCTCTGACTCTAAGTCACATAGAAGGTGTGTTGACGTACCCTGTTGAAGCTGTTTCTTTATCATAGAGTTCTGAATACCAGTGGAATCATCAAAGGTCCAGTTCTTATCCCTATACATATGATGAAAAAATATTGGTGTGAATATTGATACTTAAAAGTTTACTGAATTGAGTTGATAAACAATTTTGTATGCACAGATATTGGTCACGGTTAACACTGCGATATTTTCTTCAGGTATTCATCAGGGATAAGATAACAATATCAATCAAAGTTAGAATTTAAATCACACAAAAAAATTCCTCAGAGACAGGGGCTATGTACCTACCTGAAACTGCTTTCATATCTTCCGCTGGACCCATAATAGTAATAATACATTAGTTTTTTTTAATTTAAAAAAATTTATTACAAAAACAGCTTTTCTGTTTTTTCAGAGAGTTTTTACTTTCATTCTAGTTTGATCCTCAGAACAAACTTATAAGGCAGGCAGATACTATTTTCCACTTTTCCAGAGGAAGAAACTGAGCTTCCATGATGAAAAGAATAACCCAAGGTCACATGACTAGAACCTAGGTCTTTTGACTTCTAATTTGGTATTCTTTCCATTATACCATGCCATTGGGCACAGAATAGGCACTCAGTAAGCATGTCTTGATCAATTCTAGGAAGGTAGGTAGTACTGTGGATAGAGCTCTGGCCCTAGAGTCTAGACAACCTGAATTCTAATCCCATCTCAGACAATTATGTAGCTGTATAAACCTCTGCATGTTATATAATGTCCATCAGCCTCAGTTTTTTCATCTGTAAAATGAGGGTGATAATAGAACATACCTCAAGTAGGTAAAGACACTTAGATTTGTGACCTTGGACAAGTCACTTAAGTTTCCCTAGCCTCAGTTTCCTCATCTGCAAAATGGGGATAATAACACCTTTTCCCCAGAGTTGTTGTGAAGATAAAATGAGATAATATTTGTAAAGTGTTTTACAAACCCTTAAGTGAAATATGGGCAGCTAGGTGCTACAGTGGATAGAGGGCTGGGTTTGAAGTCAGGAAGACTCATCTTCCCAAGTTCAAATCTGGTCTCTGACACTTATTAGCAGTGTGACCCTGGTCAAGTCACTTAACCCTGTTTGCCTCAGTTCCTCATCTATCAAATGGACTGGAGAAGGAAATGGCAAACCATCTCACTATCTTTGCCAAGAAAACCCCAAATGGGGTCATGGAGAGTCTGACACAACTGAAATGACTGCATGACAACAACAAAGTGTGATATAAATACTAGCTATTATTGTTATTAATTTCAGATTCTCTAAGAAAAACTTTGCAGAGGGATTTTCTCAAATCTTCTATCCCTAGAAAAGTGCCCATTGTACACTCAGAAGGATTGTTTTGATGGTAATTACACCTCAGAGGGTAATATGCTTTGGGACTGACTTCCATTAGTTACTTTTAGGATCATAGAATCTACTGCTAGAAGACACTTTAGATAACATAAATCCATCTCATTGCTTTCATGTTTAACCAAAATGAGAATCTGCAGATATTAAACTTTTAGCTAGTATATTCAATTTGACAAATATTCATTAGGTATTTGCTGTGTGCAAAACACTATGGTAGGCACTACAGGAGATAGAAAGTTTAGATGAGACACATTCTTGCCTTCTGTAAGACTTAGATTAAATCACTGACCCTGTCTTGACTTCAGTTTCCATTAGCAAAATGACAGGTTTGGACTAATTGATTTCTAAAGACTCATCTAACTCTAAATGGCAAGGTACCTAGGGAATTGTAGCAGAGTTGGAAATGAAAGCTGATTCTCCTCATATAATGTATGTTACATATATCCTGATATATATAACATTATATCACATATATAACATATATACATGTTTCTAGAAGTATTTAGTAATTAAGGCAATGATTTTTATTCTCAAGGCTCCAGCAAAGATCCTTCTAACTTTTTTCTATTATGAAAAAGTACAGTAGGGTTTAATTAATTCAATGAACATTTATCACATTTTCATGTAAGGGGAACACAGTATTAACATCTTCCCCTGATTTTACATGTTTCTGAAATGAGTCTATTTTAGACTGGACTTCATCTATCTAAGCTTGAGGCTTTATAGAGGGGAGGAGAGATGATGAAGGGGGAGGGGTAGTATGGGCAGGAAACGAGTTAATGAGATGAGGCTGGAAGGAGAAATTGATTAATAGGAAATGTGATGAAGTAGAGGGGACTCAGTTTGAGAAAAACTAACACTTGTGTTCAACATATGCAGCTGCTGTTCTTTCCTAATTAACTGTCCTTTATTTCTGAATTTACTTAGTATGGAGTGGCTATTCTTGACTTGGGGACCATGAACTAATTTTTAAAATTATTTCAACAACTGTATTAAAATTTAATTGATTTCTTTGTAGTCGTGTGTGTGTGTGTGTGTGTGTGTGTGTGTGTGTGTGTGTGTGTGTGTGACAGAGAGAGACAGAGAGACAGAGAGAGAAAGAGAGAGAGAAGGGGTCCATAGGTTTCAACAGACTGCCAAAGAGGTCCATGATCCAAACGTTTAAAAACCTCTGGTATAGAATATTGTTTGGGTGGTGGCATTTGGTGACCCTGGATACTATTCTAAGCAGACTCTTTGCCTTGTCACTTCTCTGGCCCTTAGAGCCTCTTTTGTACCTTTTGTAAAATCTAGCAATTCCCCTGAAGTGCCCAGAAAGCAGTTTCTTTTCTTGGGTCCTAATTACTTTTCTGTCATTCTGGAGAATATAGTGTCGTGTATCTGGGAAGAGCGATGATGACCCATAAATCAAGTGGAGGAGAATTAGAGGTGGTAGTGACTCTGAAAGCATGGTAAAATTTATGAAAATTAACAGAAGAACATGGAAGAAAACATTTTAAAGGTCCCCTATTAATGTCACTAATATTGAAAAATTCAGCAATTTTATGGGACTTAAACATACAACTTCTGCATTTTCTGACAATTAAGTCACAACTTTATAGGTGGTTTCTCTTCTCTCTTTTTCACGACTCCTCCCCCCAAATTTATTATTTATTTATTTTTATCATTCTTTTGTTTTTAAATTTTGAGTTCTAAATTCTCTCTCTCCTTCCCACTGCTTTCCCACCCACTGAGAAGGCAAGCAATATGGTATCAATTATACATGTTAAATCATGCAAAACACATTTCCATATTAGCCATATTTTAAATAAAATAAGAAAAATAAAGAAAGTGAGAAGATTATACTTCAGTTTGCACTCAAAGTCCTTCAGTTCTCTTTCTCTCCAAGTGGATAGCATTTCTCCATCATGAGTCTTTGGAATTGTCTTTGATCATTGTATTGATCAGAGAAGTCAAGTCTTTCACAGTTGATCGTTGCTACAACATTGGTCTTACTGTGCACAATGATCTCCTGGTTCTTCACACTTTACTTTGCATCAGTTCATATAGGTAACGATGCCATGTTTTTCTGAAACCACTCTGTCATCATTTCTTATAGCACAATAGTTCTCCATCCCAATCATATGCCACAACTCATTCAGCCATTCCCCAACTGATGAGCATGCCCTTGATTTCCAGTTCTATACTACTACAGAAAGAATTGTTATAAGTATTTTGGTACATGTAGATCCCTTTCCTTTTTCTTTGATCTCTTTGGGATACAGACCTAGTCATGGTATTTCTGGATAAAAGGGTATGCATGATTTACAGCTGTTTGGGCCTGGTTCCAGATTGTTCTCCAGAATGGTTGGACCAGTTCACCATTCCACAGAAAGTTCATCATTGTACCTGTTTTTCCCTCATCCCCTCCAGCATTTGTCATTACTGATAGAAGTGAGGTAGTATCTCAGAGTGGTTTTAATTTGCATTTCTCTAATCAATAGTGATTTAGAACATTTTTTCATGTGACTATAGGTAGCTTGATTTCTTCTTCTGAAAACTGCCTATTCATCATCTTTGAACATTTATAAATTGGGGAAATAAGCTCTTAGTTCTATAAATTTGACTCAGTTCCCTATATATTTGAGAAATGAGGCCTTTATCAGAAAAGTTTGCTGGAAATTTTTTTTTATTTTACTTCATTGTCTATGGTACCTTATAGCAAAATACAGTTTCTTTGATTATCCCTTTTAATTAGGTCTATTTTTCTTTTTGTTTTATCTGAGATCATGATTGCTACCTCTGCCTTTTTAAAAAGCTCAGTGAAGCATATTATATTCTTCTCCAGTCTAACTCTGTGTATATCTTTCTATTTCAAATGTGTCTTTTGTAAACAACATATTGTTGGATTTTGGTTTCTAATCCATTCTACTAGGTGCTTCTGTTTTACAGGTGAGCTCATCCCATCACAATTACTGTGTATTTCCCTCCATCCGATTTTCTCCTGTTTTTTTTCCTCTCTTCTTTTTTATCCTTTCCCTCCTCAAAAGTCTACTTTGCTTTTGACCACTGCCTTCCTTAATCTGCTCTCTCTTTTGTCATCCCCCTACCCTTTCTCTCATCCCTTTTTCCTCCTATTTCCCGCTTAGGTTAGTTACATTTCTATACGCAACTGAGCGTGTGTGTGTGTGTGTGTGTGTGTGTGTGTGTGTGTGTGTGTATTCTTTTCTCTTTGAACCAGTTCCTATGAGAGTGAGTTCCAACCATTGTCTGCCACAACTCCCCCCACCCATTTTTCTCTCTATTAAAAAGCTCTTCCTTGCATGCCTTTTCAATGTGAGAAAATTTTCCCCATTCTACCTTTCCCTTTCCCCTTCTCCCAGTGCATCCCTCTTTCACCCCTTCATTTTTTTTGAGATCATTCCAGCATAACCAATTCCTATCCATGCCCTTTGTCTACGTAAACTCCTTTTAATTGCCCTAATAAAGATAAAGATTGTTGAAATTGTATGAATCATCTTCCAGGATAGAAATATAAATCGTTTAACTTTATTGAGACCTTTATGATTACTTTTTCATGTTTGCCTTTATATGCTTCTCTTGAGTCTTGTGTTTAAATGTTATATTTTCTATTCAGCCCTGGTCTTTTCATTAGGAATGCTTTAAAGTCCTCTATTTCATTAAATGTCTGTTTCCCCCCTGAAGACTCATACTCTTTTGCTGGTGGATTATTCTTGGTTGTAATCCTACCTTCTTTTTCTTCCAGAGTAACATATTCCAAGCCTTCCAGTCCTGTAATATGGAAGCTGCTAAATCTTATGTCAGCATAACCGTGGCTCCACAGTATTTGAATTGTTTCTTTTTGGTTGCTTGAAGTATTTTCTCTTTGACCTAAAAGTTCTGGAATTTGGCTATAGTATTCCTGGGAGTTTTCATTTTGGGACCTCTTTCAGGAGGTGATCTGGATTCTTTCAATTTCTATTTTATCCTCTGGATCTAAGATGTCAGGGCAGTTTTCCTTGATAACTTCTTGAAACATGATGTCTAGATTCTTTCTTGGATTATGGCTTTCAGGCTTCTTAAATGACCTCTCCTTGTTATTTTTTCCAGATCAGTTATTTTTCTTACTAAATATTTTACATTTTCTTCAATTTTCCCATTCTATTGACTTTGTTTTATTGTTTTTTGATGTCTCATGGAGTCATTAGCTTCCAGTTGCCCAATTCTAATTTTTAAATAATTATTTTCTTTAGTGAGATTTTGTACCTCTTTTTCCATTTGGCCAATTCTGTTTCTTAAAAAGTTCTTTGGTGAATTTTTGTACCTCCTTTTCCATTTGGCCTATTCTGCTTTTAAAGGAGTTCTTTTTTCAGTTTATTTTTGTATCATTTTTACCAGTAGTCTAGTTCTGTTTTTTAAAGTGATTTTTTTGTTTGTTTTTTGTTTTGTTTTGCTAGGCAATGGGGTTAAGTGACTTGCCCAGGGTCACATAACTAGTAAGTGTCAAGTGTCTGAGGCAGGATTTGAACTCAGGTCCTCCTGACTCCAGGGCCGTTATTCTATTCATTAGGCCACCTAGCTTCTCCTAAGGTGATTTTTTTTTCAGTATTTTTTGTGCCTCTCTTACCAAGCTGTTAATTGTCTTTCATAATTTTCTTGCATCACTCTCTTTTTCCAATTTTTCTTCTACCATTTTTATCTCTTTCTTTAACTCTTCCAGGAATTATTGTTGAGCTTGTGTTCATTAGCATTTTTCTTTGAGGCTTTAGTTGTAGCTGTTTTTGCATTATAATCTTCTTATGAGTTTGGTCTTGGTCTTCCTTGCCACCACAGTAGCTTTTTATGATCAAATTTTTTTTGTTGTTCATTTTCCAGCCTATTTCTTGACTTTGAACTTTATGTTAAAATTAAGCTTTGCTCATGGTGGGGGTGGGAAGGCACTGTCCCAAGCTTCAGGCTGTGTTATGCTGCTGTTTTCAGAGCTAGTTCTGGAGGTCTGCAAGTTTTTGGTACGTCAGTGGATGACTGTGGGAGAGGTATGGTCACTGCTCTCCTGGTGTGTACTCTGGTCTTTACGCAGGAAGGGTCCCTGCATCTGCAAGCAATAGCATTCTCTTTGCCTTGGAACTGGGACCAGACCCCCTGATTCCTTGTGCCTGACCTCCAGCACTCCTTTCCACACTCAAACTGTGACCCAGAACTGTGCATTGGCAACAGAGTTGCCAATCAGTGCCAGCTCTACTCAGGGCCAACAAAAGGTCTCCTGCAATCTCTTTCTGACCAGACAACTGGTCAGACAACCTCCTTAACATCTCTTGGCTGAGAGCTCCCAAAGCTCCTGCTACTGCTTCCCAGTGTGTGTGGACTCTGTACAGGTTTCCACTCAGGTGTCAGAAACTTTTGCCAACATCCTAAAATTTCTTAGGCCAAAAAAATGGCTTACCCTGATCTTTTGTTGGCTCTGCTCCTCCAAATTTTGATTGAAGTGTTATTTTAAAGTTGTTTGGAGGGGAATGTTGGGAGAGTTCAGCTGGGTTGCCTCTGATCTGCCATCATGGCTTTCAGTCTACCTCTTTCACAACTTCTAAAAATATCAGTCTACAATAGGGAAAGGAACAAGGCTGGGAAAGAGGCTGAAAATGCAAGGGGGAGTGAGAGTCTTTGGTTCGAGAAACTGAACTTCCTTGTTTGAGTTTTTCTAAGTTTCAATCCCTCCCTCAGAATTTCTTGACCTCAGTTAACTGGAAGAACACTGAAGAAATTCTGGGTGAAACATTCTTGGTTAAGAGTCTCATGAGATTAGATAGCCAACAGATTCTGCACTTCCCAGCAAATGCCGCAGGGACAGCAAGAGCTTCCGTTTTTATCTTATTGGGTCTTTTTCTTCATTCCTGTTTTATATTATACAAACTTCTTTTCCTCTCACTGAACAGAGTTGTGGGGAAGTAATTTTCTTTATTGACCCAGGGCATTATTTATATTTAGTGCTTTCTGTTAACAGAATTGTGGCAGAGGTGAGGGTAGGTGGGGTGGGGGAGGGTTTAGGAGAGTGGAACAGCTCAATTGGAAAGAGTGAAAGGTTTCAACCCTGTGCTCTGTGTTAGCTATCCTACCTCTTTTCCTGCTAATTCAGTGAGCCCATCTATGCTCTTTCAATAAATCATCTATTTGCCCTAAAGTACTGTATGAAAGTGTCTCTGTATGATTACTGTAGTTTTTCATTTGTAGTAATAAGAAGCATATAAAGAACTCTCCCACATTATGATAATCTCTTATGTTTGTATTATATATTTTACTTTTTAAAAGTGGTTTCATATTCATCATCTTATGCTTGACCAGGAGTTCCCAACATTTTTTTGTATGTAACAGACCCTTTTGGCAGTCTGATGAAGCCTGTGGACTCTTTAAAATAATGTTTGCAAAAACATAAGATAACAGACACAAGGGAAACAAATTATAATGAAATACCATTATGGAAATGTTTTTAAAAATCAAGTTCTTGGACTCCAGGTTAAGAATGTCTGGGCATGGGATGGGTGGGTGAATGAGACCTCCTTTCGTGCTTCCTTAATTAAATACCTCTGTTGCCTGCCTTTTGAGAAACCCATCTGCCTCTAAATCTGACCAGCTGGGAGTTTGGGGAAGGAAGTTAATAGCTGATAGGATCAAAGGACTTAAAGCTGGAAAGGATCTGAGAGGTCATCTAGTCTAGCCTTGCTATTCTATAAATTGGGAAAATAAAGTCCAAAAAGGTTTAGTATATGGCACACCCAGCATTTGAACCCAAGTCTTCTATCTCAAAATCCAGTAGTTTTTACACATACACACTGTCACCCTTCCCCCTAATTATTATGGTGTATTCACCAAGTCCCTAGAGTGCTAAAAGTTTGTTAATTCACCCCAAAACATGAAGTACGCACTGTGTGCAAATCACTGTGTTAGGTGTATGTGATACAAAGATGGTTTAAATAAGACACTTGTCCTTGCCCACTTAGGCTTTATAGTTCAGTAATGGGATAAAATATGAATACAGATAACTAGAATACACTATATCATATGGTAAGTATGTTAGTTAAAAAAACAGGGTTATGTGAGGTCTGAGGAGTGGGAAATTAAGAATTCATGGAGTGAGGTAGTTACTATATTATTACTTAAGGGATAAATGGGAATTAAGTGAAGAAGAAAATATGGGGTATTAAGTTATAGGAAATAGTATCAAATGTGGATATGGAAGACTATTTGACATACAAGTAGCCTAGTTTTGCTGAATCATAGAAAGTTTAGAAGAAAGTAATATGAGAAGGCTGGTAAGGTAGAGTGGTATATTATGTTAGGGGGCTTTGAATGCTAGATAAATGAGTTTGAACTTTATTTAGGAGACTATAGTGGAGCCACTGAAGATTATTAAACAGAGGAGTGGCAAGACTGAGTCTATGCATAAGAACAAATATTCTGGCAGCAATATGAAGGACAGATGAGTAGAAGTGGAGATTGGCAGGAATAACCATTTGAAGACTATTGCAGGAGTCCATTTGAATCTTCATGATAGTGAATAAGACTTGGGAAATCAGGAATAGAAGAGGAGACATGGAAGAAAGATGTGGAAATGGAGTCAACAGAGCTTGGTGATTGTTCATATTTGAAAGGTAAAAGAAAGGGAAGAGTCAAAAATAGTATCCAGGTTTATAAACATGGGGCACAGAGTGGATGGTGGTGCCATAAAAAGAAATGATGAAATCAAAAGGAATTGGTTTTGAGGGAAGGTAGGTGACGATATGTTTTGAATATCTTGGATCTGAGATGCTATATCCAAGTGATGTCTTGTAGGTAGATGAAGATATATTTCTGTGAAGTTGAAGATAGATCAAGACTGGAAATGTAGACTTTGGCACCATCTATATAAGGGTCATAGTCAAAGCCATGGGTGGAATTACCTGGGAATTCATTAAGGGGTTGGGTAGAGGATGAAGAGACAGCAAAGGAGATGGTGAGAGCATGCTAGCATTTTGTTAGAATGGGGTAGAGAATGGTTCTTGAATTTGACAAGTATGATTTGAAAGGTGAATATGTTTGATGGGTCATCAAAATGAATATTAAGCCACCTAAGGATAAAGAAAGGTATGGGTTGTAGAAGGTGATTCAGCCATTGAGAAAGTTAGGAGAGGGATATGAAGTATGGTAGATGGCATTGACAAAAATTGAAAGAGGGTGGTATGCTGGGAATACATGGGTTTTGAAAGCTGAAAAGTCTTTTATGGATGGTGGTGGAGGAATTTTCTGGAAGTGGCAGTAAAGAACAAAGAGTATGCCTATCTTTACTTTAAAAAATAGATGGTATTGATAACTTTTATTTTTTTATCATCAGAAATTTTCTCCCCAATCTTCCTTCTTCCTCCTCTCAGAGAGCCATTTAATAAAATGTTTCGAAAGAAAAAAATAAGATGAGGAAGAGAAGAAATAAAAATCAGAAAAACCAATCAATACATTAAAAAAAACCCTGAAATTATATGCAATAAATCACACTCATGGACCTCTCACATCTACAAAGGAGAAAAGTGGGAGTTTCTTTTCATTTCTCTTCTTTAGCGCCATATTTGTTTTTTGTAATTTTGCAATATTAATTTCTGATTGCTTTGTAGTTCTTTCTATTTATATTGCCGTGGTCATTGTATAGATTGTTTGCTTGTATGCTGATTTTTTTTCTCTTGGTCCTATGTGTTAGGTGCACTGGAAGAAATGGCCTCTACTGTATAAGATTCTTGGTATTCTCAGAAAAGGGCCAGATTTCTGTATAAGTGAAGAATTGGAAAAAGGAAATTGGATGAAAAGGTCAAGGACGTAGAGGGAATTGTCAGGACATCTAAAAGTTATATTCCAGAATTGGGTAAATATGTGTCTCTCAATTATGGAATTAGAGTTTGAACAAATGTCACCTGTTGGATTTATAAGGTGGCTCTTGTAATCAGAAAGCTTTAGGAAAGAGTGTTGGTCTGGTTCATTCTTCTGTTGTAGTTCACACCTCCATATGGGAAAACTCCTGGCAGTTTTTTTCTTTGTAGGGCCTTTGAATCCCTCTTGTAATCCTAATGTATATTGGTATAAATCTTTGTTTTTAATTATATCCTCCACTTCTTTCCACTCCTTTTGTTTTGTTTTGTTTTTATTTATTTTTTAGTGAAGCAATTGGGGTTAAGTGACTTACCCAGAGTCACAAAGCTAGGAAGTATTATGTGTCTGAGGCTGGATCTGAACTCAAGTCCTCCTGACTCCGGGGCCTCTATCCACTGTGCCACCTAGCTGCCCCTCACTCCATCTCTTTTTGGGTAGGATCAGGTACAAAGCAAGGTATCTGAATTTCATCACATGGGACTAAGAAGAAGGAGTTAGGGTCTCTCTCTCTCTCTCTCTCTCTCTCTCTCTCTCTATCACTTCAGCCTTTGGGAGAGATGGTTGTATTGTATGCTTAATCAAAACAATAACAACAATAATAATAACTTCCACATATAAAGAAATTTTGCAAAGCACTTTACGTACAGCAGGGCAGCAGGATGGTTTCTTTGGTTGTTTGAGTTTTTGAGCAGGTTGAAAAATTGGTACATCTCTCCACTCTTTCACTGTTCTTATAAATTATGGTCAGTTCCACTATGGACAGGGAGATTGTAGGAGAGAGATTGACTAGGCCACTTCTCCTTTCCATGGGGAAACTCTGTTGCTCAATCAAGAACCACAGCTTGAGGAGGAGGAATTGGTGCTGGAGTCAGAGGAAGTAATACTTCCTCCTGTTCTTTGGGCCTCAGAAGGGTGACCTGAATAATTACCAGTGAAGTACCACCTTTTTACCATTCTGGAATTTATATTTTCTCATTTCTTCTCACTATTTTTTGGAGAGGAAAAAAAATGATTACACAAAAAATTCTCTGTCTGTACCTGTTCAAGAAGCAACATTATATAGTGGGAAGAGAAAGACAAAATGGTACAGTTGAAAAATTGCAAGACTTGGACTTAAAGGACTTGGATTCTAATCAGCAAATCACTTAACGTCTCTGAACATCGGGTCTCTAATCTATAAACTGACAGGGGTTAGTTTTTCATTTGCTTTTCAGTCGTGTCCAACTCTCTGTGATCCCACTTGGGGTTTTCTTGGCAAAGATACTGGAATGGTTTGCAATTTCATTCTCCAGCTCATTTTACAAATGAGGAAACTTGAGGCCAATAAGGTTAAGTGACTTGCCCAGAGTCACATAGCTAGTAAGTATCTGAGGCCAGATTTGAACTCAGGAAGGAATTTTCCAACTCTGTCTACTGCACCACCTGGTTTCCCTATGGGGGTTAGATCACATAATCTCTAAGGTATGATCTGGCTCCAACCCTAGGATCCTAGATCCAAACTAGGTGAGCTGATCCTGGAGTCAGAATAAATCTGGGTATAAACGCCATACCTGATATTGATCATTTGGGACCCTGGGCAAACCATTTCTACATCTGAGGGGTGACAATAAAATTCATTAGTATTATGAATTGCCCTATGAACTTTAAAATGATGATATAAGTGTCTCTTGCTGTTAGATGGTTATACAAATGCTGGTTAACCTTTATGTAACACTTTAAGGTTTACAAAGTTCTTTATATTTTGTAAGTTAATAACAGCAGTAGTTGGCATTTACATAGCATTTGATGATTGACAAAGTGCTTTACAAATACTGTCTTATTTTACTCTTACAGCAGCCTTGGGAGGTAGGTGCCATTAGTGTCCCCATTTATAGGTGAGGAAACTGTGGTAGGTAAAGTTTAAGTGACTTGCTGAGTCACACACCTATTAAGTATTTTAAGCCAGATTTGAAATCATGTCTTCTTGCTCCAAAGTCTAGTGCTATATTTACTGTGCCACATATATGTTATATATCATAAATACATACTATATATTTATATATTTGATCCTCACAACAACCTTGTGAAGTAGGTGCTATAATGATAGTAGTTGTAGGAGCTAGTAGGTGCTACATTGTTATCTCCATTTTACGGGACCTGTTCAGGGTCACACAGCTGTTACAGCTGTGACTTGCCCAGGGTCACGCAGAGCTAGTATGTGACTATCAGAATTTGAACTCAGTGACTCAAAGTCCAGGCTCCGAATTAAAAAACATTGGTCATTTGACTCCAAAACTAATGTTCTACCAGCCAGTTCCTTCTGAGGTCAGGGACAAGGTAAAATCTAAACAATGAAAATCTTTTCCTGTCCGGTACAACAGGTACCCAATAAAGGTACAAGCCAAACAATACAATAGAAATCCTTGCTATTCACAATAGATGTATTTCCCGAGAAACTGTATAAACCATAACTCTATTTAAAGCATCTCAGGTGAATTAGTTACCGTAGGAAACATGCTGAATTTGTCTCTAAAGCAAATTTCCATTCCTTAATTTCTCTTTTCAAAGAAAACCTGATATGCAAAAAAAAACAAACCAAACCAAAATCCCAAATATGGCAATATACCCTTATCTTTCATTTTGTTTAAAATAATTCTTGTAGTTTTTCATGGAAATTTTCCTTCCTAGGCAGTTAATCTTTCTTTTGTAGAATTGATGCCTTATTTATAGTAGATTCTTAGCATATAGTAGTTGATTTATTGATTGAATAACTGAGCTTACTCTCTAGGGGGACTACTCATATCTGTCTGTAATGCTATGAAATAGGTGATAATGTCTTTATGTGTAGTTAACTGTAAATAGGAGTGGAGAACCCAAAGTGTCAGCTTCCAAAATTTTGACTTTAAAATCATAAAGCTTTAAATTGTAGTTTTCTCCTTTAGAGAAGCCTGGGTATATACTTATTTTTGTGGGATGAATTACTATTATGACCTTTTGGAGAATATTTTGTCCTGTGGATATAGCTATTACTCCTGCCCCATCTTCTATCCTTCTGGCTTATTGTACATCCCTCTTCTTTGCATTCTTTAAACATAGGAGAACTTTGTATCTAAACTGATGAAAAATGTGTGTGTCTTGCTTCCAAATGTTCTTCTTCATCTCTTTATAGAATTGACAGGATGATGTTCATTGAATATTATTATAATTACCTTACCTATGCTGTCCCCTCAATCTTTCTTTCTCTCAGTGGTTAGGGACGACAATGGGCATGAGGAATGATTGTGGAGTAAGTAGAATGGCTAAAAGAGAAGTTTATTGGGAAAATACTTCAATTAAACAAATATTTATTAAGTGGCACGTGCTGGAGATATCAAGATGTTAAAAACAACCCAGTCCCATTCACTAAATAAGCTTTCAAGCTTTAAGTGAGTAGGGGATAAGATATTTACAGAAATAGTTATAATGTGAGTTAGATGAATGAAGTTCAAACAGAGAGGCAAAGGTATTTGGAGAAAGATGGATTATCTCTCGCTGAGGGGATTAAAGAAAGATCCTTTGATGATATAGCACCTGAGCTGGAAGAAAGGAATTCAACAGGTAGAAATAAGGTGGGAATGTGTATTAGATGTTAAAGGTCCTGTATAAATTCACGAAAGCTGGAGAAAGGATTAGGTCAGGGAATAGCTATTAGTCCAGTTTGCTAGATCATAGAGTATGTGAGAAAGAATGTTATGAAATAAGACCAGAAAGGTAGCTTGAAGCAGAACCTGCAGGGCATTAAATACCAGGGTAGAAATATATATATATATGTGTGTGTGTGTGTGTGTGTGTGTGTGTATGTGTATATGTATATATATAGTATATATGTATATATATGCACACACATATATGTGTATATATATACACATTTATACATATATATTTAGTTTTCAATATTCACTTTCATAAGATTTTGATTTCCAAATTTTTCTCCCTCCCTCTCTGCCCCCTCCCCAAGACAGTAAGCAATCTGATATAGATTATACATGTACATTCCTGTTAAATATATTTCTACATTAGTCATTTTGTGAAAGAAGAATCAGAACTAAAGGGGAAAACCATGAGAAAGAAAAAACAAAAAAAAGTGAAAATAGTATGTTTCAATCTGCATTCAGACTCCATAATTCTTTCTCTGGATGTGGATAGCATTTTCCATCATAAATCTTTTGGAATTGACTTGGATCACTGTAGTGCTGAGAAGAGCTACGTCTATCATAGTTGATCATCACACAATGTTGCTGTTACTATGTACAATATTCTCCTGGTATTGCTCATTTCACTTAGCATCAATTCATGTAAGTCTTTCCAGGTTTTTCTGAAGTCTGCCTGCTCATCATTTCTTATAGTACAATAGTATTCTATTACATTCATATACCACAACTTGTTCAGCCATTCCCCAGTTGATGGGCATCTCCTCAAGTTCCAATTCTTGGCCACCACAAAAAGAGCTGCTATAAATATTTGTGCACATGTGGGTCCTTTTCCCAGGGTAGAAATATTATTGAACTGAATTGACAATTGAAAAATTATCCTTTAGGCAATGGGAAACAATTAGACTGCTTTGAACAGGAGGCTGTGAGGTCACAGTTATGTTAGGACAATTACTTTACCAAGCAGTGTAAAAGAAAGATTGGAGAGGGCAAGAAAGAAGGGTTACTAGTAGACCAGTTTAATGACTGTTGTAGCTTAAGTAAAAAATGGTGGAAGTGGGGTTTGCTGGGGGAATGGAAAGGAAGGGGATGAATTCCCGAGGGATTGTGGAGGTAAAAATCAAGAGTAAGAGGGAAGATTCAAAGGTTGTCTGAATTTCATGAATGGGGAATAGTTGTGGCATTGAGCAGAAATAAGACAGTTGGGAGAGGTAGATATGTTTTTTTGGGGGGGAGGGAGATTATGGGCTCTGAGTTTGATCCATCATCAGGTTGTCCCAATGGAGATATGCAGAGAGCAGTCAGAAATTTTGAGATGGGACTCAGGGAAGAAGTTGGGAATGAAGATACAGATTTAGGATACATCTGCACATAAGAGCAGATGAGATTACCAGGTAGAGAAAGCATAGACAAAACAATGAAAAGAGCAAAGCTTTAAGCCAGGATGCCTGGGCCGGAGCAGAAGTGCTCATTGTAATTTATTTCCTACTTGATCGGCAACAGAGGTGAAGTATGATTAGAAGGACAGACATAAATGTGGGGTTGTGCTGTTGCTGCCCTGTTTGGCAGGTATGTTGTGAATGTCTTTTTCACTTGCCTAGAATCTTGTATTTGGTGTTCCATGAACTGATTCATTCCACAGATTTTTTTTGAGCATCCATAGAAATACTTACACAGATACTTATTACTTGACCTTGGGAAAATCAGTCATTTCCTAGACCCAGTTTCCTCATCCAGAAAATGGGCATGCTAATATCATCTTCTTTACAAATGAGAAAATGATGGAAAGACACTTTGCAAACCTTAAAGTGCTATATAAATGTAAGGTGGTATTGGCTGTTATAGACTAGAGGTGAGGAAATCATTTAAGAAACATGTGTGATTTTCCCAGTTATGATATGATAAAGACTCATATTACTGCCAGTGGCAGTAGTGAATGGAAAGAAAGGAATGTATAGCAGAGAGGTTAATGGTAAAACAAAAAGGAATATTGGAAAGGAAGGGAATAAGCATTTATATAGTGCCTACTATGTGCCAGACACTGTGCTAAGCACTTTACAACTCTCATAAGATCCTCACAACAGCCCTAGGAATTAAGTGCTCATATTATCTCCATTTTACAGTTGAAGAAACTGAGGGAAACAGAAGTTAAGTGACTTGCCCAGGGTCAGCTAAAGGCAGCTAGGTGGTGCAGTGCATAGAGTGCTGGTCCTGGAGTCAGGAAGACGCATCTTCCTATGTTCAAATCTGGCCTCAAACACTTACTCTGTGTGTGACCTTGGGCACATCACTTAACCCTGTTTGCCTCAGTTTCCTCATCTATAAAATGAGCTGGAGAAGGAAATGGCAAATCACTCCAGTATCTTTGCCAAGAAAACCCCAGATGGGGTTATGAAGCGTCAGACAGGACTGAAACAACTGAACAACAACAAAACTTCCCGAATCCAGACCCAGCAGTCTATAAACTGTGCCATTTAGTTGCCTCAAAGTATTAGAGTTTACCCTGCCCAACCCTCTTATTTTACAATTGAGGAAACTGGCCCAGAGAAATTAAGTGACTTGCCCAAAGTCATACCAGTAATAGAGATGGGATTTAAACACAACATGTTTATCTTAGCATTTAAATCTAAGCCCTGCCACTTAGCTGTGTGATCTTGGGCAAATCACAGGTGTTACTTTATTTGATTCTTGCTGTAATCCTGTGATGGTGGGTAGTACAAGAATTATTCTCATTTTACAAGTTAAATTATGCCCAAATTTTAGCCATTAAGCCAATCGTTGCCATTGTCTAGACACCATACCACATCTTACTAATATTTAATAAAATGAGAAGGAAGAAGATAGAGAGTGGTGAGGGGAAAAGAAGGAAAGGAAAGAAGTGAAAACTGTAAAAGATCAGGCTATCTTAGACCATATTAGGCACATCTCTCAGTGTAATAGAAACACTAGACTTGGAGTAATAGAAGAAGATAAATATCAGTTCAGAATCTGCTTCTTCTGCATTTAATTTTTCCTTGAGCTTTGCATTTTGTATGTGCTTGTAATATCTTACAGTAACATTTTTCTGTATTTGTGTCTTTAAGTGTTGATAAATAATTATATGACAAAGTAGTCAAATAGGGTCATAGGATCACAGAATTTTAAGTTGCAAGGTACTTTAAAGATAATCTCATCCAGTGTTCTCATTTTACATATGAGGCAAGAGAAGTGAAAGAGACAGTGATTTGCCTAATGTTGTGTTTTAGTAGTAAGTAGTAGAACCCCACATCAAATCCAGGTCCTTTGATGACAAATCCAAAACCTTCCAAAAGTTATGATTGAAGAAGGAAGTTAGCAATCAGGGGGCTTTGGGACAGAAGTAGCAACCAAGATTTTTCTATCAGTCTTGGTCAATAATAAACCTGCCATATCAGGAAAGTTTATCCACAGCTGTCCGTTTTCCCTGCTTATACAATCTCCTCTCTTGTTTCTGAGTCGTTTAAGTAATGAACTCAGATAGGTATCTGCTCTATTCTTATCTGTGGATTATTAAAAAATATTTGTTAACTAAATGATTTGTAAACAAAGCTTACCCAGGGGCTGATTGGGACAGAAGGAGATCAATAAGGGATGTCAGGGTATCTCATAAAAATGGAGAGCTGCCCTTGCCACTTTGAAATAATCATTTAATATCTGCCTTAAAGGATGTTGATATCATCTTTGGACAGAATTTCTTTCAGCTTTGGACCAAAACATTTGTCAGAGTTCCTCTTGAAACTGGGCTAGTTAGAGGTTTTGGAGCACAGTGGGAAGGTTTGTGGTATTAGCAGTATCTATCCTTTGGTACAAAAGAGGCATGCTTGCTTGTTGAAGATATTCTGTAGGTAAAGGGTGCTGCACCTAAACACTTGTTATTGGAGTTATGGAAATTACAAAACAAATTCATTAAAAGGTTCTGTTTAAGTGGAGTTGCTAAAATGAATTCAAAAACATAAGTCCACCCGCTTCACTAGTCATGCAACAAATGATGGTAGAATGTCTGCTATGTGTTAAGGTACTATGTAGGATACAGAGCTGAACTATATTGGGCCACATCCCTGCACTTATGGAAATTTATGCACTGTTTGCTTGAGATAGTTAAAATCACTTACCATAGTATTCAGAAAGCTGACTTCTTCTTTCATAAGGCTAGGGATAGGGACGGCACCCATTATTTCTTTGGTGTTAAGAACTCCCTAATGAGGAAATCCCCTCTGCTATTGCAGGTCAGGCACCTTCTCTGCAACTTCTCTGCAACTTAAATTTTTAGAGACTTACCTAGAACAGAGGTGTCAAACATGGGGGCTGCAGTGGCACAACACTCCTAGTGTGACCCAAGCCAGATTAAAATATGGTTGGGAGAGGCAACTAGGTGGCACAATGGATAGACCACTGTTCCTGGATTCAGGAAGACCTGAGTTCAAACGCAGACTCAGACACCTGAAGCTTAACTAGCTGTGTGACCCCAATTGCCTTGCCCAAAAAATATGTAGTTGGGAAATATTTAACAAAATGGATAAAAATACAGTGAAAATTTTATGTTTATAAGTATATTGATTATACATTAATGTTATATAATATATGAATTAAAATGTTAGTTAATATAATATTAATAACAATACATTATATAATATCTATTGCATTATTAATTATATATCATTAGATAATATTATATTTTAAAACTAAGTCAATATGTAGCCTGCAGGGATTCTTCAGTACAGATTAGTGTCCTTCCCCCATTCCTATTTGAGTTTAATACCACTGACGTAAAACACTGAGAGATTAAGTTAACAAGGGCCACATGACCATTATGTATCAAAGGCAGGACTTGAATCCAAGTCTTCCTGGCTTAGAGGAAAGCTCTCTATCCACTCCACTACACTGCCTCTTGAATGGCAAATGTTAAGAAAATAAACTTTTTTAAAATATCTTTTAAATCTTATACTTCTTTGTATGGTCTATATAAAAACTTTTTAGAAATTTCAAAAAATTAAAATTTAATCTGGCCATTATAGCAAGTTTTCTTAAATTTAATTAGAAATGAATGTTATTTTATGACTACTCCTATAGAAAGGTATAAGCACGGAATAGTGTAAAGATCACTGAATTTGGAATCAGGAGATCTAAATTTGAAACCCAGAGCTGCCATTTACTTTGGCTCTGTGACTTTGTATTAGTCAACCTGTCTCACTGGAACTTCGTTTCCTTAACTATAAAATCATAGAGTTGGACTATAAGATTTTTTTAAGGTCCATTTTAGTTCCATTAGTATATGATGTGATTCTGTGATATATGGATGGCTTCTTTAACAGTTTTTTTTGTTATGTTGTTGTTTTTTGGTATTCTGCTAGGCTTGGGAGTGAGGAAGATTTGAATAGAAGCACTTACCTCCTAGGGTTGTTGTAAGGATTATATTACATTAACACAGTGCCTGGCACATGGTAGGCCCTTAATAAGTGTTTGTTTCCCTCCCTATGTTCCTTTGTAAAGAAAGAGCGGAAGGGCAGAAGTTATTCACAGCTTTCTTATTCTGCCACAATTAAACATCCTCCCTTGCTCTCCCAATTTCTATCTACCTCAGGCATGCCAACTATAAATATCCCAAAACCAGATTGACCTCCCCCTACCAAAAAAGAAGAAAGAAATCCAAACAACAAACTTAAAATCACAAATCACAAACTCCAGAACCAAACAACTCCACAGGCAGACCTGAGCAATGAAAGGAGGAAAGGTGAAGTTGTCTGCATTTCTCTCTCTCTTTTTTCTTTTGCAAGAGTTAATAGATTGTTTTGTCTTGAGTGCCACCAGTGATTCTAGCAGTACCTTTGAATGCCATTAATCAACTTATGTCCTAAGCAGAAGAGAGGAAGAAATAAGGCTGCATTGACAAAATTGAAGTCAAAGGAAAAAACGAGACAAGGAAGGAAATTGGGGTGGGAGGGAGGGGAAGAGGAAGGAATGGTCCAGGAAATGATCCAGAGAACTGCCTTTGATGCTACTAAGTGGCACCAGTACTATGAATTTTCAATGTCTGTGCAAGTATTTGAAGCATGTTTTTGAACTTTGTATTTGCTAACCCACTGCAGAGAATTTAGGCAAAAGTCGCTTTGCTCCCGTTAACAGATTTTGCTCACTTGAGTTTGTAATGATATTATTAGGAGACTTTTCTGGCTGGACACCAGGGTTGCTTTATCAACTGTCCTTCTCATCTCAATCAATCAACCAATCATATAATAAATAAGCTTTGTTTATAGTAATCCAAGCTTTATTTAAATGACAATAGTCATTTTTTTATCCAGTCATTCAGACTCATTCAGTCAATAATTGTTTATTGGGCACCTGCTATGTACAGGGCTCAGTGTTAGACACAGTCGAGGATAAGAGCATATGTAACACTTGGTCGTTTGCCTTTCAAGGAACATAAAAACTAATCCAGAAAACCAAATTCAGATGTGCAAGAATTTCTGCAAATTGTTTTTGTATTTTTGTAATATATCAGTACTTCCGAAGATCTGCAGTTTTATCTGTGCAGGTATCTCATCCTTTCTGTTAGATCACAACCTTTCTGTCCTTTTGTTGTTGTTGAATTATTTTAGTTGTATCCGACTCTTTGTGACCCGATTTGGGGTTTTCTTGGCAAAGATAGTGGAGTGGTGTGCCATTTCCTTCTCCAGCTGATTTTATAGTTTAGAAACTGAGGCAAATAGGGTGAAGTGACTTGGCCAAGGTCACACAGCTAGTAAGTGTCTGAGGTAGATTTGAACTTCAAGTTCCAGACCTGGCACTCCAACTACTGCACCACCTAACTGCCCAGTTCTGTTCTTTAGTGGACAGTTTCATGAATTATCATGGTTAGGGGAAAGAAAATCATCCATATCAAGATGAGGCAATGAAAATAGGACTTCATCATAAGTTTTTGAAAAAATTCCTTTATAAGGAAATACTGTATGCCCTCTGGAGTTTTTTGAATAATGGAAATTGATGTATGTGTATAAAACATGAATACATATTATATATACATACATGACTGTGTGTATATATATATGTGTATGTGTGTGTAGACACAGATATGTGTGAGTATACACTGTATAGGTTCTAAAAGATCTCCATGGCAATTTTTTTTGTAGCAAAAAAATGCCATGTAATTCTGTGTGTGTCTATGTATATATATGAATCACATATATGTATTTAATTGATATCTATTGTTTTTACATCACCCAAATTTCCTCTGGGCGTCTAGGTGGCAGAGTGGATAGAGTGCCGGCCTGAAGTCAGGAAGACTCATATTCCTGAGTTCAAATTCAGCCTCAGACACTTACTAGCTGTGTGACCCTGGGCAAGTCACTTAACCCTCTTTGCTTCAGTTCCTCATCTGCAAAATGAGCTGAAGAAGGAAATGGCAAACTACTCCAGTATCTTGCCAAGAAAACCCCAAATGGGGTCACAAAGAGTTGGATAAGACTGAAAAACAACTGAACAACAACAACAGATTTCCTCTGGTATTTTTTCCCCAGAGAGCCATCCCTTATAATAGATTATTTAAAAAAGAAAGAAAAAGAGGAAGAGAGAAAAATCAGAAGAACTGATTAATATATCAATAGAATCTGATGTCACATGTAGTGTTCCATGCTTATATATCCTGTCTTCTTCAAAGGCACAAGGAAAGATGTCTTCTCATATCTCTTCTTTGGGGTCAAGCTTGTTCTTTATAATTTTGCAATATTCAGTTTTAATGATTTTTAGAGTCCTATACTATTAGAACTAAAATGGACCTAGAAATCTCAAAGTCCAACCTCATGATTTTTATAGTTAAGGAAACCAAGGTCCAGGGAGATGGGGTAACCCATGGATTTGGATTATCTTTGATTCACATTGTTGCAACCACTGTGTCTATTGCTTTCTTGACTGCTTACCTTTTTCTGCATCAGTTCATATGTCTTTCCATGCTTCTCTGTATTCATCGTTTTCATTATTTTTTTACAAGACAATAACATTCCATTACAGTCATGTGCCATAATTTGTTTGGCCATTCCCTAACTGATGGGAATCTACTTTGTTTCCAGTTCTTTGCTAGAAAATGAAAAGTGTTGCTGTAAATATTTTGCTGCATATGGACCCTTTCTTCTTGTCAATGGCCTGCCTAGATTCCTATACTTATAATTTAATGGACTCATGATATCTATGTTATGAGTATTTTCTCATCTGTGCACATCACAAATTTTCCATGCCTTCTTATTCTATTCAATTCTTGTTAATATTCTCTCATAGAGAGGATCTACCGAGCTTGTTGGAAGTTTTCCTTCTAGGTCTTTTTATAGCCTGTGCCACACTTGAACTGAACATTTTCTGTAATGACATGTAAAAAACATTTATGTCTAGTTCCTATCGTTATCTTTGTGTATGTTGAATAAATGCAATTGAATTTTAAAAAACACCTTTTGAGCATACATCTTTGCCATTTGCAGAAATTCCTGCACATTTGAATTTGTTTTTCTAGATTACTTAGGCAGATGCCTTTTAGTTAGAGCGTAAGTAAATATTGAAGTCATTTGTCTTGTTTTCTACTGATATCTAGACATAGCCTAGTGGATTTATAAATTAAAATGTGCGGGTCTTGTGGGGGGAAGTAGAACTTGTATGTGACTTGCACATAATTGAACATCCTCTTCCACAACTCACCTCAGATCTATAATAAGATATTTGAAAGTAGTAAAATATTGTTTAAAATGTATTTTCTATGATCTTCTTTACTAGAGTAAGCTTGATGGATAGCATTGGTAGTAAGGGATACAGTATCTTGTTAGTAGCAGTATAAAGTACTGTTAGGCTTTTTCTGTATGTGTAGGAGTTTTTGTTTTATTTTGGAAGAGGAAGATACTTTGATTTGTGGCACTTTTTCATCTCTGTAATGAGGGGCCATAATAATAAAAATAAAATAGTAAGTTACTCAGTTATATAAACCATTACAATTTAAAAAGTGTTTGCTTTTGTAGAGTAGTACAAGTATTCTACTCATGTAGGCAGTATACATACTTCTGTTTCACTAATAAAAAAAAGAATCAGAGAACGTAAGTGACTTAATTAAGCAATGTTTTACAACTAATATCAAACCTACCTTTGACTCCAAATTTGCTTTGTAAAGCATATTTGTGTCTATCTTCTCATTACAACATAGTTCTAGTGTGTATATTTAACAGGTCACATTGGTTTTTTTTTTAGAAATAATAAAAATGGTATATTATAATGATATAATATAATATGAATTTTTATTTTATCTATATTTGTATTTTGTATATGCCACATATATTTTATGTGCTATTGGAAAAATGGCACCAATAAACTTGCTTGACTCAGGATTGTCAAAAACCTTCAATTTGTAAAAAAAAAAATGTAGTATCCATGAAGTACAATAAAGTGAAGCACAATAAAATGAGGTATGCTTGTATACAGAAGAAATAGGAAATAATTAAAGAAGGGAAAGCACTAAAATTAAGAGGGGTTAAGGAAGGCTTCCTGCAAAAGTGGAATTTCAGTTGGAACTTAAAGGAAGCCAGGGAGATCAGTAGTCCAAGTGGAAGTTTTGGAATTCTTTGCTCCTTTCCCCATTTTGATGATGATTGTTGAGTTGGTTCTATGTTCTTCAATCTTGATGTTCTTCTTTGTGGTCCATTTCTTGGCCCCCTCATGTGCTGCCTTCTTCTTATACATCCTTGGAGCAATTCTCTGATCTTTAGCTATGCTAGAAAGAGCTCTGGATTTAGAGTCAAAGGACTTAGGTTTTAATTCCAACTATGGTGCTTAGTAATCACAGGATTCTGGAAAAGTCATTTTGCCTATTTGAGCCTAAATTTACCTAAACCTGGTAAATAAGAATCCTGTATCACAGGGCTATTGTGAGAATCACATGAGCTAGTGTTTGTTAGGATGTACATTTCAGAACCAAAGTATCTTTACTACTCCCCTATGTATGTTGTTTACTCCTACTACAATGTAAGTTTTTTGAGGATGGAAACTGCCTTTGCTTTTGTATTTGTATATCTAATATTAGCACAGTGCTTGGAATTTAGTTAATGCTTTTTCATTCATTCATCATAAGCTTTTCCTGTTTGTATCCCTGGTTCTTAGTAGAGTTTGGAATATAGTAAATGCTTTTTCATTCATTCATTCATGCATTCATTCTTAGTTCATCCATTCATCATTACTTTTTTTCCATGTTTAGCCCAAGGTCGATTCAGGGGTCCTTGTTCGTCCTTCTATTTTACCTGGAGATGATTTCTATCTGTTAAATATACCTGGTGCAAGTTTCTATTATGCCACACCAAAAAGTGATAGGGAAATGAACTGATTGAAGGTTTCAACTTCTGTGACACAAATGTGAAAACAAGCAGTTTAGTCCATCTTGAAAGACTTATGTTTTTAAAATAATTCAAACACCCTCAGAGAGAAAAGTTTCTTAAAAAAAAACAGTAGTTTAGTGACTTAATGCTATTTAGCAATCCTCTGTGTTGCTGGTCTGCTGCTTAACCTTAGCAACCAGCTATATGCTACTTTCATTGGTCTGAAATGGCTGTCAAGTGGGGTAACAGCCCAATGTAAACATGGAATTTAACTCTCTAAGTGGAGGAGGCATTGACATAATAGAGAATGCAAAGATAGAAGTTGTTGACAAGGGTAGGAATGTTCAGTTCTGGTTCAAAGTCCATTTGCATCAGCTAGTAGAGACTGCTATCTGAAGCCAAACTTGGCTTGCCTTCTTCTCTGAATTTTCCTGCCAAGAAAACAAGAAGCAAACATTAGGAAATTAAAACTTTGCTTCATAGCAATGATGATTCTTGGCATATCTGATCAATGAAATTACAGCTTTAAAAAAACAGATGAAAAAATGGAACTTTATCTTAGAATCTGGATTTGATTTTTAACAAAATCTAATACCAAAATACATGTGACTTAAAATCATCTAAGTTAAAAACATCTTAAAAAACAGGAACTAGGGTTCAAATGTTCAACAGACCTCTAAATTTAAAGAAGCACCATTGAGTGGTTGCCCGATGCAAACTGGATCAATACTAATGATGAATTCCAAATACAGCTCTGCTGCTGACCTCCCCTTTGTACTGACCAAATTAATTTTCTAAGGTTATACACACACACACACACACACACACACACACACACACACACGTATGTATATATGTATATATATGTATATGTGTGTGTGTGTGTGTGTGTGTGTAAGATGGAAATGTATTACTTAGTAATTCATAGGAGTTTTTTTCACTAAAGTACTTGGAGATTCTTAGGTAAGTGATAAGCGCTCTCAATACTATATACTCCTTTCTCAGCTGCTCTATAATAGGATAATAGATGCAGAGCTGGAAGGGAGCTCAGAGACCCTCTACTCCAAACTCTGTGTTTTACAAATAAAGAAAATGAAGCCTAGGGAGTATAAATGGCATTCTCAGAGTTGCACAGATAGTAAATGTGAAAGTGGGGGATTTGAACCCAAGTGGTCTGATTCCAAAGTCAGTTTGTTCTTTCCATTGTGGTTAATACTCCTAGCCACCTGTAATTAATTAATTTGGGAGTAGTGGTGGTATGATTAACTTTTTTTTAAAAAAATAAATTTTGTTTCTTATATCATCATTGTTATCCCAAGTATCCCTCTCCATTCCTCTTCCAGAAAGTTGTCCCTTATAACAATAGTATTTTTAGAGAGGGGGGAAAAATCAGCACAACTGATAAGTATAGTGAACGGTAATGTATAACACTTGTGGACCTCCCTCCTCCATAAAGGGGCAGTTTGAGAGTGTCCTGTCATATTTCTTCATTCAAGTCTTGCTGGATCTTTATAATTTTATTACATTTGTTCTTTATTTTTTGGTATGTAGTTGCTCTTTCCATTTACATTTTTATAATTACTTATTTTCTTGGAAATCTGCTGTCACTATTGTGTTCCTTTCTATCATCATGTAGTGCTCAGATAATGTTTCCTTTTTGAATTTGGATGCTAAGGCATTTATTTCTGATGTTTGTCTATGATATTAGTTTAACTTTCAGCATAATAATTCTTATCGTTTTTAAATTTTTTGAATGTTTGCTTTTGCCTCGTTAAATCATATTGATCACAACTCTTCCTTTTTTGGATTTACTTGATTCATAGTAATCTTTTTTCCATCCCATCAATTTATTTTTTGTATATGTCTTTGTTTTTTTTAATATGTGGTGCTTTTTTAAGCAGCCAATTGTAGGATTTAGCTTTCTTATCCAATCTGTTTCACTTTTTTGTTTTATTGGATTGTTTAATCTATTCAGATTTAGAATTATGAGTTAGGTTTATATTTCACTCTGTCTCTAATACTGTTTTTTCTTAAGTTATGATTTTTCCCTCTCTTCTGCTGTAAGCACAGTACTATGTTCTTTCAGTTATTTTACCTTGATTTTTTTAAAGGTGGCCTTGTTTACACTGGCTTATTTTCCCTCATACTTAATCCACTCCTCATTTGTCACCCCTTTCCTATGGGGTATTGCTTATTAGTTCCTTTTTGTCTCCTGATTTCATTTGGTTTTACATCCCTCCTCACCTTTTTCCCTCTCACTTAGTCAAGTAGATTCCTTCTTCCTCTCCTCCCCTTCAACTGGTCCTCTTCATTAGATTTTTATTTAATTTCTTTGTGCCGCTTTCCAAAAAGGATCTCTCATTTCCTTCATTATTCATCTTCTTTCTGCCTACCCCAGACCCTCATTCTCTGATTCATGATCCCTATAATTGTCTGGGCTTTGTTTTTTCTCTATATTCCTCATGCAATCAAAGTTTTGAAAGTATCTATTCTAGGCTCTCTACTTGTAGACCTTGCCCGGTAGATTCCCTTTCCCATTGTTCTTAATTCCCAGAACAATAATAATTGTTGTAGGTGTCAGAGAGGACACTGCCCCTGGTAGGTGCCCTCTCCCACCATGTCCCTGATTATGCAGCCCTCCCCTTGTTGCCTTCCCCTCACCCCCATTTGCCTCAAAATTTTTTCCCTGGACCCATGTTCTCTCACTGGCACAGTTGCCAGTTGCTCCCAGGAGTTCCTACTCCTCTCTCCTGCCATGTAGAACCAAGTAGACTTCTCAGGCACCAAATATCCCAGGCCATGGTCAACACAAAGTCCCCATCTGACCTTCACAGACCATCTCTCTTCACCCATAGGAACATTTAGTGGTGGAATATCCTCCTATCATCAAAGCAAAGCCTCTTCCTCTCCCTCCCCCTTTTCAGTCCTTTCCACTTCCTCATCACCTGAAACCTTGTAGTCTCTTCTCTTTCTGAAAATAGAGGTCACCTTCCCCTTATGGCTAGCCTTTGATTTGACCCTGGCGAATCACATATTCCTCTCTATTCCCCTGCTCCTCTCCCTCCCTTTCCAGTACCCTCCCATGCAAAATGTAGTCTCACCTAAAGGCACAGTGTCACCAGGTTCCGTTCATAATGCCCATGCCCACTTCTTTACTGTTACCTTTATTAGACTTGCACTTTCACTCCTGTCTCCTTATGTACTTTTAGAAAGAAGTTTCTTACTGGTCTCCTTGCTGTCACTGTTGCTATCACTGTTGTTGTTGTTGTTTTTCGCTGGTGCATTTTTTCACTATCATTTGGGGTATTTAAGAAGCAAATAATCACTTTAGTTCTGTTTTATTTTCTAAAAATGTTTCAAACACATTTTTTTTAATTGTTGAAGTTCATCTTTTTCAAGTATGGTTGCTGCAACCCAGGGCATGACTCCCTGGCCTGAGCTCCATTGCTTTTCTGAACACATTATTCCATTATTCCATTCCCTCTTATATTTTTATGGTGTGTAGAATAGTCTTCTGTATTGAAATTCCCTTCCTTTGTATTTGAAGATCTTTCTTCCAATCATGCAGTTAGGTCATGCAGTAGATGAAGTGCTAAGAGAGCACTGGGTTTGGAGTCAGGGAAATCTGAGTTCAAATTCAGTCTCAGATACTTGCTACCAATTTGGTCAAATCACTTAATATCTATTTGCCTCTGTTTCCTCAATGGTAAAAATGGTTGTTGTGAGGATCAAATTAGATAATATTTATAAATTGTTTAGCTTGGTGCCTGCCCTATAGGAGGTGCTATATAAATGCTTTTTCTCTTCCCCAGATCATGTGTAGTACTTGTTTCTGAATGGAATTTATAAATTTAATGTATCTTAGAGTGTGTAGCCTTGTTTTTTTTTCTGGAGGCAATCATTAAATTCTTTCAATTGATATTTCATTTTCTTTGTTCAGAAGTTGTAGGAAATTCTCTGCTATTATTTTCTACAATAAGGTGTTAAGGTTTTTCTTGTCCTGTTGTGTTCTTCTGGGAGATCTAGGATCCTGAGGTTGTCTTTACACATTCTTTGTCTTTGAGAGCAGTATGTTTTGCTTGCACAGTGAGCGTATTTTCCTTTAATGTAATTGTTTTTAGCTTCTCCTCTTCTAGATTGTCCTTTACTTCTGTACATTTGCATTCTCGGTCTATTGTTTTGTCTTTAATTTCACTGGCAAAACTTGCCATTGCAGATTACAATTTTTCTATTCTTCCTGTATTTTTTGCTTTTTAAGTTTATACATTCTGCTCTCGTTTCTCTTTTAAACCACTCAGGAACATCGTGTCTGGTTCCATGGCCTCTTCACATTCCCCAGGTTCCTCTGTCTCATCAAATGGTCAATCATTTTCCTTTGTTTTGAAGTATTTATTCATAGATGCTTGGACTTGTTTACTAAATCTGAAGGCTGTATTTCCTTACTTTGTTAATGTCTTCTCTCTTACTTTATTTGCTTATGTTCAAGTTCTCTGAATTTTCTTTTTCCTGAGATCTTTAGAAATTTCTTTTTTCCCCCTCCTGATTATCCTCTGTTCACTTTCTTATTTTGTCCCCGTTGATGGTGGTTTCTTTAGGAGCTGGATCTCAGAATACCTCAGTCTCCTCTTAAGCTGGGCAGTTCATGAATCACCAGCCTAGGTCTTTGCCCCAAGTGATTTTGGAGTGATCAGAACTGACCTCAGCTACACTCTGTGTTCTTTCCCTCATGCTTAATGGAATGTTGCACAGGCACCAATCCCGCCAATCCCCTCCCACCCCTTACCCCCCACCATACAAACAACGTCCTGCACTGGTATCTTGTCTTGATCTCTCTGCCCCTTGTTCTCTGGCTTGGCACCAGCTGTTCAGAGAGCTGCCATGCTGGTACCATGGGGTTTTCTGCTTTGGCACCAGCAGTTATACTGGTGCTGTGAGGTTGTCTACCCCCACCTTGGTAGTTCAGCTGCTGCACTAGTATTCTGAGGTTGTTTAGCACTAGCAATTTAGAACTTTGCAGCAATGGTTTAAGGGGTTGTGGCTGCTGGCTGGCTGTCCTAGCCGTTCAAATTCCCCCAGCCCTGGGGAAAGGAGATAAGTGGGACTACCGTGTGGTTTGGGTTTTGTTGTAAGCCTCTGTCAGGTTCTTAGGTCTGCTAATGCAGCCTTGCTATGAATAGCATGAAAAATGGGAAAAGGCGCTAAGTGATCTCAGTCCCTGTAAATGTCAGTTTGGAAGTTTTAAAATTTTATTTAATCTTTTTTTTTATTCTGGGTGTCTTAGACCATGGACACAGCTAAAGTTGCTTTATCTTTGACACATATTCTGTTTTGAAGAGGTTTGAGTGAGCATAGGGAATAAGGAAAATGACTAATACTTTGTCTTGTTACTCACATGGCCCAGAAAATATATGCTCCCTTTATTTTTAAAGAACAAAATGAAGATGGCTGCTTCTAATGATATTTTGAAGGTCGTTTTTATATTGCCTAGATCAATATGTGTTCTAAAGCAAATGGATTTTATTAATCTACTTTGCAAGATTTTGAGGGTTTTTTTAGACCGGACAGAAGCAACAATTTAGAATTATGTGGTAGTAAATCATAATTTTTTCAGAAAAGGGTATCAGAAAATACATTTAAGTACAATTATGAAAATAATTTTATAAAGAAGTCCATTTATTTGAAGTAGCTTTATGTCTTTTCCTCTATCTTTTCCTATTAAAAAAAAAAGTCCTTATGTATTTTGTTCCAGCACGCATAAAGCAGTGGTTTTATCATGAGGGAGGTTGAGACCTCAAAAGAATTCTTTGAAGAGTTCTGAAGAGCTTGGAGGCCAGAGCTGCAAACTTTAAACAGCTGTCTGGTGGGGCCATAAGGGGGAATTGCATGTTACATAAAGGGGGGATAGTATGTTTGTCTACTCCACTTTCTTGGTCGCACATCTGCCTTCCCTCTTTTCTTAGCTTTAACATGTTTTCCCTCTAAGATGACCTGTGGCCCTTGTAGCACCTTCAGAGAGATTGTATTATGAAAAAAAGTCTGGGGCATAAAGAATGATATAAGGATTACTGAAGTAGACATAGTAGATACATATGACAGCTGGAGCTAGGTATAAATCTGGACTTAAGCCAGCATCACTATGAATACAGTTTTAAAATGTTGTAGCTTAAAAGTACAGTACATTACTGGAAGGGAAAGAATGTCTCTGTACCAGAAAAAATATACAAGCAAATGATCTTGATTCTAAAATTACTTGATTCACATAGATGTTATGTTTTCTAAGTGAAAATTCTGGTTATTAGCTTATATCCATTATTTAGAAATATTTAACTGTTCATAGTATCTAATATGGAACCTGGAGTTATATACTAAATCTGAGTAAGATTTAGTTTCTTCCTTTCCCATGACTTTCAAATTAAAACACAAACGTCTATCAGTTTTTATTTCAACAGTGTCTCTTCAACTTATTCCCTCTTTTTTAGACTCATTGGGGAGAGGTTTGGGGTCATTAAAGCTTTGTAATTTCCTAAAGGCATTTTACCTTGTTCTCTTCTTGTTTAATTGTGGGTCCTACTCATCCATTTGTACCATCTGTTCCAGATACAGATATGTATGTGTATACTGATGGATAAGATCTATAGGTTGTCCATCTAGCTACATGTTAGAACAGATCATTCTTTATCCACTTGATTTCTCCTGTGTGGATGGTTAATCCAAACACTTTTGAATGGTTATAGATCTTTTCTAAAGGCTCTGCAATGGTTCAGGGTTTCAAGCAATAGACACAATGCTATTCACAAACATTAACATCTAGAGGACTTTACCATCCAAAGAGAATCCCGTTAATGACTCCAAACTTCTCCCCAAAACAAATGCCATTTAAAAAAATAGAACGTGCTACCAGTGTTGATAATAGGACTGAGAGATATGGAACACTCTTTGTCTCTGAAGAAATAAAAATAAATTTCACATAGAGGGCAATGGAGATATAGTGGTTATGATAAGGTTGTATCGTATAAGAAATAAGGAACTTTGAAGAAGTGGAAGGGAAAATATATGATAAAAGAAGGACTGGTCATGTGGTGAAAGTGAATGGTGATGGGGACAACCTGAAGGTTCCACTGATTATCCATCCTGTCAGTGGAAGGAACAAGAAAGTCCCCTAGTACATTGGATGGATCCCCAATAGTAAACTTCTGAGAAGACATAAGCAAGAATGGTGCAAGATGGTCAGTCACAGATGGGTTGCAAGCTCTGTCACTAGGGGAAAAAAACAAATTGATGACATCATATATACATTTGATTATTCCATTCCCATGTCAGCACTCTACTTAACTCCCTAATTATTTATGCCTGGATAACTCCTATCTAATCCAATCCAATACACATTTATTAACTAACTAAAAGACAAGAAAAAAATAGTCTTTGAACTCAATAATCTTACATTCTATTCAAATAATAACGGAAATTTATTTAACTCTTTACAGAATTGCTTTGCATGTACTCCTTCATTTGAAACTGTTGTTGTGGGTTGCCATGGCATTCCAGCTGCTCTGCTCATCCCCAGTCTCTTCCTGCTATATTCCAAACTACCACCTGATCTAGAATAGTCATCTTCCAGTATGGCTCTAGAGATGCCATTTCATTGCTCATTAACGTTTATGACTCCTCATTTACTAAAGAATAAAATCCTTGTATTTCAGTCTTGCATTCTCTGACTTCAGTGTACCTTTTCTGCCTTATCTTCTCCTCCCCTTTATATCATCAGCTGTATGCCTCCCACTTCCTATCTGTTGAAAAATTCTATCCATCATTCAAAGCCCCCCTCAAATGAAGACTCCTCATTGAATAATCCTTCCTTCACTCACCCTTCACCCACCTCTCTCAAAAATAGTCTTTCCTTCTTACCTCCCATAACTCCCAAGTGATTGTACCTCTTATCACATCACAACGTAGTTAATAACTGTACCAATGTGATCTCCTTGTTTCAGTTATAAGCTCCTTGAGGGCAGGGACCATGTGTTCTTCAATTTTGTATCCCTCTAGTCTAGATGAAAAAATGTTTGTTGAATGAGTGAATAAATCTTATAATGACCCAGATATGGAAACTTCTACTACAGATACATTGCTATTTTACAGTAGAAATGGGAAATTTCTATCTTTGTCAGAAAAGAGGAATCAAGTTCCTTTTTATTTTATTACTACTGGTATCAGTTAACTTCTTTTACAGGTGCTAGGTTTTAGCTTTGAAAGACTAAAACAAAAATCTTAACCCAGTGGAAAAATCTCTCAAATGGTCTCTATTCTCAAAGGACCAACATGCAAATCACTGACTTTATTTCTAAATCACATCCTAAAATAGCTTTCAGTTATTTTACAACTATATCTCTCTTAAGTCTTTTCTCCCTTAAATGAAATATCCCCATTATTTTCAGTTGTTCTTCTGTATGATATGGCTTTGAATTCCTTTACTATTCTGGTAATCTTCTGAGTCTCTGGACATGTTCAGATTGTCCATATCCCTCTCAAAGTGTAACACTAAGAACTTTGATAATGGTAATAAAAAAATAATTAAGTGCCTACTATGTGCCAGGCACTGTGCCCAATGGTTGATACTGTACCACAAAGTAAATGAGTCAATGGTATATTGTTTTACAAGAAAATGTGGTTTCACCACTCTGCTCAGACTTGGTGGAGTTGTTATTAGAGGTATCTACTTTAGGTCTGGAAAGAAATTGGAATAATATAGAGGGGAACAATGGTCATTATTACTTTAGACCTACAGAAAAAAAAAAGACCTTCAAGCAAAGATCAAAAGATATAGTATAAACAAATTACTCCAGGGAATAGCTCAGCACTCACATCCATAGCTGAGTGCCAAAGTCATCTTAATATAGAACCAAAACTCTCTTTTCTAATCTTTGCCTTCCCTTCTTCCTAACTTCCCTATTACTGACAAGGGGTGCCACCCTCTTCCCTGTCACCCAGGCTGTCAATGTAGGTGCCATCCTCAACTCTTCACTTTCCTTCTCTCCCCTCATATCCAAATCACTTGGCAAGTGCTATTGATTCTGCTTCCCTAATACATCACTAATTTTGTCCTCTTCTTTCCTCTGACACTGCTACCACCCTAGTGTGGCCCTCATCACCCCATGTCTGGACTATTATAAAAACCTCCTGCTTGGTCTTCCTGCCTCAAGTCTTTCACCACTCATACATTTTCCATTCAGGCTGTCAAATTTATCTTCCTAAAGAGCAAATCAAACCCCCTATTCAATAAAAGTCAGTGACTCCAGGATCAAATATAAAACTCTCAGTTTGATAAAGCTCTTCATAACTTCTCCCCCTCCTTTTGAGGCTTATTATCTTACTCCCATCCATGTATTCTTTAATCCAGTGTCATAGCCTCTTTTCTGTTCTCTGAACAAGATGCTTCATGTTCTGACTGTTCATTTTCACTCACTGTCCCTCATTCCTGGAATTCACTTCTTCCTTTATCTCCTGACTTCTTTCAGTTCTCAGTTAAAATTCCACCTTCTGCATGAAGCCTTTCCCAATCTTCTTTAATGTAGTGCCTTCCTTCTGATGATTATCTCTAATTTATCTTGTGTATAACTTTACATAGTTGTTGACATATTGCCTCCACCATTAGACTGTGAGCTCCTTGAGAGCAGGGGCTATTTTTACCTTTCTTTGTATTCTGAGCATTTACCACAGTGTCTGGTACCCTGGCACTCACATGCCTTCTGATTTGTTGACTTGACTATTGATTTTCAGCATTCCAGAAATGACTCTATGATTTTTGAGTGTTTAATCATTTAAAAATGTTGTTTAACTAAATCTGAGTACCACCACCAAACTTGTCTTCTAGAGATTATTAGGCTTCTATTTCTCTAGAGTTGGACATGAAACAATTGCTTTGTCCCTCAGTTCAACTGAAGGAAAAAAAAAAAAACAACTTAAGGCTATGTTTTAAAAGGATTTTTAAGGGGCAGCTAGGTGGTGTAGTGGATAGAGCACCAGCCCTGGAGTCAGAAGGACTTGAGGTCAAATCCAACCTCAGACATTTACTAGCTATGTGACCCTCAGTAAGTCACTTAACTGTGATTGACCCAAAAATAAATAAATAAAAGGATCTTTACTCAGTAACTAAGGGAAAATTAAATAAATTAAATACAAAAGCAAGGAATTGACAAGTTTTCAGGGAACTCGTATCTTAAGAAAATTCTAGACTATCTAGTCTTGGCTGGCACAACTTAAGTTAATCATTTTGTCTCCTTGGGACAGCATAAAGTGGGCTTAATGATACATTACTATTCATGAAGAATGGAATATAGTGATTTATAAACCTTAAGGCACCATAATAATGTGAATTATGGCAATAATAATATTATCAAATAATAGGATAGGAACTAGACCTTTGATTTCATTGGAATAGGAAATTCCTAGACTACCCTAACATGGCAGCTTAGCACCTTATCTGTTAATCTCTGATTTTAGAAAATTGCTTGGGACACTGAAAGGTTAAAGAGCTTGGCCAGGATCACACAGCTAATACATGTTAGAAGATGGGTTTAGACCCAGATCTGCGAAGCTCCAAGCTCATTTCTCACTTCATTCTGCCACATTGCCTCTCATCAAATAATATTAAAAACAGCTCAAATTTACATGATACTTTAAGGTTTATAAACCATTTTATTCGTCCCTAGACCTGTTACCTTTTTGACCCTTTCTGAGGACCTCTCAGTTGCAGGAAGATAGACCTTCTCTATCTAGCCCCAAAGAGTCTTCCTCTAGGCTTTCAAGACATCCTGAATTAATCTGTCTTCTAGAGGGCTTTATAACTGCTACCCCTAGAGGACTTGGTATTGCTCTTGGCCCATTTCCATGTATGGAGTATGGCCTAAAATATATTTGCAAGTTAACAAAATATATTAACAAGTGAACTAGTTCTACCCTTAAGTAAAGCTAGGCTTATATGTCCCTTGTTCCAACTTGGATCTAAGCCTGGCTTTGTTTTATGGCAATCCAAGTGTTCACCCTTGAGTCTACCTCTAGCAAGATTTCACATCTCTCCCCACTTAAACATAAAACTACCATTTCCCTAGCTTTACCAGGATGGTTTCTAATTCCTCCTGGAGTGTTCCATGTTCCTTCAGAAGTCTGCTCTGTGGTCTCTTAGATTTGGCTCACTTGGAGTTTTTGACCCACCACTGGTCATCACTTCTTAGGAAATAGCTCCAGGAGCTCAGGCAACTCCATTTTATAGATCATCGACCTAATGTGCTCCTTTCTTCTAACAACTCCCTAGTTATACTGTGGGATCTTTTAGTACCACCTAGCAGTATTTTCTAATATATAGGATCAGCTTCATGAAGAGAACAGAAAGAGGGAGAAAGATTAAGGGACTTAAAAAAAACCTGTCTGCTAAGAGTTCTGGATTTCACCCTTGCAAGAATTAGACTCCAATAGATTACCATTAAATAATTCTTTAGTGTAAATTTATATATTTATTCCTTTACTTACCTTCCTTTACTGTATTGAAGTTTGTTATCTAGTTAGCCAGAAAAGGCTTTTGTTTAGAAGGCATTTATTATCATGTTTTGATCTTGTACATTCACCACACAATATATGTATCCTGAGGCTTTGGCAAGGAGTACATTTTATACAGATAAAGCCAACAAAGTAACACCATTTATCAATGTTAAAATGTTTGATCTTTTGAAAGATTATTGTAAATAGCAAGATAGAAAAGGTTTCTAAATAAGGGAAACAACAAATAGGCTTTATAAATGAATAAAAAAACTCATACAGTACTTGAAAAAAAGGCAAGTAAGGTTGAACTATTCTTTGGAATATATTATATATAACATATAATGATAATAGCTAGCATTTGCAGTTTGCAAAGTACAAATATTAAAAAGAAAGATAGTCTCTGCCCTCAAGAAATATGCAATCTAAGTGGGGAGACAACACACAAGAGCAAACTGAAAAGCAGGGAGAAGGGAAAGGAAGCTGTCCAGCTTAGGGGCATGATAGAGAAATCCAAAGAAATACAGCATCATAGGATCATAGGTTTCCTGGAATGAACCTTAGAGAATGTCAGGTATAACCCCATCATTTTACATATGAGGAAACTGAAGCACAAAGAGTTTGTGACGTTCCCAGGGTCAATCAGAAAGTGTCAGAGGTGGGATTTGAACCCAAATCTAATGGAGTCTTTTAGACTCCAAGTCCAGTGTTCTGTCTACGACACACTGCTTCTCAAAATAAGTAATTTATTTCCAGAGAGATTAAGTAACTTGCCTCTTAGGTCACACAGGTAATGATCAAGAGAGGATTTGACTGAAAGTCCAGCACTCCTTTCTGTATCACACTTCTTGCCCAAACAGGTCATTTCCCCCCTTCATTGCTTCTTATATTTGAATGAAGTTAAATAATAGTGCTATGATGACTGGTTTTCTCCTCATCTAATTGTTAAGCAGCAGGACTCGTGAGGATTTTTTTTTAATTGTGGAAAGTTGAACCATTAATATCTTCTGTCTACCTATGTTTCTTAGTTCTGAGGAGAGCAGAGAACACAATGCCTGGCCATGTTGTAAGTGATTAACAATTGTTTGTTGATTGATTGAAAGAGCAGATCATCTCCCAATCCTAGGGAGCCAAGCCAGTAATTTAGACATTAGTGGCATATATTATAAATACCTCTATGCTTCACAGCAGGGAAAAACTTTGAGGGTAGATTCAGTCATCTCAGGAATGCACTTTTTGCACTAATGGACAGACGCTTTCACATACATAAGATGACAGATACTTTCCTTTCCTCCTTCGTCATGTGGTTTCTTGTTCTGCCATCAAGTCAAACATAAAAAGACTGGGCCACTATTTTTTCAGTAGTTTCTCAGATATTAAAACCCAAAGGGCAGCATTTATTTCTTCCAAAAGTATTGCTCTGATCTCTAGGATTTCTGTGAAATATGGCTGTAAAATAATGAATATGCCTTGTTACTTTATAAGTTGCATCTGGTATTATCAAATTTTTAACCACAGAGTCAAAGAAATTTCTATATGGGAGAGGTTAGAATGAGGTCTAGAGATGATCTCACAGGATCTTTCCAGCCCCAGCGTTCTATGTACCTATAAGTCTAAGCAGCTATTGGACCACGTAATTTTAGAGCTAAAAGGAACCTTTGAGGTTTTTTCGGTCCAGCCCTCTCATTTTGCATAGGTTAGAAAGACTTTGGGTCCAGTGGGCTGGTTTAGAATTGTAAGACTGGGGAAGTTTATCATCATTGCGCCATCTTTTGAATGATAAATTCATATTCATGGTTTAATGAGTCACCTAGAAAAATTGTATTTTATTGGGGGACCAAATCAATCAGTTGATAAATTAATACTTATTGCTTATTATGTTCTGGGCACCATGCTAGATGCTTGAACTACAAACATAAAAATGAGACAATCCTTGCCTTCAAAAAGCTTACATTCTACTGGGGGGAAACAGTGTCTTATTGCACCTATTTAGTCCAAAGCAAATGACATAGCAACTGATACAGCACATTTAGTCCGTTAACACAAATATTAGTCCTTTACTCAAAGCAGGTTGGTCAAGGGAATTTTAGGCATTATGACCAGATGGGGTTGCTTTTAGGTGCTCCTACAGAAGTGCAGCTTAGGTGGCACAGCACTGGATCTGGAGTCAGGAGGACCTGAGTCCAAATCCGGCCTCAGATAACTTGCTAGCTGTGTGACCCTGGGCAAATCACTTAAACGTTTGTCTCAGTTGCTCAGATGAGAGGAATGAAATGAGAGGAAGAAGGAAATGGCAAACTGCTCCAGTATCTTTGCCCAGAAAACCCCCAAAATGAGATCATGAAGAATCGGACACAACTGAAATAACTGAGCAACACCAACAGTTACCTAGTGAGAGGCTGCTTATGGCTTACTGTTACTGAGGGACATCTTACATGCCTCATATGCACTGAATAATGAACTATTCTGATTCCTGTGCTCAATAAGCACTTATGTGCCAAACAGTGTGTTAGGTACTGATGATCCAAAGACAAAAATAAGACAATCAGTTGCTTTCCTAGATTACTCAACAAATTAAAGGATGTAGGGAAGAGGAAGAAACATTCTATTCTAAATTGTTGATAGTAGAGAGGTTGCTTTCTTATGTGTTTTATAGGGGGGAATCATACATTTTCTAATTTCATTCCATTTGAGGGCACTGGGTAGAGTGCAAAGGGTTATGGCCTAGAAGACTTGACTTCAGACATAATTTTGTTTTTGGTATGACTTAGCTGTGTGATTTGGAGCAAGTCACATGAGCTCTCCATATCTTAGTTTCCTTATATGTAAAATGTGGCAGTTGGACTAGAAAATCTCTAAGGTTCCTTTCAATTCTGTTATTCTGTGAGGCACTGGGGACTCTTTTGGTTCTCAGTGTTTATGACATAGCACGGAAACACTCTGGGGTAGTCTCTGAATTTGTTTTCCTTTCTAATGGGTTGAGTGAGAGTCAGAGATAGATCTGGGACTATTTTCACTTGGGAGTAAAAACAGTTGAACTCTAAATGGAGTAGTGCACAGAGGGCTTTGGGTGCAGTCCACCAAAAAAAAAAACTTCAACCTACTTCCCTCTCACAGTCCTTTGGAAGTCCTAAAATCAATTCCTTCTTTTGGGGCCACCTGCCCAATCCGCTGAAACCCCAAATGGTGGAGAGCTATGAGGCAAAAGACATGAGGATGGTGGTCTATCGGCTCTTCCAGGTAGGAAGCATGCTACCCCGAACCTATTCAAACGTTGGTAAAGTCCTGGAGTCAAGTCCTAGTTACCTCATTCTAGTCAAAGTTCTATTGAGAATCAAGTCCAAGGTTGCAATACATACCATCATCACAAAGCTTGTCATATGTATCCAATTTTTTTTTTAGCCCTGGCAAGGCACTATTTTTAGAGCAAAGGATATAAAAGCTCTCTTTAGGAAAGAAAGGGAAAATGTCAAGTAATTCTTTCTCAACCCTCCTCCCATTCATTTTGTCATTAACAATGGAGTCAATTTCAAATGTACAAAAGTCAGCTAAGTCACTGATTGATCAATGGTATTTGGTGACCAATGGAATTCAAAGGTGGCCTTAGAATTTTCCTGTTTATAAGTTGCTTGTTAGCCTCTTAGCTGTGCCAGGAATATCACCTGAGTTGAATTAGTATAATTTAATAATAACCAATTATGGGGAGTAGGGATAAGCTTTTAAATTTAGATGAGTTAGTTATAAGATTTTCTTCATGTTTTTGTGATGACTAATCTATTGCTTTGACTGTTATCAGAAGCATTTTTTGGAAACTTTGGAGTTATATGGTTTTTAAAAATTCATATCATTCACTGAAGGACAGATGGTGCTGCCTATGTTTCACTCCATCAGCTTAGTCTGATACTTGCAATGTACTCCATCTAACTTGAATGTGGTTACTGGAGGTCCTGGTTGATGTAGCTTTCCAGAATGGTTTTGCTTTGCTTCCCTTCACTCATTCAACATTGTAGTCATATTGACCTACTTGCTAATTTCATACATGGCTTTATTTCTCCAGCTTCTGTGCCTATGCCTAAAATGCACACTATCTCCTCACTTCTGTCATTTAAAATCCCTGGCATTTTAAAACTCAGTTCAAATGCAACCTCTGGAGTGAGGGGTGGGGATCCTGATGCTCCCAAGTGTCAATGCTCCCTCCCACCAAATTGCCTTTCAGTTACTTTGGACCGATTTTATATCTACTTATCTGGCACTGTAGATTGTAAGCTCCTTGAGGGTATGTGTTATTTTTCTTTTTTTTCTTTGTATCTCCAAAGCCTATCATAGTGCCTGACATATAACAACAATAGTAAATATTTATATGTCACTGAGGTTTATAAAGCACTTTAAACATATGAACACATTTAATTTCATACAACAATTTGTGAAATAAGTACTACTTTTATCCCCATTTTGCAGATGAGGAACCTGAGGCCAAGAGAGGGCCCAGGGTCATAGAGCTAGTAAGGGTCAACATCAGATCTTTGTGAAGTTCTATTTACTTTGTCACTGGAATTTGCCTCAAGTGATTAAGTTTATTATTATTAATAATTATTATATAATAATAATTATTAATAATAATAAGTAACTTTATATAGTATATATTTTCCAGGCACTGTGATAAGCACTTTGCAAATATTATCTCATTGGATTCTTACAACAACCCTGGGAGGTAGGTGCTGTTGTTATGTCCATTTTACAATTGAGGAAACTGAGGTGAAACCGAGGTTACGTGACTTACCCAGAGTCACACAGCTAGCAAATGTCTGAGGTCAGACTTGAATTCAGGTCTTCCTCATTCCAGGCCCAGTGCTCTATCCAAGGCCACAGAGCTGCTTCGAAATAACTAAGTTCCAGGAAAAGGGTAAATGTTTCATTAAATTCAACTAGTAATTAAGTGTTAGGTGTCATCCTTGACTCCTCACTCTCCCTCACCTTCATATTCAACCATTTGGAAAGTCTTGTCGATTCTACCTTTGCAACATCTCTCTTATTCGGTCACTTCTGTCTTCAGACATTGACACCACCTTGGTATAGGCCCCTATCACCTCATGAATGGACGTTGTAATAGCCTTCTGATCTCCCTGCATCAAGTCTTTCTCTACTCCCGTCCATCCTCCACCTAGTTATATTGATCTTCCTAAAGTATAGGTCTGATCATGTCACATTGTCATTAACAATAGAGCCAAGTTTCAAATATACAAAAGTCAACTGAGTTAGTGACTCATTGATCAGTGGGATTTGGTAACCAATAGAATTCAAAGCTACCTTAGAATTTTTGTATTTATGAGCTGCTTATTAGTTACTTAGCCTCACCTCCACCCCCTGCCCCCAATTCAATAAACTCCAGTGGTTCTCTATCACCTCCAGGATCATATATAAAATTTTCTGCTTGGTATTCAAAGTCCTTTATAATAAAGCCGTCTCCCTCTCTTTCGCCCATTACACTTTACTCCCCTCTCCACGAACTCCGTGATCCATCGATACTGATCTCCTTGCTCTTCCTTCTATAAGACTCTCCATGTCCAGACTTGGGGCATTTTGATGGACTACCCCCCCCCCCGTGTCTGGAATACTCTTCTGCCTCATCTCTCCCTCCTGGCCTCCCTGGCTTCCTTCAAGTTCTAGCTAAAGTCCCACTTTGTATGAAAAGTCCTTCTGGATGTCTTCTACTGCTAGTGCCTTCCCTCTGTTGATTATCTTCAATTTATTCTGTCTATATCTTGTTTCTATATAGTTGTTTGCATGTAGTCACCCCTTTTGTACTGTGGGCACCTTGTGGGCAGGGACTGTGTTTTTGCCTTTCTTGTATCCCTAGTGCTTAGCACAGTGCCTGACACATAGTGGGCATTTAACAAATGCTTGGTGACTGCCTGGCACTGTGTGCTGGGACCTGTGAATACAAAGACAGGAATGAAAAGTAATCCCTGCCCTCAAGTAGTTTATTCTACTGGAGATAAGGCAAATAAATACATGATTTAATCATCCTTATCACCTTTTTCATCCTCTAGAATTCTTCCATATTTTACCAGTTATTTGGCAACATGCTCCAGCCTGCTTACACAATGAATGATTCTCTCCATTGCCTTTAGGTGTTAATGATTTTTTTAATTCTCTGAAGATTGTTTAACAGGAGAATGGTGACATGAGAAAGAATAGCTTTTTGCAGTTCTGTAGATATTGGTATCAATTACAATAGTATGTAGCTTCCTACCTAAATCCATTTGAGCTTGATCTCCCCTCCCATCAAGCTGTGAGCCCAGTTCATTATCCATTTATGGCATCTTTCTAAAACACATGTTTTAATGCATTAATTCAGCGTAGTTATCCTGCTATTTGTTGCAATGTGATAAGTATGCTTTTTTCATCTGCTTAATTTTTGTATGGATAGTTAGAGAAATCTCATATTACACTGAAGATTTGTGGTGGTCTAGGGCTTCAGAAAGTCTGTATGATGCCTTCCACCAATAGAAGAATTTGGAGGAATTTCTTTCATTTGGATCGTAAGACATTTTGCATGACGATACATGGGTCCTTTTGATGAATCCATACCTCCTCTTTTAATACCTTGCTTGATGTCATTTCTAATTAGATAGTTGAACAAAGTAATTGCTCTAGTCATGCATCTTTTAGAATTTTAACATGTATATTGAGAGATATCTCATTTTGTACTTCTAAGTCAAGCATGTTCTTCAAATCAGTAAATGCAGCAGAATTTTGTATTCTGAACCCCTCAATCAGCTGCATGACCTAAAACAACTGATCATCTCTTTCTGTGTTCATAACTATTCTCATAAAGATTTTATGGAGATGAAAAGACAGATGTATGAGCTCATAGTTGCTAATGCTTCCTTCCTCCCTTCTCCTGCATCCTAGTAGAAGGATCCTTCATGGCCTTTTCCATTCATTTTGGAAAATTCTCCTCTTAGACATTCTGAGAATCTAAATTACCATCGTAGACATGATCATCCTTCAGAGCAGATGTGTTTGCACATAAAAATACCAGCATTATATTACATATTATTAGCTGTAGTTTCTTCTCTCATTCACTCTTTATACCTTTGCAGTTTGGCTTCCTGACACATCATTTAAATGAAACTACACTCTTCAAACTTCTCTATATCTGTTCAAGGCACCACAGTCCTTCCAGTTTTCCAGTGTCACAACCTTTCAGAACATCTCTCACTTCTGATCTCTTCACTCACATAGCTGCCTTAGTTAAGGTCTTCAACAACTTTCTCCTAGATTATAGCAACAGCCTCTTAACTGGTCTCCCTACCTCAAGTTTCTGGCCACTCCAGTGCATCCTACACACTACTACCAAAGTTATTTTTCTTATGCGCAGATCTGACCATGTGACTCCCCTACCCTATCAACTGCAGTGCCTTCCTGGAATTGCCTCTGGGATAAAATATAAATTCCTCTTTTCAAACACTACTCACTCTGACCTCAACCTACCATTCCAGCCTCATTGGACATTTTCCCCCTTTTCCTCACTGTACTCTGTGATGTAGCCAAATTGGACTTTTCCCTTCCTCACACATGGCACTCCATCACCTATCTCTGCATCTTCGTTCTGGCTATTCCACATGGCTGGAATATACTCAACCATAGATTCACTCTCTTCCTTTAAAGTGTGACTAGAGCCCTGTCATCTGCACGAAGCCTCTCCTGATTCCCCTCCCCCCACCAACTACTAGTGGCCTCCCTTCCAAATTACCTTGTATTTATCTACCATATATAATTTGTATTTATTCACTTTATTTTTATACTGTATATATATATGTTTGTGTGTGTGGGTGTGTGTTTGTGTGTGTGTATGCATATGCATGTATATACCTGTTATCTTCCTCATAAGAGGAAGTATGTTCCTTGTGAGTTCCTACATTGTTTAATTCTTTGTGCTTTTATCTCTAACACCTAGTGCTGTGTGTGATACACAATAGGTACTTCATGAATACTTGTTGATTCATTTGGTGGTCTCTACCTCAACTGCTTCTTGGTTATAACTTGTCTCAAACATACATTTTCTTTCATATAAGAAAATCAGAATACTTATGTTACATATACTTTCATATTATATTTAAGTGGTATATTTACATTAATATGAAACACTATAGTGGGACCTCAGTGTTATCAGGATCTATGCTGTGGCACTTCATATGTGATTAATGCAGACAGTCCCTAACTTTAAAACCCTCACCCCAACAGGAACTCCCCACCCTTCCCCCATGACACATTTCCTTCCCTCCTCTTTTTTTCTTCCCCTTTGCTAATTCAGATTCATCTACTTCTCAGCAGCTTACCAATGCCAGATGATGCCTGGGTACATTGGTTTAGATTGGTGGGGGTGGGGAAAGAGGGTTAGAGAACACTGTTTCCCCATCACTTCCCTCACTCACATCTTATCCCCAGGCCCTATCTCTGTCTTATAACTTATCCTCCTTCCCCCAGCCCACAGTGTGAAATGAAAAGAAGAGAGTGAAGAAGCCTACTCTGTTTTTTGCCATCAAAGGCCTTCTATTGCCTCTCCTCATGCTTTTTTCCCTTTCTTCCCTTATTCTACTCTAACACTACTTAGTATCATTGAAGAGAGGAAAGGAAAATCTTTTGTTATAAATACTCATTCTTCTCCATCTTCCACCCCTGCTCTTTACCTATAACCTTTGTACCATCTCCTTACTTTTTTTCTGTACCTACTGAAACCTTCCCCTTTATCTTCAATACCCAGATCTGATGATCTTGTGGTAATGCACACTGTCATTGCTTATCCTTTGGAGGGATGGGGTAACAGCAGATCTCTTATTGTTTAAGTTTCATGCAGCAGGGGAGATAAGCTTCTGCCACCACAAGTGGGAATTTAGAATAGATTTCCCCCTTGAAACCTGGTTATATACAGTGTTTAATTGCTATGATACAGCTAGTATATTGCTGAACTTTTCGTGATGGTGGTGAGTTGGGATGGTAGAGCAGTGGGGAACCAAAATGAGGCCTGGAGGTAGGACGAGTCTTGTTTGGACAAAATTCTCTCTTTTTTTCTAATGCCTCCCCACCCACCTCATCCTATGGATCCTTCTGGATGATCTAGAGTGAGTGAGTTGAGGTGAGAATTGGGGTCTCACACTTGAACATGGGGAGTGTGGCATGAGAATCTGCTTCTGCAAAAGGGAAGTGGAGGAAGGAGGAGGAAGGGAAACACTGGTCTTTAAAGAGAAATGTGTTATGAGCTAGCTTGAGAACCTAACCACCTCTGTTTCTGTAGAAAAAATACCTAAAAATAAAGTTGTATCTATATAGATATGACTTATTATATTGATATATAATATGATGATGACATTACATCATAAGTCATATCTGTATAGATAGATTTGTATTGATATATAAATCCATTTGGATTTACAGAGTAGTTTCCTCACAATAGCTCTGTGAGGTAAGTAGTAGAACTATTATCATCTTCATTTTATAGATGAGGAAACTGAGGTTCAGAAAGAGGTTACCTCACCTGGGGTGACAGTTGCTGACAGAGTATCAGTCAGGACTCAAAGTTTTGTCCCCCCAACTCCAAGTGCAGTGCTTATTCCCTCGTATTCTAGGCAAGTTCCAAATAGTGAACTTATAAATGGAATTTTAGAGTATAACCCACTTGACACATTAGAAACGGCTTCTAGTTCTTCTGGTTCATCATTATAGCAGATCCCTTTTCGTGGGATACAAGAAAAATTCTTCATCTTGAGTCAACTTCTGATATGAATGGCCTGGTATATTTTGGGGAGCCTCTCATTTTTCTCTTTGGCTTCTGCCCTCAGCCAGATGGTACCTGAGAACATTAGGGTTTTCCCTTTCCCGGAGGATGATTATCAGCTCTTCTAAAGCAAGCATCAGGCTCATAGGATATTAAACTTAAAACAGGTTTTATTTAACACAGAAAAGGTGCATACTGGACTCATAAAGTCAAAAAACTCTGCTTCTCTTTTCCATGAACTTCTGCCTTTCCAGAAGGAGCTAGGTAGTCTTACACAGTGTTAGCCTGGACTTTCCCTTCACAAATATAAATAACTTGGAATTTGCTAGAAAGTCAAAAGACACCCCCTGCCTTCTTCCATTGGTCCAACCCCACTGGAAGGGGCCCTGAACAGTCATGTGGTTTTCAGTTCTTCCTGTATGGGCATTCCAACAAGAGGCAAGGTTCAGATTTGCTCCTTCACATTGGGGTCCTGTGCTTTGTTGCTCCTTGATCAGCTCATCCTGCAGTCATTGCTCTGTTCTAGTTCCTTCTCGTCTCGATATTTCATCAGTCCACTGCCACTGTTATCCGTACCTGGTAGGCATCGTGTGTTCTTCTTTACTGTTCCTTCCTCCTCCCACATGTGCTCATCACTGTGGCTTCCAGCTGCTTGCTCCACATTTCCCAGTTGCTTACTCTTGCCCTTCTTCTCATCGTCATCACGGCTCTCTGCTTCCCGTTTCCTATTTTTATCAAGGGACGGTGCCAACTTTCAAGAAGTTAGAGGACAGAGACACTGAAATGGAAGTACTTGGTATAGTTCTTTCAAGATGAAATAACTAGGGCAATTTGAAGCTTTGCGATAATTTCAGGTAGGGTCAGAATTTTCTGGGCCTTTTATGACTCTGCTCTTTCCCCCAAGGCTCATAACTTACATCCCTTCCCTACAAGGTGTTCTTTCAAGTAGCTGAAGGAATCGATTTCTTTTCTCTAAAGTTTCCACTTTTTAAGTTCCATATGCTCCTTCCTTTCCCAGTGACTGAATGGTGTGCCTCTTGATGGGAAGCTTATACTGAGTTGGGTTTTTTTGTTTTTTTGTTTTTTAACAGTTCAGAATGAGGCTCAAAAATGCCTTGCCTTTCTATTTCCTACCTTCTTTTGTGGTGGCTGGGTCAGGTCATGCAGGTCACAATGGGGCTTCCCTGAGCCCCTTGGGGTGGAGTAGCACTGGCTGTTCCCAAACATCTATGACATAAGAGGGATGGGGGGAGGGAACAACAGTGTTGCAGTGGGAGAAGATTCATATTCCCGCTGTGTGAAATTCCATCCAAATTAACTTATTTAAAGTACTCATGCCTTCTTCCTAAAGTACTTGAGGATAAATGCGGGTAAAGAGCACAGTGTAAAGGTGTTTCACATAGATAAAATAGAGTTCGTTCAAAATAGAAAAGACCACCTTAAGGTGACAGGCACCTTAATTTGCATTCTACTTTGTGACCAACAATGTTGTAGTGAGGTATAACACTATAGTACTAGGGACAGCTAACTGGCACAGTGGATAGAAAGCTGGGACTAGAATCAGGAAGACCTCTTCCTGAGTTCAAATCTAGCCTCAGACCTTACTTGTTGGGTGACACTGGGCAAATCATTTAACTCTGTTGGCCTCAGTTTCCTCATTTGTAAAATGAACTGGAGAAGGAAATGGCAAACCACTCCAGTATCTTTGCTGAGGAAAACTCCAAATGGGGTCAGGAAGAGTCAGACAAGAGTGAAACATCTTGAACAACAATCACTGTACTTAATTGATTACTTATTGAAGAAAAACAGCATGGTTTGAAATGAGATATGTGAGTCTGAGTTGGATGGTGACTTACATACCATCTGTTCCAACCCGTACCTGAACAGGATTCTCTTCCACATTGTATTGGGCAAAGGGCCACCTGGTCTTTATTTGAAGACCCCCAGAAAGCTGACTACCTCCTGAAGTAGCCCATTCCAAAACTAAATTTGTCTCTTTGCAGTTTACTCCTATTTCTCTGAGTTCTGCCTTCTAAAGCCAAGCAAAACAAATCTAATCCCCTTTCCTTATGGAAGCCCTTAAAATTTTTGAAAAACAATATCACAATGCACTTTTCTTCCCTAGGAAGTATAGAGGGGGAGTATAGGATGAAAAAGTATCTAAACCCTGAGAGGGGAGGTAACGATAGTTGGTTTTTAAATTAACATATTATCAATGCTAAGATTAATTGTTGCTATTCCATGTGTGTCCTTCTGGGAAGCTGGATGAGAAATAAAAACAATGCAAAAAATGATACTAGTAATCAATGTATTTGTTATGACCTTTGTCACATTAACCTAGTTTGCTTGGAAAGAACAAGATTGGTTTTATGGCCTGAAATGAATCTTTTAGATGGTCCTCAAATGCATTATCTCATCAAGTATAAAATCTATGATAATGCGAATAAAAGGCAATAGTTTAAACATCCTCTTCTCTGAATTTTTATTAGGGTACACCCACTGGGGGAATGCTAATGAGTAGGAAAATGGTCAAATTAGAAGACTGTATTATCCCACGTGGACATATACTGCAATATCTACCTGTTTGGCTATCTGGCTATCTAGCTATCTCGGTCTGTCTGTCCTGCCTCAGACCCTGGGTAAGTCACTTACCCTCTCTGGCTCAGTTTTCTCATCTATAAAATGGGGATGATAGCACCTACCCCACAAGGTTCTTGTGAGGATCAAATGAGTTAGCATATAAAGCCCTTTATGAACCCAAAAGCCCTATAAATGCTGGCTATTCTAATAAAGAGGTACCGTAGTATGGTGGATAGGGATTGGGACTCTTAAGTCAGGAAGGTCTAGGTTCAAATACCAGGTACTGACACATATTGGCTATGTGATCCTGGGCAAGTCACTTAACCTCTTAATATCCCAAGCACTTCTCTAAGATTATAAATTGCTGAATAGATGCTCATCTATATCAGTAAAGAGAGTTTCCTCACCTAGAAATTCCCTATGCAAATATAAGCACAGATGCAGTCATTATCTATCCATCCATCCATCCATCCATCCATCCATCCCTCCATCCATCCAATAAATCTGAATTCATTTAGAGACACACATTCAGATTTAGGAAAGTGTTTATGATTGAATAAGAACTATCATGTAGGATTCTGCAGATTATTCTTCTGGAACATTTATTCTGTTTCAGTATTTTGTCTCTGAACATGATTAATGTATGCCAGGTGTTTCAGAGAAAGGCATAAATCCCTGTGTGCTGAATTACACAATACAATTTCCAAATTGGCTGGAGAGAGACATCTTCCTCTTGACGTCTACTTGACTTTATCAGAGTCACTAGCTAGCACACATGTAGCTTAAACTTTTATAAAACACTTTACACATATTATCTCATTTGATCCTCATAACCAGATCAGGTAGGTGCTATTATTATTCCCATTTTACAGATCAAGAAGCCTAGGCCTAAAGTTTTAGTGACCTGCCCTCGAGAACACTGCTAGTTTGTTGTTGTTGTTCAGTCGTTTCACTTGTGTTTGACTCTTTGTGACCCCATTTGGGGTTTTCTTGACAAAGATACTAGAGTGGTTTGGTATTTCTTTCTCCAACTCATTTTACAGATGAGGTAACTGAGGCAAACTGGTTGAAGTGACTTGTCCAGGGTCACACGACTAAGTAATAATGTCTTAAGCAATATTTGAACTCAGGAAGATTAATCTTCCTGACTCTGTACAGCACTCTATCTATTGTACCATCTAGCTGTCCCACTGCTAGTTTAGAGATTGATAATCGTTATTTGTTGTGGTTCAGTCATTTTCAGTCACCTGACTCTTAATGACCCCCGTTTGGGTTTTTCTTGGCAAAGATACTGGAGTGGTTTGCCATTTCCTTCCCTAATTCATTTTATAGATGAGGAACTGAGGCAAATAGGGGTAAATGACTTGCCTAGGGTCACATAGTAAGTGTCTGAGGCTGAATTTGAACTCAGGTTTTCTTGGTTCCAGGCCTGGTTCTCTATCCACTATGCCACCTAGCTGCCCAAATCCTTATTTAGACCTGTAGTAAATTAGGGTAATTTTAAGTGTTGCCTTTAGAATTCTCTATGTATGCTCCCTTTGGATTAGACTCACTTAATATTGCTAGCTGCCATTTACATACTCTTTTAAAGTTTACAAATTCTTTACATATAATTTCTCATTTGATCCTTACAACAGTCCTTGAGGGGTTATTACACATGAGGAAATTGAGACTTAAAGAGGATTAGTGGCTTATTCAAGCTTCCATAACAAGTTGGGGAGGCTGCCTGGTGTGGTGAAAGGAGCATGGGATAGAAGTCAGAGGTTTTGGATTATGTGAACGTGGGCAGATCTTGATCTCTAAGCAAGGGACTAAATGGCCTTTGAGATCCCTTCTAACTTTAAATCTATGAATAATAATAGCTACCATTTGTAAATTAGTTAAATATTTGCAAAGCCCTTTTTATATGTTAAGAGTTATATGGGAGCTATTGTCACTCCCACTTTACAGATAATAAAACTGAAGTTAAATTTGTGCAGAGTCATGTAGCTAGTATTTGAGGCAGGATTTGAACTGACTTCAAGTCTAGCATGCTAGCCACTTAATCATCTACCCATCTGGTATGATCCTATAATAATAAGAGATAGGATGTGAACCCAGGTCTAACTGATTCCAAAGTCAGCACTCTTCCCATTTCCCCCCACCCCTCTGCCCCCAATCTAGGCTATAAAACCCATGGGAATGACAAGGAAAGGAAATGTTTAAACTTCCTCTTCTCTGAATTTTTATCAGTGCACATTGTTAGGGGAATACTAATGAGTAGGAAGGTGGTCAAATTAGAGGACTGCTATATTTGGCCAGTAAGCATTTATTAAGTGTCTACTGTGTACCAGGCACTGTGCTGAGGGTTAGGCAAACAAAAGGAGGCAAAAGACAGTCCCTGGTTCTCAATCAGCTCATAGTCTAATGGAGGAAACAACAACCAAACAACTATGTACAAGCCAGATGTATGCCAAATAAACTGGACACAACTAGCAGAGGGAAGTCACTAGCATTAAGGGGGATCAGGAAAGGCTTCTCATAGAAGGTAGGATTTTAGCTGGAACTCAAAGGAAGGTGGAGAAGCCAGGAGGCAGAGATGAGGAGGGAGAATATTTCAGGCATGGGGGGAAATTTGGAAAAGATAGACCAAATATCCCTGGATTATTCTCAGACTGGATGATTACCTCCTTAATGGTTGAGAGTTGTATGCATATCCAGTCAGATTAAACAATTCTGAGCATGATTCCTACATTTTGTTTAATACGATTGTATATATATAACATATATCAGATTGCTCGCCATCTTGGGGAGGGGAGAGAGGAGGAGAGAAGGGAGAAAAAAGTTTGGAACTCAAAATTTTATAAAAGTGAATGTAGAAAACTTTCTTTGCATATAATTGAAAAAAATAAAATACTATTAACAATTTCCTGCTATAAAAAAAGATTCCTATATATTCCCAAATAATTACCCCGATATTATTTTTATATGTGTAGGTAATTCCATTCTCAGGGTAAATCAAAACCCTTTCCAACCAACCACCTTAGAAATTAATTTCATGTGTTGCTATACCCCGTTCAATACTTTAGAGATCTGTGATTTCATCTCTATGGGTACTCCAACCAATCACTGACACAGGTTACTTAAGTATTTTGCTAAAATATCCCAGAGCACAGTAACACCTAGTAGTAAGTATAGCCTTATATTTATGTTGCACTTTAAGGTTTGCAAAATGCTTTCCTCTTAGCAACCCTGCGAGCTAGCTAGTACAGATATTTAAAGAGGCAGAACCCCAAATAGGTTAAGTGGCTTCCCAGTAGTCACATAGCCAAAGTGTCCAAAGCAGGATTCAAACCCGTTTCCTTCCTCCAAGTCAATCACTTTCTACTCACTATACGGTGATGCCTCTCCACATTCTCAGTTACCTTCCTGAGACAAGAATTATATTGAATTTGTTTTTATGCATAGTGTCTGTCACAATGCCTCGCATGCAGCAGGTGCTTAATACATCCTTGATGATGACAGAATATTAATAGATTCAAAACTGTTAGAGCTGAAAGGGACTTTTGAGATCAAGTTGTCCAATCTCTTCATTTTATAGAGGGTGAAACAGACTTGAAGAGAACATTAACCACTCGAGCTCAAAAACCTGCTTAGTAACAGAGCCAAGATTAGAACCCATGTCTTTTTGCTCCAAGAGCTCTCTACATTTTGATTTCTATTTTATTTTCAAATAGAAACTTAATAAGAATTTAGATGAAGTCATATAACATACCCTTGAAGGATTTTGATGCAAAATGTAGCATGTTTGTGGTTTTTCCCCCAAGAATAACAGAAAACCTAGAGTCAATTGTGTTTTCTTCTTATGAGAAATAGTAATTGACAGTGAAATATAAAGTTGTGGAAAATGAAAGTTAGATTAATTTCCACAGTGGCATTTTCCTATCTTCAAAATTTGAGTATGTGGGTTTTTTGTAATTAAATCTAACAAGTTTGTTGAATAATAATAGTTCATACTTAAATACTGCTTGGAGAATTGTTTTACCTATATTAATTGTCCAGTCATTTTTTAGTCATATCCAACTCTTTGTGATCCCATTTGGGTTTTTTTTGGCAAAGATATTGGAGTGGTTTGCCATATCCTTCTCCAGCTCATTCTATAGTTGAGGAAACTGAGGCAAACAGGGTTAAGTGACTTGCCCAGGGTTACACAGCTATTAAGTGTCTGAGGCCAGATTTGAACTCAGGAAGAATAGTCTTCCTGACTCCAGGTTCAGTTTTCTATTCAATGGGCCACCTAGCTTCCCCCATATTATCTCATTAATTCTTACGAAGAAAAGAGGTAGATGCTCTTATTATCTTCCTTTTACATATGAAAAAAACAAACAAACTTGAAGCTGAGCAGTTAAGTGACTTGCCCAGGGTCACACACCTAACAAGTGTTTGAGGCAGATTTGAACCCTGGTGTTCCTGACTCTATGTCCAGAACCCTGCTTCTCTAATGGGCATGACATAGCTTACAGTTGCATGGCACTTTACTGTAATCCTATGAGGTATTATAACCCACATTCCATAGAGAAGGGAATTGAAGTTCACAGAGATTAAATGACTTGCTCCAGGTAACAAATCGTTTTAGAACTGAAATAAAAATCCAGGTCTCTTAATCCAGTGTGTTCTCGTATATTATGCCATATAAATTGAATGTGTGTGTGTGTATGTATGTGTGATGCAAATATTAAGATATGAAGGAACCTGAAAAACTGTGCTCTGTAAGAAATGGTTGCAGGAACTCTGAATATAATGAACTTAGAGAAGAGAAGTAAAGGGGAAACAGGGTCTTTAAGTTATTATTAGAGGAGCCGTGTAGAAAAAGGAATGGATTTATTTCAATGTTGCTGAAGAAACGTGGAAATCAGAAAGAGGCCCATTTCAGCTCAACAACAAAAAACTTAAAATCAAATACAGACTTTGATTGTAGCAATCTCCTCGTGGTGGGGGAGAGGAAGCATTTAATTGAAGGGGATAGATGTTTTTTCGGGGATTCCTTACATAGTCAAATCAACAAGCATTTATTAAGCACCTACTAGGTGTCAGGCATTTTTCCAAGGGCTGGGGATACAAAGAAAAACAAATCATTGTCCTTTCCTTCAAAGGGCTCACAGTCTAATGGGAAAACAACATGCAAACAATTGTGTGGAGATAATCAACTGAGAAAAAGCATTGAGGAGGATTGGGAAAGGCTTTTTGCAGAAGGCAAGATTTTAGCTGAAGCTTGAAAGAAGCCGAGGAAGGAAGGAGAGCATTCTAAGCACGGAGGACAAAAGGAAGACAATGCCTAATGAGAGAGAAATTGGATTAGCTTATCATAAGGCCCCCTGCCACCTGAAATTCTATACCTCATTTTTAGTGCATTTAGACCACTTAAGAGGTAGTTACTTTAAATATAGAAGCAACTCCCTTGATTTTCAAAGTTGTGTTTTCTTCCTTCCTAAACTGTTACTTGTGGATATTCCTAGATGTATCCTAGTGGATATTCCTCCTTGGCATGGAAGTAAGAGATTCTCCCAGTGATTTAAGGATATCTAACTATGAAAGGCAGGTAGTTATAAATATTACATATGCTTATGTAGTGACTATTGTCCTAAATCTTGACTAAAGTCACCAAGAGAATGTATATTTCAAAGCAGTAATTAAATTGAGATTATCGGGGATATGGCCCAGGACATGGAATTTTGAAGAGTACAGAATTTTAACACACATAATTCCCTGTACCTAGAAGTCATTCATTGTTTGGTTTATGTCTTAATTCAAACCCTCTCATCATAAATTGCAAAATTGAATTGAGAGTCTGTTTTATGCTATTTTCCCCTGGCTGTTTTATGTTATTTACTCTATATCCCAAAATTGTTGGTTAAAGTGTTGGTGTATTCAAATGATAAAATAAATTAATAATGAAGATTTGCTAATAGTAAAAGTTGCAAACGCTGGGAAGTTACCAAGGCATAGATCAGTTTGCAACCATTCAGAGGACAAAAAGTAGGTAAGTTATTATTACAAAGAAAAAGAACTTATTAAGGGAAGAACTAGTTGGCAAGGATTTGAAGGAAGAGTAGGAAAGCTGTGGCTTCACAGAAAGAGGTCTTATTAAAAGTGAAAGAGTTAAAACAAAGACTCATAACCATACATAGGCTCTATGGAAAAACAGAAATGCTAAAGAGTATGCCTCCATAAAAGAGAAGATCAGTCATTTAGTCAGTCAATAAGTATTTATTAAGCATTTACTATCATCCAGGCATTGTGCTAAGCACTGGACGTACAAAATGAAGTAAAAGACAGCTTCTGCCCTCAAAGAGCTCACAATCTATTGGAGGAAACAACAAACAAACAAATATGTACAAACATGCTATATACGAGATAAAAAGGAAATAATTAAAAGAGGGAAGGCACTGGAATTAAGAAGGGTTGGGAAAGGTTTCCTGTAGAAGATAAGATTTTTTCTGGAACAAGGAATCCCAACAGGCATAGAAGAGTGAGAGTATTTCAGACATGGAGGACAACCAGAGAAAATGCCCAGAGCTGAGAGAGTGTCTTGTTTGGGGAACAGCAAGAATGCCAATAAAACTTAATTGAAGATTATATGGCAGAAAGTAAGAGTAAGAAGACTGGGAATCTAGGGGATGGTGGGAAGTAGGTTAGGAAAGGCTTTGAATGCCTAACAGAGGATTTTTGTATTTGGTCCTGGAGGTGATAGGGAACCTCTAGAGTTTATTGGATAGGGAGGTGACATGGTCAGACCTGCACTTTAGGAGAATCAATTTGGTGGCTAAATGGAGAAGATGAACTGAAGTAGGGAGAAACTTGAGGCAGGCAAACCCATCAGCAGACTATTGCAACAATCCAAGCATGAGATGATGATGGCCTGCCTCAGGGTGGTAGCAGTATCAGAGGGGAAAAGGGGGATGTATCTGAGAGATACGAAGGTGAAATCAATAGGTGTTGTCAACAGATTAGATATTGTGGGGTGAGAGAAATGAGGACTGGAGGATAACACCTAGGTTGTAAGACTGAGAGACTGATAAGATGGTGGTGTCTTGACAGTAAAAGGGATATATCAAAGGGGAGATCTTTTGGGGAAATATAATGAGTTCAGCTTTGGACATGTCAGGCTTTAAGATGCATCCGGTTCTAGATATCTGAAAGTAAGTTGGAAAGGTGAGATTCAAAGTCAGCAGCAAATTTAGGGCAGGATAGATAGACTTGAGAATTGTCAACATAGAAGATAGTAATTAATTTCATGGAAGTTGATGAGATTCCCAAATGAAATAGGATAGAGGGAGAAGAGAAAAAGGCTCAGGACAGACCCAAGGGACACCTGTGGTAAGAGGGCATGATCTGAATAAGGAACCAGCAAAGGAAACTGAGAAAGGGCAGTTAGTTAGGCAATAGAATGAAGTGGTAGTGGCCCAAAAACTCTAGAGGAGAGAGGAGAAGGTGATCACAGTATCCAAGGCTACAGAGAGGTTAAGGAAAATGAGGGTTGAGAAAAGGACATTGGATTTGGCAAGTAAGAGATAACTGATAACTTTGGAGAGAGTAGTTTTGATGATGAGGTCATGATGAGGTCCAAAGCCAGATTGTAGTAGGTTAAGAAGAGTGTGAGAGGAAAGAACGTGGAAGCATCTATTGTAGATGGCCTTTTCAAGAAGTTCAGCTACAAATGACAGAAAAGATATAGGATGATAATTAGTGAGAATGTAAGTAAGGGGTTTTTGAGGATGGTGGAGATATGAGCATATTTGTAGGGAAGGAACCAATAGACAGGAAGACATTAAAGACGATTGAGAGTGGGAATGACAGAAAGGCAGTCTGTTGGAGGAGATGGGATGAAATGGAATTACTTGTGCAGGTAAAGGGGTTAGCCCTAGTAAGGAGTAGGGCCACCTTTTCATGTGAGATAGAGATGAAAGAAGGAGATAGTGACAGAAATCATCTGAGTGATATGAAATGAAGAAGAGAAGAGAAGAGGGAGTTCCCAGAGAAGTTGATGCAAGATGGTATAGTATAACTTGAGAAGAGAAGAGGATAAAATAAAAGGGAAAATGAAAATGAATTTGTATTTATGATTTGTATGTATAAGATAGCTATAAAATTTAATGTTTGGAAATTTTCATTTGTTTGCTAGAGAATTCTAAACATGTAAAAATATTTAACACGTAGGTACCATTTGCAATAATAAGCTCAATGGAAATCTTTAAAAATTAGAAACAATTTTAAAATTAAGGATGTCTGTAATGGTTTCAGTGAAGAAATGGGTTATATCTATCTGCCATCTGACCTTTGAGATCAAGTTACATTCAGTGTTGGACAAGTTTTACTTCCTGGTTTCAGAAAGGAAAACCATATAAAAACACATGCACATACACCAAATCAATAGGAACAATTAACTTCCTCCTCTGAGTTCTCCTTGAAAAACATATAACTTCTCTTGTGAGATTTAGAACCAATTTACAATTCATTGTGACACTTATATGGAGAATGGGGTTCAATAAAGAGACACAGGTTACACTGACAGGCTAAAAGAATAAATATGGGTCATGTAAGATTGATGGAGTCACTTTTTATTTTGGATTTTGAAAAAAAAATGAACCTTAGGGCACAGCTTAGGCAGCACTGTAGCGTTTACATGCATATGTGTATATATGTGTGTATATATATATGTATGTGCATTTTACATGTTGTGTGCATGTGTGCATATGTATATATGTATCAAGTGATTAATGTTCTAAATTTTGACTGGTCACAAGAGAATGTGTACTCTAGAGCCTACTAGAGTAGGCTGATCCAGAATCTCTACCTGAACATGGAATTTTAGAGAGTACAGAATTTTAACATATATTCTCCTTCAGTAGCTAGAAACCATTAGAGTGGCTATTTTCTTCCTTTACCTTAACTGAATATTTGAATTATGTTTTAACTACTTATTTTCTTAATTACTTGTGTATGTATATTATTTGAAATAAATATGTGTATATATTATCTATATCTTTAATAAATTTTTCCTCTTCTTACTCTCTAATTCCTCTGTCTTATTTCCCTTTTCACTTTAAACAAATGCATTGAGAATGAAAAGAATAGTTCTTTATTTAAAAATTTCACTATAACAGAACTAGGGGAGAAGAGGACAAAGTCAACTGAAAAAGAAATCCTGGGGGGCAGCTAGGTGGCACAGCGGATAGAGCACTGGCCCTAAAGTCAGGAGGACCTGAGTTCAAATATGGCCTCAGACCAAACACTTGACACTTACTAGCTGTGTGACCCTGGGCAAGTCACAACCCCAATTGCCTTAAGAAAAAAAAAATCCTGGTATAAGAGGGGTAAATTTCATGAATTTAAATTAATTGAGGGGAATGCTTTCAAAAATGAGGGAAAGAGCCAAATTTTAGAATATTTTAAACTTATTTTATTGCTATCAAATATATGTGATAATAAAATAATACACATTATAAACAATAAAACATCAACGGTGGTACAGTGAAAAGCATACAGAACTGGGAATCAGTTTACTCAAATGTAAAATGAAAGTTGGACTACATGGCCTGTAAGGGCTCTTCTAACTCTAAATCTAGTGATCCCTAAGAGCACGTATAAGGAAGACGTAGAGTTCAGAATAAAGAAATGAGGCAGAGAGACCAATTAGAAAGCTATTGCAATATGTGATGAGGGCCTGAACTAGGGTAATGGCCACATGAATAGAGAGAAGGGGATTGAGTCAAGTACTGTTGTGGAGGTAGAACCAACAAAACTCGGCAACTGAATGGGTATGTACAGTGAGGGGTTGAGGATGACCCCAAGGTGGTGAACCTGTGTCACTGTTACAAAGGCGATGCTCTCTCTGGACACAGAAACATTCTAAAGAGGAGAAGGTTTCGGGGGAAAGACAGTTGTGTTTTACACATGTTAAATTTGAGATACCAATGATACATGCAAGACTGGCTATGTGGAACTGGGATTCATCTGCATACAGATGATAATTAAATTGATAGAGTTACCAAAAGAAAGTATGTAAGAAAAAAAAGAGGAAAAGGTCCCAGGACATATCTGGGATGTGGGCACATCTGCAGATAGGGGACTTGATATGGATGATGATCCAGAAAAAAGTGATTGAAAAGGAATACCTGTGTCTACTAGGAGATGGGGCACAAACAAATAATTGCAATGCATAATAAGTACATAAGAGGACTTGAAAATGAAGTGCTTCATGAAATTGAAGGATAACTTGTTTGGCTTCCAGAGGATGTGGGTTTTGAGCTAGACTTTAAAGTATAGATAGAAATTCAGTGTTCCAGATATAAGAAATAGCAGGGACAGGGGGTACGGGGTTGTGGGGGGGAAGGGGGAGATCATGCTTTGAAAATAGAGTTCAGTTTTGGATCATGTTCAAGGAAGGTGAGTAATATAGGACTGAAAATGTAGCATGCTTTCAGACTTTGAACTTTAGTCAATATCCACTGATGACCATTGAATTGAAGAATGATAGGACTAATTACTTTTCTTAGTTTGCTATTAGTATGAAGGCTGTGCAGAGAGTGAAAGGGAGAAAACATATAAAGAGGTTATTGCAAAAGCTGAGGCAGCTTGTTCCGAGGGACAGTATTAGGATGGTGACAGTGGGAATTAAGATGAAGGGATAGATAGAGGATATAGTGAGGTAGAATTTATTGGACATTGTAATTGATTAGTTATGAGAATTGAGAGAAAGGGAAGAGTAAAATATAATAGCAAGATTTCAAACAAGGGAGACTTGGTGAATGGTGGTGCCACTGACAGAAGCAGTAAAGTTAGAAGGAGGAACAATTTTAAGTGGCAACATCATAAACTCAGCTTTGGCCAATTGTGTTTGAGATACAAATGGGACATCTATGTGATAAAGTCTTCTGGGTAGTTGGAGATGAATATCCAGAGTTGAGAAGAGAGGTTAAGGCTAGAGATGTAGACTTGAGAGTCCTCTGCAAGTGGTGATTGTTGAAACCATGCAGGTAAATGTGATTGTCATGGAGAATAGCATAGAAAGACAAGAGTAGAGAATCAAGGTCAGAACCTTGAGGAGCTACTGTTTTGAAGTCAAAAGAAAATTAGAAGCCAGAAAAAGAGACAGAAGAGGAATGATTTGGAGAGATAGGAGCAGAACCAGGAGAATGTTGTATCTCTGAAGTCAAAGGAAAAGACTGTAACCAAAAAGGAAAGGGTAGTTAACAGTATCATGCTAGAGAGATTAAGAAGGATGAGGACTGGGGCAGCTAGGTGGCACAGTGGATAAAGCACCAGCCCTGAAGTCAGGAGGACCTGAGTTCAAATCCAGCCTCAGACCAAACACTTGACACTTACTAGCTGTGTGACCATGGGCAAGTCACTTAACCCCAATTGCCTTAAAAAAAAAAAAGGATGAGGACTGGCAAAAGCCATTGGCTTCAGGAACTTTGGAGATACTAAATTAGATGACATTTAAGAAAACCATTTCACAATAGTGGTAGTGGTAGAAGCCAGATGGTGAAGGGTAGAGGAAAGGAGTGAGTAGTAAGTGGAAGAACGAAACTTTTCCAAGAACTTTGGCACCAAAGGGAAGGTGAGATGTTAATATGTATCAGGGAGTGATGCCATGTTTTAGAGGGGAGAGACTCTATGATTCTTTGTGTGGCCTGGTGTAGGTTTAGGTATTATGTAAGTTTTTTCATGATGAGGATGAAGGAAATTTAATTCTGAAAATCAGCCATTCTGAAGAGAAAGGCAAACTGACAAAATATTCACTAGGAAGCCTAGTATTGAAAGCCAAGGAATAATTCTTTATTTACTTAAGTCCTTGTAACAGGATACTCTTAATTGTCAGTAGATCAAAACCCTTCTGTAGTCTTCACGATCATAATCATCAAAGAACATTTATTTACTGCTCTCATACGACATAGTCCTATGAAGCACTAGTTCTGTTATCTTGCTAACTGACCTCTAGAAATTTATAGGTCAAAATAGCTACGGCCTTCCGATGCCACTCAGCCCCAAACATCAACGAACTACTACCATTCTCTTATATCCTTCAGTTTTGTTTTAGAATAATTTAAAAAAAATTAAATGCTTTGTTATTTTATTTCCTGATCAGTGATTTAACAAGAGTTTGGGAGTTACTAATTTTTTCTAATGAGTGAATGAAGGAAAATTCATTTGTGTGCTTATCCTGTATCTAGCACTGGGCTAACCTGCATGTAGAAATACAAAAGCAAGAGACACTACTCTCAAGGAGTTTGTGTTTCATAAAAACACAGTAAAACAGTCCACCTGTTAGGGAGTGGTGGTCTGGGAAGGGCGTTTTGATATAGGAAGTCTGTGGGAGAGGGAGGACAACAACAGGGCAGTCAATTGACACTCCAGAGGCTTTTGGTAGTTAATTTGTACACTTCTCAGGGTAGGAGGTGAGGGAAGGAGGGGAGGAATCTCCTGCAGAAAATGGCCCAGGTGAGGAGGCATGGTGCCAGAGCTAGTGTTTTAAGTTGAATGGCTTAACTTGGAGGATGGAACAGCAACTACAACCAGGTAGAAAGTGACTTAGAAGTGCCTGATTGATGGTGATTCACTGAGAAAACAATTGCAATTTTCTAACACAGGTCCATCACACTTTGACAAAGTGCTGCTTATTCTGAACAAGATGTCACCAGTTTGCTCTCATTTTTGCTTATGTACCAGCTTTCATTTTTGCTTATGCATTTCTCCTTCCTAAAAGCCTACCCTGTACTTGGCATTTTAAAATATCAGTTGTCCATATAATCCATTTAATGCAATCATCATTGGGTATCCATTTCATTTGTTCAAGAAATGATGAAAATGTATGCAACAATCACCATGATTTCTGAATTCATAGTTCCCAGCTAGAAATCTGTTTTTTTGTTGAAATTCTCTATTAAGTATGTGTACTAGATAATATAATATGTCAGAAAAAAAGGGATAATGGTGTGTGTGAAGCCAAGATGATAGATTTCAGGCAGCTACCCAGCTAAACTCTCTCAACATTCCTCTTCGAATTACTTTAAAATAATTCCTCCAATCAAATTTTCTGGTGGCACGGCCAACAAAAGGCCAGGGTGAGATATTTTTCTGCCCTAAGAAAACTTAGGAGGTCCACAGGAGAGGTCTGTGGCACCAGGGTGGAGGCCTGTCCAGAGTTCACACATACAACAGCAGCAACTTTGGGAGCTCTTAACTCAGAGATGATAAGGGAGTCAGACAACTCGTCAGAAAGAGATTAAAAGGGACCTATTGCTGGCTCTGGATGCAGCTGGCACTGATTGGCAATTCTATTGCCCATACGCAGTTGTGGGTCGCAGTTCCAGGGTGGAGAGGAGCACTTGTGGTCAGTCACAAGGGAGCAGGGGCTCTGGTCACAGCTCCAGGGCCAAAAGGAGTGGTAGTGTTTATGGGTGCATGGGACCTATCAAAAATATTTATAACAGCTCTCTTTGTGGTGGTAAAGAATAGGAAATTGAGGGGAGGCCCATCATTTGGGGATTGGCTGAACAAGTTGTGGTATATAATTGTAATGGAATACTGTTGTGCTATAAAAATCACAAGGGGGTGGTTTCAGAAAAACAATGCAAAATCTATATGAACTGATGCAAAGTGAAGTAAGAAGAACCAGGAAGTCATTGGGCACAGTAACAGCAATGTTGTAATGAAGAACAATTGTGAAAAATTTGGCTACTCTGATCAATACAGTGATCCAAGACAATTCCAAAGGACTCATGATGAAAAACGCTATCCACCTCTAGAGAGAGAACTGATGAACTCTGAGTGCAAATCAAAGTATAATTTTCTCACTTTTTGCGATATAGCTAATATACAAATGTTTTGCATAGTTTCACATGTATAAGTGATATATTGCTAAAAATAAAAAAAAATGTTAAAAATAAATAAATAATAAAAATTCTGGTCCTCATAGATTGCTGTGAAAAGGGAGTTAACTTCCTTCATTGCCGTACCTTGAACTGCTCTTATTATATGTTTTATATTTGGTTTTATCTGTATATTTTAGTTTTTGGCTTTATCTTTTGAAAACCTCATTTTGCTGACTCTAAAACATTTCCTAATAACTACTGATTACTTTTTTCAACCTGTTCCTCAAATTAAAGTTGATTTTGCAGCTCTTGTGTAGATTTTTGAAAGCTTATCTTTATAGTGTGTTATTTGCTCAGACTTCATGAGTGTTTTTCTCCTATAAAACAAAATAGGTCTTTTAGAGTGGTTGATATTATAATTGGAAATAGTTTTCTGGCAAATAATTATTGAATAATCACATTAATATTAAACCTAATTTTGAAAATCCATGTAAAATTATGCAGTTAAAATAGTTTATAATAAAAAATTCAAGTATTATTTACTGCTGATAAATTATTTAACTAATCAAGATCATGGTGACCACAATTAATCAAATATTCAGTCTATTGAGATAGCATTTGTTTATTATTTGTTCTTATGATTCAAGTTTATCTACTCTTCTGATTAGTGGGACTTTTCATTAGCCATAAGTATATTGCTCATTTTTATTTTTTTTCTTAGTTCACTTTTGGTAAACGAAACTTTCCATCATTCTTTTATAATCCATCTGACTTTTGTGGCTATTTTACCGGCATAACATATAATTCTTATCTGACTGGCCATTTATAGCACATGGTATTAAAATATAGACATGCATTTAATTGAAACTTATCAGAAAAGGTGTTCTAAAAATTGTAATGCTAGAGATGGAGTATGTTATTTAAACAGGGCCACTCACTATAGCAATAGGAACTGGAGCTTTCTCAGAGAATTTAAAAATTAGGAGAAAATGATCAGTTTTTCTGCACATTCCTTATTCCTTAGTTGGTAGCAAATGCCTCTCTAAATGAGGGAAAACAAGCATCTACACTAATAGAAGAAAAGAAAACCCATGCACAAGAATTAGGTGTCTAAAGAAAATGAATTAAAACAAAGGTTCTTAACTTTTTGTGTGTGTGATGAATCTCTTTGGCCGTGTGGTAAAGCCTAAGGGCCTCTTCTCAGAGTGAAGTTTCAAATGCATAAAATAAAAGACATAGGATTACCAACAAAACCAATTACAACCACATATTGAAATATAGTTATCAAAATATAGCAGGGAGGAGGAGGGGGGAGGAGAGAAACTTAAAGACCTCATGTTAAAAAACTCTGTATTGAAGGATATTCTTTACATGTAGCATGAGTGAGATACTGTGGGCTCCCAAATCTTTATCTAGATTGGGATGATGATGCATTAATTCTTCAGACTGGGGTGATGTTTGGTAACAGTTACTGAACTTGGAATTAGGAAGACCTGAGTTCTAATACTGTCTCAGAGACTTAATAGCTATGTGATATTGATCAAGTCATTTAACTTCAATATCAGTTTCCTTATCTGTAAAATGGGAAAAAATATTTACTTAAAAGCATGGTGACTACAGAGGATAATTGTGAAGATCAAATGAGTTAATATACGTAAAGTGTCTTGCAAACCTTAAACCAGTGCTTTGCAAACCAATAAATAAATGTGAGATATTTAGAGGCATCTGCGTGGCACTTAAAGTCAGTAAGACCTGAGTTCAAATCCTCCCTCAGACACTTATTAGCTGGATGACCTTGAGCAAGTCATATAACTTCACTCGGCCTCCATTTCTTCATCTGTAAAATGGAGATAATAATGGTACCTGCCTTCTAGGTTATTGTGAGGACAAAATGAAATGACATTCTTTGCAGAATTTTAAGTACTATGGGTCTGAACCAAAAAAAAAAAAAGAATCACTATATAAAAATCATTGTTGATTATTGCTTTCCTCAAAATGTTGCTTGAGAAATGCCTGACTCTGATAGCAAAAATGGCACATGAGCCCTGATATATCTTCTGTGGGTCTTTTGGCTATTTATTGAGGAATTTTGAAGTGGAAGAAGTCAATGCTTTAGGTAGGATTGCACAGAATGGCTGTTAAGGTCCCTTGCAATTCTAGAATCTTATGATTCCATGGACTAATTATTTGCTGATATCTAGTTTTTTTCTGACTGCCTGGTTTGCATTCTGTCAATAGATATTTAAAAATATTTATTAAGTCAACCATACCTATGGGTATGCTAGGGGCAGGAAATGCAAAGATTGCTGATAAAACAAAGCAAAACAAGATATAGAGCTTATAGTCTATTCAGGAAGATGTGATGCACACAAATATAGTATAGGTTATGACAGGGGAAAATGAGAGGTCCAGATAAAGTACTTTATGAAGATTTGTGGAAGGAGAGAACACTTTTGATGAGGGTTTGGAGAAAGAATTTCAGGGAAAAAGTAGCACCTGAGCCGATCCTTGAAAAAGATACCATCCTATGAATAGTGTATGAATATGTAGTATAGAGCCTTTGAAAATGAGGACCACCAATATTAGTGATACTTTCTATATGTTCCATCCATGACATGCTTATTGACTTCAGTGGGGAGGCCTGTTTTACAGGAAAATTCCCTAGGATAGACCAATAAGAAGAAGCTGGTGGGATCAATAAAGCTGCATGACTTTTGTGGCTATTTTACTGGCATAATATATAATTGTGATCTGATTAGCCATTATTACATAATATATAATAAATATGTAAATATTATATGTAATATGTTATTATATTAGCACATGGTATTAGAATATAGACGTGCATTTAATTGATACTTACCAGGAAGAGGTGTTATAAAAGCAAGCTCAATTTATAAAGCTTTGTACTCAGAATCAGGAAAGCTGTGGTCAAATTTTCCCCCCATTCACTTATTAGGTGTCTAATTCTCTATCCTAATCACCACCCCAACTGTTCGAAAGATATTTGAGGACATTGATTTGGAGGAGTGAAGGAGAACAGTTGAGGAAGTTGCCCATCTTGATGAGTATACTCAGTAAAGTAAGAGGTAAGGCCATCTCCTGGCAATGAAGGGAAAGCAGGTTTGGACCAGGTACAGTTTGGAACATTACAGGAGAGAAATTACACGAGTGTGGTGTGGGCACAAGGAGGCGTCGGTGGAGGTATTGTAGCCAGGGAGTACCAGCCAAAAAGGCAGACAGGATAGGTAGTCACGTAACAGGCATAAATATTTGCTAATTTACATGGATTGTTGGGCCATTGCTTTAATGTCTCTCCTAGTTCTTTAAAAATGTTTCCCCATGGTTAGTTTCCATGAACTCATTTTTTTGAATGTTCCTTTTTACTATTGAGAAAAACAAAACCAAAAACCTCCACTTATTTCAGCAATCCACATTTCTCTTCCTCTGTGTAAAATTGCCCAACTAAGAGTTATGTAAATATTTAAAAGAGTCAGCAGTCTAGTGAAATAGTTTTTCTACTAAATTTGTTGGAATTTTTGTAAGTATCTATCTTTCAGTAATAGAAGGGGAGAGGATTGAGGGGTTGACCTTTGTAAAGAGAATGACCACCTCTTTAGAGTGGAATAAAAAACTTGAACATGAAGGCAGGGGGATGACTGATATCAGGAAAATGTGAAATGAGAAGGGAAGAAGATAGAGTTCCTGGGAATGATCTTTTTTTAAGTATAAGTGAGTGAGGTCCTCAGCTAGGAGGGTTGGGATAGGGGTATTGTGGAAGGCTTGAGGAGAGAAGAGGAGGTTTGGAACAGAATTGTATTATTGTTATGCCTTTAATTTCCCATATTCCTTCCTCATCTTCTAACTAACCCTAGGGTCATTTCTCTATACTAACATCATATTTCTAGGAAGGACCTTAAAAACTCTGAACACCCAGGTAGGTAAAAACCTGTAAATTTCTTCTTCTTGTTACTGTCTGGCTTAGTCTAGATTGTAGACAATGATTTTACAAACTATCCATGCTAAAATCTTTATCTGTTCATTTTTTTTTTGTCCAAAGCAGGACACATTCTTCCTGAGATCGCTGTTCTATAACCCATACTCAGGGTAAAAACACAAAGCAGATGGAGAACTAGGGACTCACATAAATTAACATATGTGTCTTAGCCCCACGTACTCAAAGTTTGCCATTTTTGACTGGATGAAGGAATGATGGCTCCTCCCACACTCCGCATCAGAAGGAGAAAAAGCTATTTGCTGCAAGTTGAGTCAAAGGAAGAGAACAAGCCAAAAGTTGTCTCTCATTTAACTGATACTCTATTCCCTGTTGTTGTTATGGGATAGGGTGGACCAAGGAACTATCCACAAAACATATGTGATTTCTATAGCGTATTTCCTCTGCCCCCCTCTTTTCTCTCTTCCTGAAATTATTATTTTATTGGTTTTTTTATTATAGCTCCCCATTTTCCTATTCCTCCTCTTACAGCATTAAAAAGGGATCAACCTACACACCTGAGGACCATGTTATTTACTGGAAGTGTCCAGGGTCCAGGCTTAGGATTTCATAGTGCATGCTCTAGCCAAAGTATCTCCACCCCCATTACAAAATAAAAATATTATCTGATATAGGGTTTAAGTCACATTACATATATAATCACATTTGATAGATTTCTCATTTGGGAAAGAAGCTGCTACCATCACTAAAATGATGTTGAGTGGATGTGGGTTTGTAAAGTTGTTGTGCAAACCAGTTACAACATATGAATATGCATGAGCATGTGTGTGCATATTTATGTATATATGCATATATACATAAATGTTGTAATAGGTTTGCACAACAACTCTATGAGGTAGGAAGTCTAAGTATTATTTTCTGTTTTAAAGATAAGTCAACGGAAGTTCAGAGTGGATAAGTGACTTATCAGTGGAGTTTCAGAGTTGAGATTCAAACTCAAGGCTCTCCTGACTATGTCCACTGTTTGTTCTTTTTATTTTTCCTTTCACTTAAAAAAAGAAGAGATTTATTGAAGTCCTTTTTTGTAACTTCTCAAACAGTTCTTCTGCCAGTCTCTCCCCAAATAGAATATTTTTTGTAACAAATAACAGTCAAGCAAGACACAATACTGTATTAGTCATGTATGAAATGTACGCCTCATTTGCTAGCATCGATTTTAGAGCTGGAAGAGGTATTAGAGGTCTTCTGGTTCAACCTCTATTTTCACAGATGAAGAAATGGAGATGTAGTTAAGATTAAGTGACTTGCCCAGCATCACAGAGGTAGTAATAAGTGGTAGAACCAGGACCTAAACCTATTTCTTCTAATTCCAGATCCACCCTTTTCACTCCATTCTAAATAGTTTGATACATCTCTGTTGAGCGGTAATAGACATACTTCATCATTAATCCTTTGATATAATGACTGGATGCTAAATTATGAAGTTTTCCAGTGTCATCTTCCTTTACATTATTGTTGTCATTATAGAAATTGTCGGGGCAGCTAGGTGGTGCAGTGGATAGAGCACCGGCCCTGAAGTCAGGAGTTCAAATCCGGCCTCAGACCAAACACTTGACACTTACTAGCTGTGTGACCCTGGGCAAGTCACTTAACCCCAATGGCCTAAAAATTAAAAAAAAAAAGAAAGAAATTGTCCAACTTCTGCTTACTATGCTTTGCATCAGTTCATATAAGTCTTCCCAAGTTTCTCTGAATTCTTTATATTTGTCATTTCTTGAAGCGCAACTACATTAAATTACACTCATGTAATATAATTTATTCAACTATTCCCCAGTTGATGATCATCTACTTTATTACCACTTCTCTACTACAATAAAAGGTGATGATATAAAACTTTTTAATTTAAACACTTTTCCCTCTATTTTCAACCTTCTTGAGTTATACACTTAGTTATTTTGTTGGGTCAAAGGATATGTGTGGTTTATCTTTTAAAATTAGAATTCCAATTTATTTTCTAGAATTGTTGGACCAATTCAATCAACTCTACCAACAGGGTGCTTATCTCCACCATTAAATTATTTTCATTTTTTCCAATCTGTTGGAAATGAAGTAAAACATCAAAATTATTTTGTTTGCATTTCTATTTATAATAGTAGTTTTGAGCATTTTCTTATGATTATTGATAGCTAGCATTTTATCTCTTGAAAACTACCTGTTCATATCTTTTCACCACTCATCTATTGGAGAATGATTCTTGTTCATATATATTTGTATCAGTTCCCTATATATCTTTATCAGACCTTTAACAAAAATATTTGCTACAAAATCTTTTTCTTAATTAACTACTTCTTTTCTAATTCTAGTTGCAGTGATTTTGCTTGTGTAAAAGTGCTTATATTTAATGTAATTCAAATTACCCATTTTATCTTTTATAATCAATTCTATTCTCTAAGAAACAGAGAACTAAAAATTGTCTACCTGCGTATAGTTTTGCAAGGTACTACCTTATATTCTCTGATTTTTTAAATAATGTGACATTTAAGTCATATATTCATTTGGAATTTATTGTGGTAAGTGGCATAAGACATTGGTCTAAACCCAATTTCATCCAACATCATTTTCAGTTTTCTTAGCACTTTTTGTTGAATTAGAAATCCTTACTTCCATAGTTGGTATCTTTGGTTTATCAAATACTAGATGACTCTGTTCTATTACTTTGGGGTCTTGCTTTTCTAGTCTGATCAACTGATCAATTTTTCTAACTTTGATCTGGACAAAATAGTTTTACTAGTTACTGCTTTATCACCTAGTTTGAGATGTGGTGATGTTAGACATATTCATTCCTTCCCCCCCGCCCCCGCCGCCATCAATTTTGTTGAAATTCTTGATCTTTTATTTTGTCCAGATGTAGTTTGTTATGATTTTATCTAAGCCTATAAAGTAAATCTCTTAGTAGTTTGGCACTAAATCTGTAAGGTAATTTAGTTATTTATTATTATTGTTGTAGTCCAACCTTAAACAATGAATATTTTTCCAATTTCTTGTATTCTTTTATTAATGTAAAGTGTGTTATAGTACTATAAGTTTTGAGTATATATTGGTGGGAGGGTTCCCAATATTTTGTGCATCTTATGGTTTTGCATGGAATTTTTCCTATTTCTTACTAGGTTTTGTTAGTAATATATCTAAAGATTGATTTTGTGTATCTATTTTATATCCCACTACTTTACTAAAATTACTGCTTGTTTCAATTATTTCTTTCATTGCATATCTAAGATTCTCAATAAACTATGATATCTTCCAGTAAAAATATTTTGAAGTTATCTTTGCCAATGCTCATTCCTTTAACTTATTTTTTTCTTATACTAGCTATCATTTCTAAACTTTATCAAATAATAATAGTAACCATGGACATCTTGTTTCTCCATTATAATTAATGTTATTTCTTGATTTTAAGTAGCATTTCCAAAATAAATGAGTGTTGCATTTTGTCAAACCTTTTATCCACTAATTAACAATAACATTAATAATGTTATTATTATATATATAATATATATTATACATAATGTTATAATATATATTATATATAATAACATTAACAATAAAAATTAAAAATTTTATTGTTTTTGTTATTAATATGGTTGGTTATGTTTACAGTTTCTTTGATATTTAGCTAACCCTATGTTTCTGGTATACATCTTATCTAGTCATAACGAGTGATCTTTTTTATATATTTCCAATGGTCTTTTCAATACACTGCACCCATAGAATGATTAAACAACACTCAAAGATGAGTAAGATGATGTCAGTAATAAATTCGTTTCCTATATACTAAAAGAATTCTTAGAGTGCATGAGAAACAAGATCAAAAATCATTCATCTAGAACTTGAAAGGACCTTATAAGACACAGTACAACCCCTTCATTTTACAGATGAGGAAACTGGGGCTCAAGTAGGTTAAGTGAGCCCAAAGTTGTACTCGTAAGCATCAGAGAAAGGATTTGAATGCAGTTCCTCTGAATCCAGAGTAGGTTCTTGTCCCATGGTATCTGTTACCTCCTCAAGAGAAAAGATGGAAATATTTAAGGCAGGAAAAGATTAAAGTATTCAGAACTTGAGAATTCAGTATCATAATGATTAATGTTATCTTTGGACCCTAAGCCCAGCACTCTAGACATTCTGCCTCTGCATTAAATGTGAAATTCTCAAAATAAAACTATGGGTCAATCACTCTCTGATTTAGCCTTCAGATTTTCATACCAAGTATTCAGTCCCTGGTAGCTTGCCTCCTATTATCCTTTGCTTCCCATTATTCCTGACCTCACCTCTTATCCCTGAGAGCCTGCACTGGTAATGAAAATGGAGATAGTGATTTTCTGTGGACCTGATGATCAGAAATGATTTTTCTGGACACTTTTGGCTGCTGGGGACAGGGCTGATTTTGTAGGTTAACCTTCTGTCTAGCATACTTATTTAAAGTTTCCTGAATACTAGTCCCACTTATGTTTGTCTGGAAGTTTTGGGGAACTTGTCCTTTTATGAGAATCCTTTGCAAGTCCTTAGCAGTTCTAATTTGCATTGTGCCTGCAAATGGGAAATTATGATGTAGAGGTTTATATTCCATTAGGCAGAAATAAGAGGATAATAGAAAAACAAATATACACAATCATGGACACCTAATTTTTTTTTCTGGTTTGGGTAAGCAAAGTCAAAACCGAGTAATGCAAATTGGTAAAGGAAGAAAATCAAAAAATCAACATGGCATTCTATAGAAATAACTTCATTGCAGAAACTCTTTGAAACATTTATTCCTATTAATGAAGTTCAAGATCATTTTAATTTAGGAATATCATCATTCAATTCTGGCTTTCCCACATTGCCCTTTTGCCTAATTTTACTAATTCCTTCTAAGCTCTTTTTTTAAAAAAATCTGGAGCAGGGTATCAAATTTACTCTGTGGTTCTTGGGTGATTAACCACTTTACATCAATAAGGCCATACCTCTCTCTACAGTAGGGGAAGTTTCTGAGCTTCTAATGTGCACGAGATAGATGGTTGTCATTGCTAGGAAGGCTCAATCTTTGAATATTAGAAAGTTGTGGTAAGACAATAGTTTTGTTTTCAGCTATTTCTCATTTAGTAATTGAGATTAAAGGGCAATCCCTAGGTGTGTGTGGGGGGAAGACTTTAGTTTCTTTTATCATTAGAAGTAAGAGATGAAACCTCATGGTTTAAATTAGGAAGAAGCTCTTGGACTTTCAGAGTTGATCATTTGTTTTTAAATGTTTTAAATCTCAGAATGTGGAGAATGGTACTGGACACATACTCAAAGCTCAGTCATATTGGGATGCATAAGAGAAGAAACATTCCATTCTTTGTTTTTCTATAAATTTCACAAATATTAGAAATGAATAATTTAAAGGCTTCATAAGCAGGTGACATGGTAAAGTGATCTTACATTGAATTCAATGCTCATTCTTAAGAGCTGGTGACTCTCAGATCTGCTTATCTAACCCTAGCCTCTTTGCCGACCTCCAGTCTCATCTCTTCAGCTGTCTATTAGACATCTCAAACAGGATGTCTTGTAGACATTTCAAACTAAACAAGTCTAAAACTGAACTTATTATCTTTTCCCCTAATTCCCTAACCTTCCAACCTTCTCTATTCCTGTCAAAGGTAGGATTGCAGCCTATGTGTCATCCTCAGCTCCTAACTCTCAAGCCCCATAGCCAATCTGTTGCCAAGTTCTGTCTATTTCAGCTTTATAATATTTCTCATGTGCTCCCTACTCTCCTCTGACACTTCCACCACCCTGGTGCTTCACCTTAGACTTAAAACTATTGTAATCGCTTACTCGGTTTACCTGATACAAGTCTGTGCCACTTCATTCCATTTTGTACTTAGCCATCAACGTGATATTCCTAAAGCATAGGTCTAAACACATCATCCTCCCTACTAAATAAACTCTAGTGGATTCCCATCACCTCCAAAATCAAATGTATACAATCTTCTGGTATTCAAAAGCTTTTCATAACCTGTACACACATACCCCGCCTTTCCATTCTTCTTACACCTTATACCCTTCCTCACATACTCAGATCTAGTGACACTGGCCTTGCTGTTCCTCAAACCTAACAGTTTATCTCCAGATCGCCTAGCTGAAATCTTCCATTCTAGAAGGAGCTTTTCCTGATTCACTTGTTAATTCTTGTGCCTTCCCTTAGTTGATTATCTCTGATGTATCCTATATATAGCTTGTTTGTACATAGTTGTTTGCATTTTGTCTCCTTCTCTCATTAGACTGTGAGCTCCTTGAGAACAGAGGCTGGTTTTTGTTGTTGTTATTGTTGTTGTTGTTTAACTTTCTTGTATCCCCAATGCTTAGTACAGTGCCTGGCACATAGTAGATGCTGAATATTTATTGATGTTCCAAAGATATATTTTCTATCAAAATCCCAGAGATATCATTCCCTTTCCCTTCACAATGAAAAGATTTCTTCATTGAACAAATAAACGTTTTGGGCAAGTAATCTCTGTGTGTGTGTGTGTGTGTGTGTGTGTGTGTGTGTGTGTGTGTGTGTAACTCATTCAAAAGGAATTAAATCAAATGCTTGTTTTTATCCCTTTGTCCCAAAGCTTTCTGGTACGCATTTAAAATTGACTTTTAGTATGATAGTAACTTCAGTGAAGATTAGCAATTCCTAATATCTGGGGGAGGGGAAGATTCTTATTTTTTTTTTAAATGGTTTCTGGACAAAAGTCCAATGTAGATCTAAGAAGAGAGGCAGGGTTGTATACTGGAAAGAGTGCCAATTAAAGAAATTGGTAGACTTGGGTTCTAATCCTAATTCTACTAAATCTCATTGACGTCCTACAAATTACTTCACTTCTCTGAGCCTCAATTTCTTCATTTGTAAAATGAAGGGATTAGTCAAAATGATCTCTAAGAGTAGTGAGCATGTGAATTTAATTATATTAGTCATTCTCCAAAATTTATAGCATCTATATCTATCATTCACCATTATGAAAAAACAGAAATATTATTTTAAAAAAAACCTTTTTAATTGAAACAGAAATAGGAATCTGATTTAACAGCTAGACAACTTATAGTATAGGAACCCCTTTCACCAATAATAATAATTTGCTTTCATATAGTGCTTTATGGATTACAAAGCACTTTACAAATATCATCTCATTTTATACTCACAACAACCCTGGGGGGTATGTATGATTATTGTTGCCTTTTTACAGATGAGGAAATAGGCAAACAGAGGTTAAGTGACTTGCCCAGGGTCACACATTTAATAAGTGTCTGAGCTGGGATTTGAATCTAGGACTTTTTAATTCACAATACATCATCCACTAAGTCATGTTGCCTCTTAATAATCTCCTGGTAAAGCCATAATCATTATTAAATGAAATTACTTTTAAATTTTGTTATGTACTTCTTGAGGCCTGGGATTTGCTTTTCTGCTTATTTGATAACCCCCTACAGATGAAGCAATTACATTCTTACCAATGTTATTGATGGTGTCTATATACAACCTTATTGATCAGGTATGATATAAATGGAGAATTGTGAATTAATAATATCATTAATTGCTTGGGTGATGAATAAGTGAGAAATCAGTTCTAGTATGGTAAAAAGTTAAATGCTTTTGTGTTCCAACAGGAAATATGGGATGTATAAAATCAAAAAGAAAAGACAATTCAACTCACGATGGAATAGATTTGAAGACCGAACCAGTACGTAATACTGACCGAACTATTTATGTGAGAGATCCAACGTCCAATAAACAGCAAAGGCCAGTAAGTAGATAGTCTCAGGGGAGAATTCCAAGAGCAAGATCCAAGCATGGCTGGCATAATTAAAATTCAATTGAGAACATATGCATGTATCACGATTGACTGGTTCTCAAATAATTTGTTTTTTTTTTTTTAATTCAACCATTCTAAAGGCATGTAAACAACTTTGTGGATACCTGGCCGTTTATTGCGTAATGATTATTTTGTGTTCTTTATATTGAGAAAATTATTTTTATATCACTGGTGTCAAGGAAAATTTCAAACTCAAGAATGAATCTACTATTCTATAAAGGAAAAAAAGTTTATATTAGAATATGTAGTGAGATTAGCACAGTGTCCTTAAATGCAAACTACAACAAAGAATACATCTAAAATATTACCTTCCAACTCTTCTTTCCTTCCGATCTTTTCCTTGTATTCTCCCACCCATCCAAGCTAATCAAGGAAAGAAATACCTTAATTTTTAGTACAGTGAAGAACATTGTAGTTCCTTTCTTTATAATGAATTTTTAAAAAATTTATTCATTCTTAGGTACTTGCCCTAGGCAAGTTTTTACAACAGTAGAATCGGTAATGTTTTATTTTCATTCATTCCAGGAAGGCCTTGGCTAACAAATTTACATTTCTTGGGGAAGAAAAAAAATTGAATAATAGTGACCTTAAATGTACTTGATATTAAACCTCCTGTATCCTCCCCTTTATATCCTTTCCCCAAAAAATCAGTCACATACTCTTTCATAGCATGGTTTAATAGGATCATCCAGTACCTAGCCTCTAAGAACATTTTAAACAATATCTCTATACAGTATAAAATATTTTAAAGCACTATACCATTTCTGTAGTTTCCTGTCTCCTACAATCAATATATAAAAAATGTAAACTTTTTTTTAGTCAGCAATTCTTCAGATACCAAACATATAAAGGAGTTTTTTGAGAATTTATGAGTTAGAGGAAGGGTTTTTTTGAAAAGAAGGTTAAAAGTGACTGAATTGAGATGTGGTGGGAGATGAGAGAGTACAAAAATTAAACAATTGCATGTCTGAGTTTTTCAAAAATTGTATTATTTCTTGTATGAGTAAACATCTCAGACTTATCAGGGAATTAGATTTGCAACAGAAAAATAATTTTCTTTATAAATAGAAAGCCAAGGAAATATAGGGAGGAAAGTGAATGATTCTTATTTCTCTCATGAGATGCTAAAGCTCCCATGCAAAATCAAATTCCTCTTCCCTAGCACAGTTCACCATAAATTTAATCTGTTTTAAATCAAGTGCTTTTTAATTTCAAGTGTGGAAAATGTTTTCATTTTCAGTCTTGTTGGACAACAAATAATAGGTGATGGAGAATATTAAAATGTGCTTAATTTAATTTTTTAAATAGGAAGAAACAACATACTTCACTTTATTAAAAGTTTTATTTTCAGTAACAAAGAGGTAAAAAAAAAATCACTTGATTTAGAAATCAGAAGTAGCTAAATATTGTTGAAAATTTATTTTCCATAATGTATAATGCAGTATTGTATTTTAGTTGGCACCTTTGGCTATGTGGGTAAAGATCATGATTTCTATTCTTTCATTATCAGTTAGCTTTGCCGTGATTGATGGCCAGCGCAGTTACTTAGAAGCTAGACCAATTATTATGAAAATACATGACATTGGTCATAAAAGGAAATGGACAAAAGCATCAATGAATACTAAAAATTGTTAGCCACAACTGGAAGGACAATTTTTTTTAAAAAGGCACATTATGTCATGGGACAGCATGGTATCAAAGAGAGCGTTTTAGACTTGGGGTCCTGGGTTTGAATCTAACCTCTGACATTTATTGTACAATTAACACAAATCACTTAACCTCTCTGAGCCTAGGTTTCCTAATCTGTAAAATGGCAATAATAACTGGAGACCTACTTTATAAGGTTATTGAGAGAATCAAGTGAGATGATAAATGTAAAGACTTCATAACTTTTTAAGTACTGTATATACATGTTATGCTGTGATTACTAAAAATAGTGTCAAAAATAATGTCAAAAGCTAATAATGTGTATTACATGAAAGATGTCTCATTTTTAAAGTATAAATTAATGACCTATTTGAAAACCATTTAAAGAGGCAAACTCGATAATAATGGCTGGATGATATGATTTGCTACTCTCAAGATTTTAGTCCTGTTTTTAGTCTTTGGATTATTTTCTCTAAGTCTTATATAACAAACATTATATTAATTCTACAAATCTTAGTGATCAAGAAATTAAGTATAAAATAGATTCAAAATGATAAAGTATACTTGAAGCTAAATTAAATATTATAGGCAGGTTAAAAAAAAATCCCTTGGCATTCATAATAGAATTCCATCAGCCTGGTGATATCTATGATAGGTTTTTTTTTTAACATGGTCTACACTTTGTGCCATTTATGTTAAATCACTTTAATCAGATGATCAATGGAGTAAAAAAAAATTGGAGGATTTGTGATCATTTTACATTCATTCTATCTATCTTTCAAGAAGTACTGGGCGCTTCCTGAGTCATTGTACCACCTTTGTGGGACAAGAGAATATATCATCAGAATTTACAGTGACTAGGTACATATTCCTTCTCTTCCCTGTGTTCCACCCTCTTTGTTTCCATCCAAAGAAAATCAAAACAACCTAGAGAATATACCACTGCTACCAGTGATGGGTAAGAGTTGGTCATGAAACATTTCTCTTTGAGTTCTTGACACCACAAGAAGGTGGTTTCCCATTGGTGAAAGCCTCCATTTGGCACTTTATCCCCTCACCTCTCAGTTTCCCATACACCTCTCCTTGATCCTGCCCAATCCCGTGAGCTATTCCTGTGCATTACTTTTCAGAATTTCTTCTTGCATTTTTCTCTCCTTTCTTATTTATGGAAGCATCAAACTCACATCCCAGTTGCCACTGTTAGCATTAAAGGCATTATATGGAACACAGATATGACCCAGAAAAACTATTACTGTGCAGAGATGCTTAACACATATTCTCTTTGTAGGTGCTCAGTCCAGATTCTCAACTTTTACCAGGACAAAGGTTTCAAAAGAAAGGTATGTTTTCATCAGAACATCCATGTGTTTTTAAAACACTTTCAGATCCTTTGTAAAGTAACTTCCCCTTAGCTTTTGTATATGCCCTAGGCAGTTGTAATTAATGATATTTATTTCTTTCTTCATGTATATTTTTTTTGTATTTTCTGTGGATTCTTGTGGACTGTCCACTCCTTGATCCTCCAAGGGCAGGAGCCATGTGTCTTATTCCCTTAAAAATACCTGTCTATAGTTCCCAACTTAGTGTTCTGCACAGAATGGGCACTTGATCAGTGTTTCTGAGGGTTTATCTTTTAGGTGTTTTCACTTGAGTTATTCATTAACAGATTCTGAAGAGCAAGGGACTGTGGTAATAGCCTTATATCCCTATGATGGCCTTCACCCTGATGATTTATCCTTCAAGAAAGGAGAAAAATTGAAAATCATTGAAGAGTAAGTATATCCACATTGCAACTTCTGGCTTTTGATTCCCAAACCCATCCAAATCTTATAGACCTGTCCATTTTATCCACAGCTGTTACCTTCTAGTAACCCAGTGTTAACCTGATCCTTGTCATGTGAAAGTGAAACTTCACAACTTTGCTACTGGTACAATTTGGTGCTTAGATAGGGCAAGGTCAAAATAACTACTTTTGCCTTTTAAGTTTGGCTGCTAGAACACTCTACTGGCTAGTCTCACTTTGTAGAAAAATGTATTTGTTTTTGGCCTGTTTTACAACTTCAGGAATTTTTTGTGTCTAAGTAGGCCCCAAGCACTGTTAAGGATGCTGCTTTTTTACTTTAAAAAATTAATTTGGTTTTGTGAGTCTAAAGAACGTAAGACTCTAAAAGCAACTACTTTTATTTGTGAAGACCATACTCAGCATTAATATTATATATTTGCTATATACACAGTATCTCATTTTCCACATTATTTCCCTAACCTCTTCTTCTATTTTATCTCATTTACTTAGTTAGAAGACTAACTTGAGAATAAGACATTCTACATGTTTTAATCTTAGCTATCTCTAGCACATACCAACATGCTTTGAATACATATGTTATCATTTCAAGTATTGAGTAGATTTGAGGAGGGAAAACTATAAACATCCTCATGTGTATTGTGATTAAAGACTTCTTTTCCTACCCTGTAGTGGCATCAAGGAATTTGAGGAGTAGGCATTTTGTACTTCTAAACGATTTTGGAGAGCAGGCAAATGACGTAACTTAATTATCTTTTCATTTCCCCTCACACAGACGCACATAACATATGCTTTACTCTATATATACCTTCTTTGTAAAAACTGGAGAATGAGGAAATGACTCATTACATTGTAATTTTTTTATTCAAAATTTTTCCATAATGAATATTGCTATAGAAACCAGGTAATTTAATAAGAGAGTTAATATAACATGGAAGGGTGACATTTGCTCACTTGTCTCATTTTCCTTTTCTTCTTAATTTTGTCACAAGAATAGTGATACATCTCTCTTAGGTGAATTGAGATGAATAACTGATTTATAGCTGAATAGAAATATATATGTGTGTATGTACATACACATAAGTATTTATGTTTCTAAAGTATGGTAACATGATCTATTAAAAGTGCTTTGTGTAACACTAAACAAAGTGACCCACTTTTGGGATTGCGAGTTAGTGCTCAATATATACTCCATACTCAACCTATGTTTGGGCTCAAGAAAGAGGAGAGTGATGTTTGCACTCAAATCTTGGAGTTCTAGGTTCAATTTACCAAAAGAGAACAATAACCAGTTCTTGACTTATTGATATTAACATCCTTTTATATGTATTTTTGTTTCAGGCATGGAGAATGGTGGAAAGCTAGATCTCTTTTAACCAAAAAAGAAGGCTTCATTCCCAGCAATTATGTAGCAAAAGTCAACACTTTGGAAACAGAAGAGTAAGTTCTTCCAAAATTTCATATAACTTATGCACTTCCTGTTGTTGTATTTTTACCTTATTTATGCCATTGCTTCCCGAGGAAATACCATCTCCAAACTTTTTCACATTTCCTTTTCAGATGGTTCTTTAAAGATATAACCCGGAAAGATGCTGAAAGACAGCTTTTGGCTCCAGGGAATAGTGCAGGATCATTTCTTATCCGAGAAAGTGAAACATTAAAAGGTGGGACACATTTATTTTGTTTTACAAAATATTATTCCTGAAGCAATTTACTGAAACTATTTTTGAAGAATAAGTCAACAGATAGCAAAAGCTTAAGGCTTTAAGATTTGGGACATTATAGATATAGTAGCATTTTACGTTGTTACTCTGAGGACAGAAATACATTTTTTGGACCAGATCAATGTGGGCTTGTTTTGCTTAACTGTGCATTTTGGTTCCAAGAGAAGGTTTAAAATAGGGGAGGGAGGAGGGATAGAGAATTGGTGTGGAGAAGAGGGCTAATGATGGTGGTACCAAAAAAATGTGTCAGTAATACATTTAAAGATGCACAGAAGAAAAGAGAAAGAGGTTCAGAAGGAAAGCAAGGAGACAAGAGGAGACAAGCAGGAGAACTTTGAAACTAATGTGCTGAATTTATTATATGACTTTAAAAACCAGCTGTAAATGATGGAGATTTGATTACTCATGTGCAATCGTCTTTGCTCTTCTTGTATAAGGAAATGCTTGTATTTACCGGTATTTGTCAAGTTCAGAATTACAAAAAAAAAAGTATTTTTTAAATGGTTACTTGTGCTATAAAAATAATTGTGTACACTATTACAATAAAGGCCATTTTTATAAAATGATCGTTTCTTACAATATGTAAGGCTTTGAAATATTTTTCAAACATTCAAACATTTGTAAAGGTAAGTAGGTGGCACAACGGATAGAGTGCTGGGACTGGAGTCAGGAAGAAGTGAGTTCAAATCCAGCATTAGACACTTATTAGCTGTGTGACCCTGGACAAGTCACTTAACCACTGTTTGCCTCAGTTTCCTCATCTGTAAAATGGGAATAATAATAGCATCTACTTTCAAGGTTAATGTGGGAACCAAATGAGATAATAAAGGGCTTAGTATAATACCTGTTGCATAGTAAGTACTATATAAACGTTAACTATTATTTTTTCTTTTTTTATTAATTTATTTTAATTTATCAACAATCACTTCCACAAGCTTTTGAGTTTTACATTTTTCTTTCTTTCCCTTCCCACCTCCCTCCCCAAGATGGCATGCAATCTGATATAGGATGTATATATGTATATATTTATACTATATATGTATATATATATATATATACACACATGTATATTCCTATTAAACATATTTTCATATTAGTGATGTTGTAAGGAAGAATTAGAACTAATAGGAAGAACCATAAGAAAGAGAGAAAACAAAACAAAACAGAAGAAAAAATAGCAAATAGTATGCTTCGATCTGCATTGAAACTCCATAGTTCTTTCTTTGGATGTGGATAGCATTTTCCATCATGAGACCTTTGGAGATCTCTTAGATCCTTGCATTGCTGAGAAGGGCAAAGTCTATCAGTGTTAGTCATTGCACAATGTGGCTGTTACTGTGTACAATGTTCTCCTGGTTCTGCTCACTTCACTCAGCATCACACCATACAAGTCTTTCCAGGTTTTTCTGAAGTTCGCCTGCTCATCATTTCTTGCAGCACAATAGCATTCCATTACATTCATATACCACAACTTGTTCAGCCATTCCCCAATTGATGTGCATTCCCTTAATTTCCAATTCTTTGCCACCACAAAAAAAGCTGCTATAAATATTTTTGTACATGTGGGTCCTTTCCCCATTTTTATGATCTCTTTGGGATACAACCCTAGAAGTGCTATTGCTGGGTCAAAGGGTATGCACATTTTTGTAGCCCTTTGGGTATAGTTCCAAATTGCTCTTCAAAATGGTTGGATCATTTTACAACTCCACCAACAATGCATTAGTGTTCCAGTTTTCCCACATCTTCTCCAACATTTATCATTTTCCCGTTTTGTTATGCTGGCCAATCTGATAGGTGTGATGTGGTACCTCAGAGTTGTTTTGATTCCCATTTTTCTAATCAATAGTGATTTAGAGCATTATAAAATATTATAATATTTTAAATATAATAAATATATAAACATAAATATAATATAAAATATAATACAATAATACAATATATTAGACATTATAAAATATTTAGGAATCAACCTACCCAAACAAACCCAGGAACTATATGAACACAATTACAAAATGCTTTCCACACAAATAAAGTCAGATCTAAATAACTGGAAAAACATCAGTTGCTCATGGGTAGGCTGAGCTAATATAATAAAAATGAAAATTCTACCTAAACTAATTTACTTATTCAGTGCCATACTAATCAAACTATCAAAAATTATTTTATAGAGCTAGAAAGAATAATAACAAGATTCATCTGTAAGAAGAAAAGGTCCAGAATATCAAGAGAACTAATGAAAAGAAATGCAGGGGAAGGTGGCCTAGCTGTTCCAGATCTTAAATTGTATTATAAAACAGCAGTCATCAAAACTACTTGGTACTGGCTAAGAAATAGAGTGGTGGATCAGTGGAATAGGTTAGGTATGCAAGAAACAGTAGTCAATGACTATAGGAATATACTATTTGATAAACCCAAAGACCCCTAGCTTCTGGGATAAGAACTCACTATTTGAAAAAAAAACTCCTGGGAAAACTGGAAAAGAGTATGGCAGAAACTAGGCATAGACCAAAATCTCACACCATATATCAAAATAAAGTCAAAATGGGTTCATGATTTAGATATAAAGGCTGATACTATAAGCAAACTGGGAGAGCAAGGAATAGTTCACCTATCAGATTTATGGAGAACAGAAGAATTCATGACCAAACAGGAGATAGAGAACATTGCGAAATGCAAAATAGATAGTTTTGATTATATTAAATTGAAAAGTTTTTGCACAAACAAAGCCAATGCAACTAAGATTAGAAGGAAGGTAGAAAATTGGGAAAGAATTTTTACAACCAGTCTCTCTGATAAGGGCCTCATTTCTAATATATGTAGAGAATTAAGTCAAAGTTATAAGAATACAAGTCATTCCCCAGTTGATAAATGGTCAAAGGATATGAACAAGCAGTTCTCTTATGAAGAAATTAAAGCCATCTACAGTCAAATGTTAGCTATTATTAAAAGAAAATAAATCAAGAAGTTATATTTCCATTTATTTTAAAATTAAGTTTTTTTTTTTAAAGAAAAAGGCCATTATGAGAGAATGAGAATAGTATGTTAGGTAAATTTCTTTAAAAAAAGTTGATAATGCATACTAAATATTGTATAATAATATTTGATAATACATATTAAAATATTCAATAAGAATATTTAAAATATCTAGACCTGGGGCAGCTAGGTGGCACAGTACATAGAGCACCAGCCCTGGAGTCAGGAGGATCTGAGTTCAAATGTGGCCTCAGACACATAACACTTACTAGCTGTGTGACTCTAGGCAAGTCACTTAACCTCGATTGCCTTGCCAAAAAAATTTAAAAATAAAAAAAATTCTAGACCTTAAAATTTGATGATTGGTAGGAAACAGTTTTGCTTATGCTAAGAAATAGGCTAAATTCTCCAAACCCTTTGACCTAGAGAGCCCACTACTAGGCAAATACTTTGAAGAAGTCAAAGGTTAAAAAAAAGCCCAATATGCATATGAAAATATCATACAGCACTTTTTAATAGAAAAGAACTAGAAGCGAAGCAGGTACTCACAGACTAGGAAGTAGCAAAACATGTTGGGAGACATAAATGTAATACAATAATACTTTGCTCTAAGAAAAAAATGAATATGATGACTACACAGAAGTATGGAAAGACATAAGAATGGTCTAAGGTGAAGTAAGCAGAACCAGGTAAACAATGTGTACAATGACTACACTGATGCAATTGGAAAAAAAAACAACCACAATAACAATCAAAACTGAATCCCATGGAATAATAATAACTAAGATGTGCTCCAGAGAACATACACGAGAGGCATTTCCCCCAGCTTCTCTGCAAAGACAGGAGAACTATGAGTGTGAGACACTGAATATAATGTCAGACTTTCTTTTTGATGTGTTAGTTATTTTAATGAACTGGGTTTTTAAAAATTCTTTATGACTTTAAGGAGAGAAAGAAGGGGGAGTATATTGGATAAAATATATGATGTAAAGATAAAAGGTCAATACAGTGTCATTTTTTAAAAGGGTAAGTACGAAAAGTTTTAAACTTAGTTTATATTTATCATATTTAATAACATTCATTTTCTATAATGTAAAATAAAATGAAAATCTATAACGACTCTTTAACCTAACTAAAGTCATTGCTTTATTTTTCCATAGGAAGTTTCTCTCTTTCTGTCCGAGATTATGACCCACTGCATGGTGATGTTATTAAGCACTACAAAATTAGAAGTCTGGACAATGGAGGTTATTACATATCTCCGAGAGTCACTTTTTCCTCTATCAGTGACATGATTAAGCATTATCAAAGTAAGGCCAACAAATACTATAACATGCATTTTTAATAGCATAAAATGCTTTTTTATTTTTAAATCTTTAGCTAGTTGTCTTTAAAAAAAGCAAATATTTCTTCAGATCTAATGATCTTGATGATCTAGAAGTATCTTGGGGTACAAATACCCATCAATTAGCATCCTGGATATTTCTATCAATAAGAAATACTAATGTTTACACATTGTACTGTCCTAATTCAGTGATCAGAAAGAGACACAAGTTGATTGAGTTTTATGTAAAGGACTCTTTTCCTGGGAGGCATTAGGAGGAGTTTTAAGATTGTCTTTTAAAAGAAAAAAGATAGAAATGAACATATATTCTGTACTATTGGGGTTCATCATTGTGGTACCCACTGTGTGCTCCCTATTTTTGGTGAGGACACAACTGTCTAATCACTTAGCTTCACAATCTCATCTTCCTCATCTCACTGTCTCTTCAGTTGCTGAGTGTTGTCCATTCTAATTCCACCACATCTCTTGAATCTATCTTCTTCATTCTACTCACTAAGCCACCATCCTACTTCAGGGCTTAATCACCAGTCCCCCGAATTATTATAGTAGTCTCCTAATTGGCTCTTTGTAGCTACCCTCTCTTCTCCAGCCCATTCTTGCCATAGCTGTCAGAGTTCTTCTGCACAGTTCTGATCATGTCATTTCCCTACCTCAAAAGCTCTTGTGGCTTCCTATTGCCTAGAGGATAAAACCCAAACTCTTCAGCTTGGCATTGAAAACCTGTCCTAATTATGCTTCAGCCTGTTCTTTTCAGATTTACTATATAGTATTTTCCTCCACTCATTCTGAAGTCCAGCCAAATTGGCCTCCTCCTACATCTTCCCATACAACATTCCATTTCCCATGTCTGTCCCTTGGTGCAGGCTCTTCCCTTGGACTAGAATGTGCTCCCTCCCCACCCCCACCTTCTTTGTTTATGCACTGCAACCTGCTGATACCCACTATGTGCCTTTCCATTTCCTCCTACTTGGTAGTCAGTTTTAGTTCTCTGGAAACTGCAGTTTTCCATGAATGAGAGCCATATAACATCAATGGAATGTTGATATTAAAGAAGATGTGCCTTTGTTTTAGGAAGAAGTTGGGGGTCTTGAAAGATGGTTTGCACTTTTCTAAAAGTAATCAAAAGTGTTTCCTTCTCCTCCTGTTTAATTCTGGGCTTAATTCTTTGGTTTTTTTCAGTGTTTGTCATACACACACATAGAGTGTCAATTTCTATAGGTATTCCAGCTAACTATTTGTCATATTCTGGACAATAAATATTCTTCATTGTTCTTTTTTCCTGTTTGGAAGCTTAGGCTGTACCCCTTTGAATGATTCCTTATTCCATTCAGCAGTTTCTGCCAAATACACATGGCATTCGCACATATGCATACAAATACCCCCCCACACACACACAAACATAGCAAAACAAAATAAAATTAGGCTATCAAATAAAATTATCTTCAAACAATAACAAGAAGAATAATCCTGTCTTTTCATTTAGAAATGTCCCAAATTAATATCTATTTCAAGGGAAACCCTATAATTATTTATCAACTAGGGCAGATCTGAGGTAAACACTTTTAGTCTAAAATATAGAATTTCTGTATATGATGCAATGCAAAATACTATTTTAATGATTTTTTTTCTTTAAAATTTAGAGCAGCCGGATGGTTTGTGCAGAAGGCTTGAGAAGCCATGTATTTGTCCAAAACCACAAAAACCATGGGATAAAGATGCTTGGGAAATTCCACGTGAATCAATTAAGCTAGTAAAGAAGCTTGGAGCAGGACAATTTGGAGAAGTCTGGATGGGTGAGTGGTCACCAGATCATATTCATATTTCCCCCACTTGTAGATTCGATTATTTGGAATGTTAAAAATGTAACCAGAGAATAAGAATAACAGCAGTTTCTTTGTATCTTTCTTAGCATGTGTAACAATACAAAATATTAAGTAGTATCAGTTGCCTTCAGTTGCCTTCTCTTCACCTGGAGAAGATAAGAAATAGTCTGGCAAATATATCTTTTTTCCTTCTTTAGTCGATAACATACAGGGACAAGAATGGGTCCTATCTTGTATCTATTTCCCCATTGAACAGTTTCCCTTTTGAATGGTCATTTAAAAGAGAGAAAGAGGAAATTTTGTTCTTGACTGTTTTGCTACAGATTTTGAATGACCACTTTTCCCTATGCTAGATGAACTGGATAAATATATAAAGGTCAGGAAATGTATTTCTATCTCATAAAATGGATTCAGAGCAGGTTTTATACGTACTAAAGTAGGAGTACATGGAATATTTGAGGAGCACTAGCACTGAGGCTGAGGGAGGCTTAAGTAAGTGATTGGTCAGTGATCATACAGGGAGTGAATGAAAGAAGTAGAATTCTGCCATTAGTAGACTTCATTATTCTGCCTTAATCATTTCTATCTCCCTTTAATACTTTTTAAAATAAAAATACTGAAGGGATACAGCAACGTTCACACATGAAGACTTGAAACTTTGAGAATTTTTTGGATCACTTTAGGTTTCTAACAGAGAAGATTTTGGGGAGTATAATGTCCTGGGTACCTGAAGAGAAGGAACATGAAATAGAAAAAGGAGGTTATGAAGTCACAAAGACAAATTTTACCTGCTTTGAAGTTTTCTTTTGAAAAAAAAAAGAGGACTAATTCTAAAATAAGAGTCTCCTACTACATCACTACCACTTACTTTAGGTAGTTCCATTGCCACCTACCATGGGGATCTATGAGGAGTGATTTTTCCTCCATTGACTGATCCCCTGGGATCAGTTTTACCAATTTCTCCTTCTCCTTCCTACTGTGTCCACTACAACACAGCCCACAGTCTGCAGTACAGAATTAATTTCAACAAATTTAATCCAGGAACTGTTTATTAAACAGCTGCTTTGTGGAAATTATCAAGCAAGGCACTGTGGGGGCTTAAGAGATGAACTTGTCATCATCCTCTTTTTTTTTTATATGAGGCAATTGGGGTTAAGTGACTTGCCCAGGGTCACACATCTAGTAAAGTATCAAGTGTCTGGTATGAGATTAGATTTGAACTCAGGTCCTCCTGACTCCAGGGTTGGTGCTCTATCCACTGCGCCACCTAGCTGCCCCCATCACCCTTCTCTTTACAGGGCTTATAATCAAGTAGGGAACGTAAGATACATTCACAATTAGCTCTAATTGTGGTTTGACAAGGCAGAATGTGGTGCATACTATGAGAGGTAGAAAGTTCTAAGGAAACATTGGGAAATAGGGAAATTACTTCTCACCAGTAAGATAAAGACAAAGAACCAGGAAAAGCACAGACCATGCTTTGGGAATGATGAGTAGTCGTTCTTGGTTAGAGAATAAGGTTTATAAATAACAGATAATGATATGCCTAGAACAAATCTAATATTTATTAGACTTGAGAAAATTTATAAACATACAATCTCACCTTATTCAGTTAACTCCAATGAGATTAGATAGGGAGAAATACAAAGAGTTAGATAAGTTGCTTTAGGTTTGGTATAGGCTTAAATCATTAGTCTTTTCTAGGCATTCCCATTTTTGTCTCTCCTTGTAGGCAGCAGATAACCTTGGGATTACTGAACTTTCTTGTCAGTCCACCCCAGTTTTGTTTACATACATTAGATTGTATTATCTTTCTCTAAGATTCCTAGGAGAAGCAATGGTAATAAAAACAGCTAACATATGTAGCCTTATGCTTTGCATAGATGGTTGTTTGATTCTCACAACCAGAATATATGGCTGGTATTATGCTCATTTTACAGATGAGGAAACTGAAAGCAAAGGAAAGAGAAATTGAGTGACTTGGTCACGATCACATCACATATTTAGGGAGTATCAGAAGTACGATTCAAACCCCAGGTCTTTCTCTTTTTTATATTTTATTTTTATTTTCAATCTCTCTCTCTCTCTACTATTCTACCTATTGAGAAATAAAGATATGATACCCATTATACATATGAAATCATGCAAAAGATATTTCTACATTAGCCATGTTCCAAAAAAAGCAAAAAAAAATTTAAAAAGAGAAAAAATTTGTTTCAATATGTACTCTGAGTCTATCAGTTCTCTCTCTGGAGGTGGATAGCATTTTTCATCAAGTCCTTTGGAGTTATGGTGGAACATTGCAATGATCAGAGTTATAAGTCTTTCACAGCTGATTATCTTTACAATGTTACTGTTACTGTGTACGTTATTCCCCTGGTTCTACTCATTCATTTTGCTTCAGTTCCTGTAAGTCTTCCCAGGCTTTTCTGACACCATCCCTTTCATCATTTCTTACAGCACAATAGTATTACATCACATTCATATACCACAATATGTCCAGTCATTCCTCAATTGATGGATGCCCCCTTCAGTTTCTAATTTATTGCTGCCACAAAAAGAACCACCATAAACATTTTTGTCCACACGGATCCTTTTCCTTTTTCCTTGATCTCTTTGTGGCATAGACTAGTGATGGTATTGCTGTGCCAAAGAGTACACACAGTTTTGTAGTGCTTTTGGCATAGTTTCAAATTGTTCTTCAGAATCATTGGACTAGCTCACAACTCTACCAACAGTGCATTAGTGTGCCTATTTTCCCATATATCCTCTAGCATTTATTATTTTCATTTTCTGTTACCTTAGCCAATCTGACACATGAGGTAATATTTCAGAGGTAGTTTAATTTGAATTTCTTAAATTATTCATGATTTAGAGAATTTTTTATGTAACTATTGATAGCTTTGATCTCTTCCTCTGAAAACTGCATATTCATATCCTTTGGCTACTTATTAATTGGGGAATGGCTCTTATTTTTATAAATTTGGCTTATAAATTTGATAATTTATCAGAGAAACTTGCTGTAAAATTTCCCCCATTTTCTTTCTTTTCTTCTAATTTTGGCTACGTTGGTTTTATTCCTGCAAAAAACTTTTAATTTTAAATAATAAAATTTTATCTATGTTGCCTCCCATGAATTTCTATATCTCTTGTTTGCAAACTTTGGTCTTTCTGGACTCCAAGTTCTGTATTGTTCCCATTTTGCATTGATGCCTTTGTACCTCAAGCTCCTCTTCCCCTTCCAACCTGCATGAGTTGCAGTTCTCTCTCAATGGGATTATGTCCCAAAATCCATATTGGATATGTGCTGAGGGGAAAGAAGAGTATGATTATCAGAGAAGAAAACAGTAAAAGGAAACTGAAGTACAATTTATAAAGTGATTTTTCTTTATTTTATTAGAGACCTAAAGATATTCAATATTGAAATCAGACTAAAAGCATGTAAAACTATGTAATTTTGCATGTCAGTTGGGTAGGAGTGCTGAAGAAGCTCAAGACCAGCCATCACTATTTAAAATAAGTAGCATCCAAATTCTGCCACTCATGGGGCATCTGGCTTTAGAGATGTTACTGTCAGCACTGTTGTCAAATGAAGCATCTAGGTCACTTACTGGGGAAAGGGAGGAGTTAGGGCTTAGAATTCCATGTACAGACTTTTTATCAGTCAGGAGGAACAAGTATCAGTGAGATCGTGGGTGTAAATGATGAAACAGCAAATCAGTTCTTAGGAAGCTCTTCCAATATGTAAGGTTAGCTGTTTAAGGGGGATATGAAAATGATTATCTCTCGCATTTTCCTCAAATTTTCTGTTAGGCTTTTAAGCAAGTACAAAAATACCACTCTTATGAACCCTATGATTGTTCTTAGAGATTCTAATTTGCTGGCCCAGCTCTTTCATTCTAAAGGTTCTGAATTGTTAGGGTTAAAGTTAATCCTCTCTCCCATCTCACACTATTCACATTGGTCTTTTTCACTTCCATAGATACTGCCTATGTTAAGGACTAACAATCTGCAACTCAGATTCCTTGGTCCTAACAAGGACCTGGACAACGTGTTTTCTTAATAGCTGTACTAACCCTTCCTGCCTAGTCCTTAACCTCTTATATTCAGAGAATCACAGAATGTCAGAGCTGTAAGGAACCTTAAAGATCGATGTTATCCAACCTATTTTTTTTAAACAGATGAAGAACCTGAGGCCATGATCACACAACTAATTAATGGAAAAGCTGAGAATTTAGCCCAAGTATCTTACCAAGCCAATCAATGTTCTCCCTACTACACTTCACTTATCAAATGGATTCTTCTGTGTGTACTTTTCAATGTATAGCGTGTTGAATGTAATGTGTGTGATACTTTAGGGATCTTTTAGCATTTTGTATTTTCTTCTCGGGCTCTTCTTCCTGTAAAGATTTCCTCAAAGTAGAGACCTTGATCCTTTTCTCTGTCTTGTCCTCTCCTCTAAACCCTCTGCCTTGGTGATTGATTTATCCAACAGCTTAAATCACAACCCCATGACATATGACTCCCAAACTTTTATCTTCCACCATGATTGATTGGGCATCTCCACCTACATGTCCTTCCTTTCAGTTATGCCTTAGGTTCATAAATATAGAATTTTAAGGGGATTTTAGAAATTGAGTCCCACTGTCCCATCTATCTCCATTTTACAGATGAAGAAACTTAAGAATTTTAAGTGCTTGCCTATGGTCACATAAATAATAAGCAAAAAAGGTGACATTTGCACCTAGGTCTCCTGACTTTAAAGCCAGTGCTTTTCCCATTCTACCATGTTAACCCCTCCTCATATCTCCTCCTTAAACCCCTAACCCTGCTTTTCTTACTGATTACCTCTTCTATTCAAGGTACTTCCTTTATGGCTTTCAGTCATTTAAACTGAGAGGCATAAAATAGGACTGAGTATTCCAATGTAAGTGATTGGAAGCTATAAATGTAATACCATTAAGAAATAAAAGGTTGACTTTAATTCTGTCTCCAAAACATGAGTCATAGGTCATATGGATCATAGATTTATGCTGGAAGTGGATCTTAGAGATCTTATAATTCAACCTCCCATTTTATAGATGAGGATACTGAGGCCCAGAGAAATAAAATGATTTGCCCAAGGTCATAGATAATAAATAGCAGAGATAGGGTTCTAACCATTGTCCTCTGAATATAAATGTGACATCCATTCTGCCATAACAAGCTTCCTCCTCTTGACCTCTTTTCCATTTTCATTGGTGCCTTCCTATTTTAAATACTTTTTACCTGATGTCTTAGTAGTTCCCTGATCTTCACGTTCATCCCACATACTGTTACCCAATTCATTTTCCTAATTTGTAGCTCTGGTCCTGTCACCCCACTGCTTCCTAAATCTTCAACAGTTGCTCCTGTTACCTGGCAAATGAAATTCAAACTCCTAAGCCTCACATTCATGCCCTCTGCAATGAATGTGACCTCAAATGAACTTTGTGAGTTTTTTTTCTCATATGACTCCCCTTCACATATGCCACACTCCAGCAGAATTTTCTCACAACCTATACTTTGCTACATCTATGTCTTATCATGCCCAACATCCGACATGTTCTCTTCTTGATGAAATCCTATCTATTCTTCAAGACCAGATCAAATGTCACCTGTTCAATGAAGCCCTTCCTGATTTTTTTAGGAGAGCATGATGTCTTTCCCTTCTGAAATCTCATAATATTTTCCCTTGTGCACAATCATATTCTATGTTATATCATAATTATGAATTTTAAGGTTCTATTCTGATGGAGATTATATTCTTGGTTCTTAAAGCCAGACAAAGTTCTACCAAACTGAAAAAATTTCAAGAACAGATCCAGTGTGTCTGAGGCCCAGCCTGGCCAAGTATTGCTAGTCAGCAAAAACAAAGTTTGGTGACCAGGTGATACATTTTTTGGTCCTGGAAACTGACCCAAAACAGACACAAATAGAAAATGGTTGACAGTAATAGTGGTAGCAAACAGGCAGAGGATATTAAGAATCACAAAGCTCTTAGTCTGAAAATATTAATTGGTATTGTCACTTTTAACGTGACCTTTGTCCAACCACGACTGAGTTAACATATTACTGGAGGAACTGAACCATAGCCATATTGCCATTCTTCCAATAAATGAAATGGAAAAAAAAAGATCAGCAAAGTGAAAGAATGACTTATAGTCTCTCCTTGGAGAGCTGCATAAAAGAGTTAACAGAGTTGGTTTCATCCCATGCTTAAAGTTAAAAATAAATTTCATGAGACTTTTTTTCATCTTAACCTTGCACTAATCAGATGAACAAAGACAAATAGACTACCATGAAGATAATTTCAGCTTATGCACCCCCATCATTTGCAAAGGATAAAGATGTAGACAAGTTCTATGATATGACTTTGATGATATATGTAAAATTATGTCAATATATACTTTTGTATTCAGTGACTTCATTATAGAGATAAAAATAGAGTCTGGCAGATCATGAAATGAAAGAGGCTGAAAACTCGGAGACTTTATATGTCACAAGTCTTCAAATAACGTTTTCTTTAAGGACAGTGTAAGAAATTATATTGGATATGGAGAGCACCAAGTGATATAAAAAATGAAACTGACAGCCTTCACAGACAGGAGATGTCTGGAGAATCAGTGGTCTATACCCAGGTTATTATTGACTGGTCAAAACAGAGATCAAATTAAATACTAAACTGAAAGGAAAGCTAAAGATAGGTAGAAGAAACTATATGCAATTGCAGCACTTCCAATGCCAACTACTCTGTGTGTTATCTGTTCTGAAAAGTGAGCAGAGAAGAGTAGAAACATTGATCCTCACTATTCCTTAGATGACTGATAAAAAACACCTGCTACAGTGAGGAAACAGGAAGAGCCCCCAAAACCATCACAATAAGAAAAGATCATTCCCTTGCCAATTGAAAAGACATGGCAGCAAAGAGTAACATCAACTTGCAGTAAAAGCCTATTTACAAAGTATTATGGAGGATTAGGATCATGAGTAGAATTAATTCATAAAACATTAAAAGCATAACAGGAAAAAAATGAGAATTCAAAGAACTTGGTGTGAGATCCAGCAAAGTCAAGTCATCTAGATAGCATTTGTAAATAAAACTAGGAGGACCACAGATGCAAAATGCAACTGGTCTTCTTGAATTTCTGGAAATATCTGATCACATTAGTGGTGATATTTGAAGAACCGTACTTGGGTCTAGCTCCTTGGTCCACGTTGTGAAGAAGAGACACTTGAGAATGACGTTGGTCAGAGAAACCAGACCTCTCTCAGTTGAAATCCACATTAATGTGACAGAGATTAATCTACCCTTCCACAGTTGTAAAAACAAAGTGGATACAAAAGGATGCTATTCTGGCCATGACTTGCTCCTGTGATTTTGGCCATGACCCAGAAAACTTCTTTGTAAACAATGAAATGACTTCCATATATAGTGGATACATTTAACGTAGAAATAGTACCAAATGAATGTAGCTTGTATGATTTATTGTAAGTAAGAAAATATGGTTTAATAATGTATTTTTTAAAATTTCTCATTCTTACTAGGGACATGAATGCTAAAAAAAATTAAAATATATGCAATTGAAGGTCTGGGTAATGTGTTTTTAAAAGAATCTACCAAGAGAAAGGTTTGGTAAGCAGGGAAGCTTTCTTATTTATTATAAGCAAAAGCTGAACCTTTTAAAAGATTTCCTGTTGAGCCAAATGAACAAATAGATATTTTTGTTAAAAATGAGAAACTTATGCATGAATTAGGAGTAGTTTGTTATGGTTTGTAATATTTTTGTCTGAAAAGGTAATTAATAAATACTAGGAAGTGACCAGTTCATGGGGAGGGGGAAGAATAAAGAGGCTGTTTCTCCTCAAGATGTTTCCTCTTGTTTATGAGTTCTTCTTGACGTCTCACTGGGGTGAAATGTTTTCCTCCATAGATTGTTACATTGTGGGGAAAATTATTGTACAGTGAAGCTAAGTGCTACATTTCCTCTCACTATTTGGTTCTGAGGCTTCTTTGCTGAAGAAAGAGAAATTCTTGTAGGTGAAATTTCTTTTTGGGAGAAAAAAGTTTTGGCACCCTCCTTATGTCCTTGTCATGTGGGGAGCTAGTGCAGGGGTGGGAAACCTGTGGCTTGAGGCCACCTGTCTAGATCCTTGGGTGCAGCCTTTTAACTGAGTTCTTGTTTTACAGAACAAATCCTTTTATTTAGGGGATTTATTCTGTGAAGTTTGGATTCAGTCAAAGGGTCGAACTTGATGACCTAGAGACCTCAAGGTTACAGGTTCCTCACCCCTGAGTTAGTGCCTACTCAAGTGTCCAATCGATACTTTTTTTAAAAAATTGAAATTATATGGAGAGGCAGCATAGCTCACTAGAGTGCTGGCCCCAGAACTGGAAGACCTGGGCTCATACCCTGACTCTGACACATACTGGCTGTGTGGCTTAGGGCAAGTCTCTTAACCTTTCAGTGCTCTTGGCAGATCTCTAAGACACTACATTGAGGAGAAAGTGCTCACCTGCCATGGTAAAGGGGTTATCCTCATCCCAGAAGTCCCCTATGCCAATGATATCACATACATACTTCGATCACCCCTATAAAATTAATCAATTTTCTAATTCAATTTCATGCATAAAAAGAAAAAAAGCCTCTATTTTAAGTGGGGTTTTTTTTTTGGTGAGTGACTAGTCATTTTTCAGTCATGTCTGACTCTCTGTGACCTCATTTGGGGTTTTCATGGCAAATATACTGGAGTGGTCTGCCCTTTTCTTCTCCAGCTGATTTTATAGGTGAAGAAACTGAGGCAAACAGGGTGAAGTGACTTGCCCAGGGTCTCACAGCTAGTAAGTGTCTGAGGCCAAGTTTGTACTGAAGTCTACCTGATTCCAGTGTTTAGCAAGTATAAATAGGCCATCTTTAATAAGCACATCCAAACTGCAGTGCAGGTTTTTCCTTCTGCCATCTTCAACTGTTATCCAGTGTCACTCAGCAGGAAAGTTTTTATCACTTCTTGGAATGATAAAAAAATATCCATTTTCCATTTGTGTTGATAGCTGAAAGCCCAGTGACTACTATTTTTTAAACTGGAGGCCTCTTGTAAATAACCTTGGTGAAAGTAAGATTTGATTCTTGGTGCTACATAAATGGGCCCTATAGATGTGAATATGAACTCTTATCCCATCAAATTGGATTATTGCTATTATTTTAATGGTGTCAACACCTCTGAGAAATATGTAATTGGTGATAGTGATTCGTTCTTGACGTGACTATTTTCCTGATTGTTCTGACTACAAGCCTTATTAGTATACTTTAATATCTTCGGCAGTTACAGTATTTCCTGATAACTTTTTTCTGACCTTGGGAAGCATAGTTTTTATCTTTCATCAAACTGAATTGCCTGGTAGCAGCTAGTAGCCTGTGGTTTTATGCTGTACACACACACACACACACACACACACACAGCCACACCCCAAAAGTCTATGTTGCCTTTAAAAAAAATCACATTTTCTAGCTGCATCTATTTTTTTAGTCAACTGAAATTATGTAACTCTGGGTCTTTTGGCAATTCTGTGTAAAGTATTTTAAAAGAATTTATAGCTTAATCCCTTCTGGTTTTGAAATATAACACCAAAAGGCTCCTTTTTTGTAACTTGGTTTTGTCTCTCTTTTATTATAATTTGTGGAAAGAAATTTCTTCCTTAGGGAAGAGAGCATATTTTTAGGTTTTATGGGTTTTCCTACTGTAATACAAATCAGTTTTATAACCTTATGAGTTATTATTTTGTTTAGGTGGCTGTTTGGGGCAAATGACCTAGGGAATGTTTTTATTGCCTTTGTATTTTCTATCTTTCCTATATGTTATGACTTGTGTTGCAGAGTACAAGCTTGACTTTTTGATAGTAGTAAGCCATACTAAATAAAAATGGAACATTAAGGGAAATCTTTCAATGGAGAAATCATTTTGACTTCTTGCTGACCAATAGAAAATAGAATTACCTCATAGTATTAATTGTTTCCTCGAAAATGAAGTAGGTGGAATTGTGTTATAGAGAGCAACTTGTTCCATAAAGTGTTGGGACAAGAGAAGCATTTCCAGCCTACCAGAATTTCTTCTTTTCTTCTTCCTCCTATAGTAGAAATTTAAACATTTTGCCACTCCTGTTTGTTTTTTTAATAAGCTTTATTACCTATTTTGTATGACAGTCATTTCTGGATATTCTTCTCACAAAACAATTCAGCTGAAACAGGCAGTTCAACGACTGACTTTTTTTGACAAAGTACATGACTTTCTGTCTTACGACTCCCCTATTCCTCTGAGAGGGAGTGTGTCTCATCATCTGTTCTCCTGGACCACTGTAAGTGTTCCATTATTTAGAGTTAGGCTGCCTTTACTGATCTTTTCATTCACATTGTTGTCATTGTGCATGTTTTTTTTTTTCTGATTCAGCCAAGCCCATTTTAAGAACTTTTAAATGAAAGCATTAACACTTAATACATATGTAATGCTTAAAGAATACTATAAGTGATTTTCTGTAGCATTGAGCTGATGGTGGCATTAAACTTAAGGCAGATTGAAAAGTAGATAAAAATTATTTGGGGCACCTTCCTTTCATCCTCAGGATAAGGATAAGCTAAGCATTGTTAGTCAAGGGTGGTGGATTTCACTTGAAGAAAATAAATACCCAAATCCATCTTTCCAGTTAGGAAAGTGATGCAATAGAAGACTGTCTACAGATCCCTCCCCTGGTACTTGCTTATGATTCTGTCATGCTACCTCCTCCATCACCAATTGCTAGAGCCACACTCCTGAATAACACATAATGTCTTATATCAATAGTAAACCCTTAATAATATATATTGATTTTTAAACTGAATTACTGTATTTAAAGTTAATAGGATCATAGTTTTAGAATGGGAAGGGAAACTAGAGGTCATATAGTCCAACAAATAAAAAACAAATTGATGAATGGAATATATTTATATCTTTATAGTAATGTTGTTACTTTTTTCCTTCCTTTTCAGAGAAAAAGCTATCCTTATTCTTCACTGAGACCACTCCTCTTCTACCTATGCCTTTTTTCTCAATCTTATTTGCGCTAGGACTTTTGCCCAGGACCCTTTCACTCTGTCTCATGCATCCTGAACTCTTGTGTCTCAAGCCTTTTCCAAGATCCCTATTAGCTAGGTTATTAAATAATAAAAGTTTTTGCTTTTTTTCCTTCCCAAATAATATGTGTGAATTTTAACAGTTATCTTCAGTAGATAATACCATATTCCTGTTCTCTGAGCCTCAGGTTTCTTATCTGTAAAATTAGGGACTTGGATTAGATCAGGGGTTCTTAACTTGGATCCCTTTGTCATCAACCCCTCCTCAGAATAATATTTTTAAATTCATGAAATAAAAAAACATAAGATTACCAAGGAAACCAATTATATTAAAACACATTTACCAAATTAAAAAAAAAAGAGTTCCTGACTTATTCAGTGCCATATGAATTAAACTACCAAAAAATAATAACAAGATTCATCTGGAAGGTTTAGAATATCAAGGGAATTAATGAAAAGAAATGCAAGGGATGGTGGGTTAGCTGTACCAGATCTTAAATTGTATTATAAAGCAGCAATCATAAAATTATTTGGTACTGACTAAGAAATAGAGTGGTGAATCAGTGGAATAGGTTAGGTACACAAGACACAATAGTCAATGATTATAGTATACTGTTTGATAAATCCAAAGACTCTAGCTTCTGGGATAAGAACTCACTGTTTAACAAAAACTGCTGGGAAAATTGGAAAATCGTATGGCAGAAACTAGAAATAGACCAACATCTTACACTGCATACTAAGCTAAAGTCAAAATGCATACGTGATTTAGATATAAAGACTGATACTATAGGCAAACTAGGAGAGCAAGGAATATTTTACCTGTCAGATCTATGGAGAAAGGAAGAATTTATGACCAAACAAGAGATGGAGAACATTATTAAATGCAAAATCAATGATTTTGATTACATTAAATTGAAAAGTTTTTGCACAAAGTCAATGCAACCAAGATTAGAAGGGAAGCAGAAAGCTAGGAAACTATTTTTATAGCCAGTGTCTCTGATAAAGGCCTCATTTCTCAAATATGTAGAGAACTGAGTCAAATTTTAAGAATATACGTCATTCCTCAATTGATAAATGGTAAAAGGATGTGAATAGGCAGTTTTCAGATGAAGAAATTAAAGTTATCTGTAGTCATATGGAAAAAATGCCCTAAATCACTATTGATTAGAGGAATGCAAATCAAAACAACTCTGAGGTACTATATCACACCTATCAGATTAGCTAACATGACAAAACAGGAAAATAATAAATGTTAGAGAAAATGTGGGAAAATTGGAACACCGATGCATAGTTGGTAGAGCTGTGAACTGATCCAACCATTGTGGAGAGCAATTTGGAACTATGCCCAAAGAGCTATAAAACTTTGCATACCGTTTGACCCAGCTATACCATTTCTAGGTCAGCATCCAAAAGAGATCACAAAAATGGGAAAAGGACTTACATGTATAAAAATACTTATAGCAGCTCTTTTTGTGGTGGCCAATAATTGGAAATTGAGGGAATGGCCATCAATTGGTGAATGGCTGAACAATTTGTGGTATATGAATGTAATGGAATACTATTGTGCTATAAGAAATGATGAGCAGGCAGACTTCAGAAAAACCTGTACAGACTTATATGAACTGATGCTGAGTGAAGTAAGCAGAAGCAGGAGAACATTGTACACAGTAATAGCCACATTGTGTGATGACTAACTTTAATAGACCTGGCTCTTCTCAGCAATGCAAGGATCTAAGACATCTCCAAAAGACTCATGATGGAAAATGCCATCCACATCCAGAGAAAGAACTGTAGAGTCTGAATACAGATTGAAGCATACTACTTGCTCTATTTTATTTCTTTCATTGTTTTATTTTGTTTCTTCTGCCTTGTGGTTTCCTTAATGTGAAAATATATTTAATATGAATGTGTATGTAAAGCCTAAAAAAAGAGTTCTTGGACCCCAGGTCAAGAATGCCTGCAGCAGATAATCTCCAATGATCCTTCAAGGCATTATTGTTTCTATTATTCTTTCACTCTACATCACTATAATGATGGGAATTTGGAATACCCTATCAGGCTAGGGGAGGACTTGTGGATCTTAAATTTTACTCTGCTTACATATGTGCCTATCACTACTTTCACCATTTAGGCCCTTCATCTTTTTAATTCTTCCTTCTTCTTCCACATTCCCCAGGCCTTCTCCCGCACTGTAGAACAGGAATCCAGAATGCAGTACTTGTCAAAAAGAACATAGACTTTAAACAACTAGATGAAAAGGAAAACTGTTGTTGCAGTTGGGTTCAGTTCAAAACAGGACATGTTCTTCCCCTTCAGAGGATGAAAAAAACATTCCAGCAGTAGAGAAATCAAAGGTTCCAGAAATTCATCAGCTCTGAGAATTAAGGGAGAATTAGGTAATGACAAAGTTGAGAAATTAGGGAGGAGTTGGGGAGAGTATCTCCCTGGTAACAGAAAAAAAATATTGAATTGAATCCCAGTTTGAGGCATAGGGGAAGTATCAGTGTAAGTGAAGACAGAACTGATAATTTTGGTTGCAGATGTTACTTCATGTGTTACTATTTTTCATTAAGAATTGAAATACAGATTACAAATCTGAGGTGTTGAAAAGCTCCTTATATTGAGAGCGAGAGACAGAGAGAAACTTACTCAAAACTCCCTGTTTTATTTGTGGAAACAAGTTTAAAAATAGGATAGCTTTTCTAGTTTTTTTAGTTTAGTTTTATTTTGTTTTGCTTTGTCATTAATTTCAGTGCTTTTATTCTCAATGTTGGTTTGCCTACTGAGAAATGTTGTAGCTAATGAACTAATAAAATTTTGCCTAATTTTATGTTGGTAAAATAGAGCTTGGAACACAATGAAAATTGTCCTATGAATTAGAAATTTAGAATGTTTGAGGTGGAAGGGACTCTGGAAAGGAGAGCACTTTATATACTCTCATTATGCCCTCCTAGTATTATTTTACTTATATTTGCATCTCTGTTTTATTTCTTTTTATGAGATAGTAAACTCCTTGAGGTCGAGAACCATGTATCATTTGTCAGCATTTTAACAGTTGCGTGGTGCTCAATAATTTTTGGTTAAATGAATACATGAATGAATCAACTCATCCATTCTCTCATTTCACACATTAGGAAACTGAGACCCTGAATAGGTAAGTTACTTGTCCAAGGGCATGGAGTTAGTTAGTGGAAGAATTGAAAATCTAGTTCTTCTGACTCCACAAGTAGTGCTACTTCTTGTTCTTGTTCTTTTTCTCCATCTTCATCTCCTCCTCCTTCTTCTCATCATTTCATCCTCCTCCTCCAGAATGAACCCTTTTGACAAAGAAAAACAACTGAGTAAAAATATTAAAAACTGAAACCTGTATTATGTCCTAATAGTCCCCCTGTATCTCAAATGTGAGAGAAGATGTATATCCCTTTTTAGGACCTTCATTTTTTACCCCTTTCTTAGGTTTTAACTTCATTTTAGTGATATTTTTGTTTACATTATTACATCATTGTATAAACTGCTCTCTTGCTTCTGTTTCTTTCACTTGGCATCAGCTCATACACATTTTTCCATGTTTCTCTGAATTCCTCATTTAGTCATTTCTTAACATACAGTATTACAATCACATACCACAGTATTTTTAACCATTCCTCCATGGCTTCCATCAATATTTACTGTCACAAAGAATACTATTAATATTTTGGAATATATTGGACTTTTGTTTCTGTCTTTGACTTCCTTGTGACCAGTGGTAGAATTGCTGGATCAAAAAGTAGTAGCGGGGGGCAGCTAGGTGGCGCAGTGGATAGAGCACCGGCCCTGAAGTCTGGAGGACCTGAGTTCAAATCAGGCCTCAGACCATACACTTGACACTTAATAGCTCTGTGACCCTGGGCAAGTCACTTAACCCCAATCGCCTAAAAAAATTAAAAAAAAAGTAGTAGCAGCTTAGTCATTTCTCTTACATAATTCCAGATTTATATCCTGAACAATTAGATGGCTTCACATCCCTATCGATAGTGAATCAAGATGCCTATTTTCCCACAGCCCCTCCAACATTAACTGTGCCCATATTTTATTATCTTTGCAAGTTTACATGGTGAAACCTCAGAGTTCTTTTAACTTCCACCTTTCTTACTGTAGTGGCAAAGAATTGGACACTGAGGGAGTGGCTCGTCAGTTAGGGAATGGCTGAACAAGTCATGGTATATGAATGCTATGGACTATTATTGTATTGTAAGAAATTATGGAGGGGAGGGCTTCAGAGAAATCTGGGAAGACTTGTATGAACTGATGCAAAGTGAAGTGAGCAGAACTAGGAGAATGATTTATAATACCATAACATTATTATAAAGACAAACAACCTTGAAAGACTTAGTAACTGATCAATGCAATGACCAATCATAATTCCAAAGAACTCATGATGGAACATGCTACCCACCTCCAGAGAGAAAGATGATGAACTCAGAGTGCATACTGAGGCATATGTTGTTGCTGTTATTGCTGTTGTTATTTTTTTGACATGACAACATGGTAATTTGTTTCTCTTGACTATATATCTTTGTAATGAGACTTGTTTTCTTGCTTTCTCAATAGGCAAGGGCAGAGAGAAGAAGAAAATTCAGAGATGAAAATAAAATAAAATTGAATTAAAAAAAAACATCTTACAATGTTCCAAGAAGAACTTTCCAAGTAGGGATTCTTAACCTGGAGTCTGTAGATAGATTTTCAGAAACCTTGTGAAATTTGATGGGGAAAAAAATCTTTGTTTTAGTATTGAAAAAAATGGCTCAGGAGATGGGAGTACTTAGACAGGAGGGAAGAGAAAAATGAAAATGAAGTGTAACTTGAAGCCAAGGAAAACAGAGATTATCAGGAAGAACTCTGCACTATTGCAGTGGTCCCAGTGTTGGACTTGAAATCAAGACACTTAGATTAGAATCCCACTTCAAATATTAATTGTGTGGCTGTGGGCAATCATTTAACTTCTCTGAGTCTCAGTTTCCTCATCTGTAAAAATGACATTAATAACATTTGCACTACCTATTTGTTGTGAGAAAAAATACTTTGCAAACTCTGAAGCATTAGATCTGTATAATTTGTTGTAATTGTCACCTCTGAAATCTTCCCCTTTCTAATACATCCTATATATTGCTGCCAGATGTATATTCTTCATGCATAATGCTAATCATTTTACTGATCAAAAACCTGAACTGACTACCCATTACCTGTGGAATAATATACAAACTCCATAATCTGGCAATCAATGTCTTCCATATACTGACTTCATCTTAACTTTGTAGTTCAATCTCCCCTCATATATTCTATGCACCTGCCAAATCAGATGATGTGCCACTCTTTACACATTCTCTTTTCTTTCCCTCTTCTGTGCTTATGTGCCCATATTATACAATCATGTCAGTTATAAGTTCTTTTGAGGGTAGAGCCTGTGTCTTTTTTATCATTATGCATTATCCCCAGCACTTAATACAGTACTTTGTATATGGTAGATACTTAAAATTTTTTGTTAAATTCTGGATATCTAAAATATCTCACCCATTTCTGCCTATTGAAATTGCTCATGATGATGGAAAGCGTGAAATGTTGCTTCCTCCATGAAGATTGCCCTCATCTCACCCACAACTGGAAGTGAATTCCCCTAGCATTGTTTTGGGGTTGGGTCTTTTTTGCCTCTCTTAATTACTTTTCACATTCTATTTTTATTTTGTTTCTTTCTGTCTATTTCTTATCTCCATCACTAGGGAGACTGCCTGGCACGTAGTAGGTGTTTGATAATTTTTTTGTTGATTAAAAACAATCCTCCTTTGAATGGCAGAAATCTTTTCTTTTTCATTCTCTTTACAGGAATCTAGTATGTTGTCTCACACGTAATAGCTGATTAATAAATATCTTGAAATGCATGAATGACACTCTGGCATCATCACCCACTTCACCTACCTATGACCTTATTCTCATCTGCCCCTACTTCCTTTGATGTCTTTTTCTAGGAATGATAACCTCTCTCTCATTCATCTTCAATTTCCTGCCCCCTCCTTCATTAGCTCCTTGTCATCTTGCTGCAAATAGTATTGGATTTCCCCATCCTTTTTTTTTTTTTTTGGCTAGGCAATGGGGTTAAGTGACTTGCCCAGGGTCACACAGAGCTAGTAAGTGTTATGTGTCGGAGGCCAGATTTGAACTCAGGTCCTTCTGACTTCAGGGCCAGTACTCTATCCACTGCACCACCTAGTTGCCCCTAAATCCTTTTTTTTTCTTAAAGACTTTTAATCATAACATATATGTATGGCACCTTCAAGCTTGTAAAGTGGTTCATATAAGTTATCTCATTTAACTTTCATAATAAGTCCTGTAAAGTAGATACTCTAGACATTATCCTCATTTTATAGGTGAGGAGAAGTCAAGTTATTCTTCCATGGTCACATAGCTTAAGTATCAAAGTTTGGATTTAAATTGTGATTTGCTGTGATTTGCACTGATTCCGATCCTAGCATCCTACTCTACGATGCTACTCTCCAGCAAGTTACAATCTCATTCCTCTCCTCCTCTCTATTACCAGACTCCTTTAGAAAAGGTGTCTACTCTTTTCTCAAATCCTTGCAGTCTTGTTTCTGTACTCCAGTCATTCTATTGACAGTGTTCTTCAGAAGTTACCATTTTCTTCCTCATCTTGAAATCTAATAGCGTTTTTTGAGTCCTCATCCTTAATCTTTCTGAAGATGGTGAACAGTTTTTCTAGATACTCTCTTCAATTTACTTCAAATACCAAGAGTTCATTGGTTCTTCTCCCATGTCTTTAGTTACTTCTCTGTCTCCTTTATGGGCTCTTTTTCTTCTTCCCAATCCCGACTTCTCTTTCTACATTCTCTCTCTTCACAATCTTATTTACTGCCATGACTTTAACTATCACTTCTACATAGATGAATCCTAAATCTATATCCCAAATGGGGTCACAAAGAGTCAGACAAGACTGAAAAATGACTGAACAGCAACAAAATCTATACCTGCATCTCTGACTTGTCGCTCTCAGGCTCCAGACTCACATCTTCAACTGCCTTCAGGGCATCATGGATATTTTGATGACACCACAAACATAACAGACCCCAAGTTGAACTTCTTTTCTCCCTTCCCTCAATCTGCCCCGCTTTTCACTTCACAATTTCTGTCACTAGTACTATTATTCAACTAGACCTCCTATCTTTTATGCTTCCTTCTCTCATATCTAATCATTTATCAAGCCCTGTTAATTTCCATTTCCATAAGCTGAGTCATATCCACCCCCTGTTCTCTGTTCCCCCTGCTATAATCCTAGTACATGTCTTAGTTATAATCTACCTGGACTAATGGAATGGTATTCTAACAGATTTTTCCACCTCTGTTCTCTCCCTCATTCAAACCATCCTCACATTACTACCAGACTTGTCTTCTGTATGCACAGATCTCATACTTATACTCATTCCTCTGTCCAGAATCCTTAACTGGTCCTTTAATTCACAGCAATTCAACTGGGGTCTACACATATTTATTTCCTAGTAAGTGAAGTTCAAATTCTTTTGCCTAGCATTCAGAACCTTCCATCCTCTAGAGCAGGGCTTCTTAAACTTTTTCTATTCGCGACCCCTTCAGCACTTCTTAATCTGTGAGTTGAGACCCACAGTTTAAGAAGTGTTGCTAGAGCCAACATACCTAGTCATCTTTATCTCCTACTTCCCTTTGTATATTATACAGTTCAGTCAAATTTGATGCTTGTTGTCCCTATATAAACTTTTGTAGTCTACTTGCCTTTGCTTAGTCTGTTTTACATTTTTTGAATACCTTCTGTACCATATCCCCAATTACCTTTCTTTAGATGGAAGTGGAAGGGGGTGATAGTGTTTACATCAATGGACAAGCATTAAGCACCTACTGTGTTCTTATCACCATGCTTGACTCTGATGATACCCAGACATAAACAAAGGTAGTCAGTGCACTCTAGGAACTTCACATTCTAAAGGAATTTCCCATGATAGCTTTTTTTGTTCAGTTATTAGTTCATGTCTATAGGGGAAATAAAACAGGATTCTCTGGATATCACTGAGGAGGTTCTGTAGTATTCTGGGACTTGGTGGTATTCATACAATGTCACTTACAAAGTGGAATCACTGAGGACCCTATCATCTATAGAAAATATCTCTTCTATTTGGAGTCTGCTGGAATCTTCCATGTTGGCTAACATAGGTCTTTTTCTTTTATGTCCCTCTTACTCAGAGGGCTGGCAAACAAATTTATCTCTATGATTGTATCTATCAAAGAATCTTAACATATTCATAGGAGACATCTTGTTGGAAGAAAGATTTTAAGACTACATTTTGCTCTACTGAGTCAATTTTTTAAATATAATCAGCAAACAATAAATTATTCAATATTTCATCCTCCCTAGCTTTGTCAGTTGTGTAACTGTGAAGAAATGGTATAATATAGAATTGTTTTCATATATAGAAATCCTATACCTCCCCCCACCCCAAAGTGTTAGCCATGTAAAGTTAGAAATGTTGCCTTATGCATCTCAGTATCTTTACCACTATATAACACTACTAGGGTAGTGTTATATAGTAAATACTGTGTGACACTGGGTAAATCATTTAACTTCTCTCAGCCTCAGTTTCCTCACTTGTAACATGGGGATAATAGCACTTATCTCGGTGTTGTTGTGAGGATCAAGTGAGATAATGTATATAAAGTGATTTTTAAAACCTCAATACACTCCATAAATATTAGCTATTGTTATTAGTAAGTACTTGTTGAATTGAATTAAATTAATCACCCCAGAGAAGCAAGGACCAAGAAATCTAAACACCTGCTGGAAGATGTACTTTTTATTTATGTTTTCTTTATTTCTGGGGAAATGCTGCTAGCCATTTGTAATTGTTGAGATGATACCTGAGAGCCTCTGCAAAATAGAGGAGTTTACTACCTATCCTTTCAAGGATTGGTTCAACCAAACCTTTTTGAGTTCTGCTGTCTTGGCACTTATGAAATATTCTTTGGTATAAGAGAAATAAATACACCAAGTGATACTATCAGAGGTGTTTGAACCAATTTGCAATATATAACAGGTGTTATATAGCCTTGTGGCTATCTCTAAACAGCTCTAAATCTCTTCCTCCTCCATCTGAGATATAAGTAGAACAAGTGGTTATGAAAACTGTAGGCAGTGTAGTCAAGCAGATTTGGGCTTCTATTTCCTATGTACTGTTTCTGAACCAAATATTATTGATTATGTATCCCATCTGGGTGGTCAGAGTTCACCTCCATCAGTATTGTTCTGGGTCTGCCAAAGTATGCATTTTATAGAGGTTCCCAGTGGCTCACAAGGAAAACAAAAACTTGAGCTACATTTACCTCCCTGAATACTTCTGAAATGTCTTCATAGGAATTTGAATGTGCAGTCTTCTATGAGACAGTCATCGGCTGCCAAGCAGAAGCAAGAAAGGAATATGAACTATATATCAATGGAATAGGAGGTCATAGGTTCAGGGACCCTGAGCATGCTCTGTTTCTTTTTAGTATGGCAGAAGAGCTATGTTACTGGTTTCAAGCCACCAAAATATTCCAAAAGCATTTGGATAAAATTCCAGGAATGTGAGAAAAATGAATGCTCTGGGGAAAAGCCCAGGGCAGGCTTAACCACAGTTACTGCATACCGGAACACAAATCAGCTTAAAAATACTTCATAGATAGGGAAGTTAAGCTGTTTTTGTGCTATGAAGAGTTATAATAATGCCTTTCCTAGAAATATCAGTGAGATACCAATAAGAACTATGATACACAATTTGAAGTTTGTGTGAATGTTGAACATTATATAAAGAAAAGAAACAAAATGAAATAGTAAGGGAAATGTAGAAATTGTAATTACTTTTTTTCTACTTATAATAGATAACGTCTATTTCCTAATCACCTCTATCATTCAAAATTTTTCAGAGTATTGAATTATTCATATAATAAGGTTGAACATGAATATTATTTCCATTAGGTTATTTTCTCTCTTTTTTTCATATTTGAGGTTTAGAAAATAAAAACCAAATGCAGTTATCTATTCAACTTCAGCAGCTTTTTATTCAGGCTACATATGAACTATAGCAAAAAAAATCCCAAGTAGAATATAGCTAACTTCAATATTGCATATATCTATCATATCTACCAGATTAGTGTGTATATCTTAGTGTAATAGGACACTGTGTTTGTAGTCATAAAGGTACTGCTTTGAGTTTTGGTTCTGACCCTTAGCTGTGTGACCTTCAGTAAATCACTTAACCTCTCTCAGTCTCAGTTTCTTCATTTGCAAAATGGGGATAATAACATTTGTACTATTACCTTATAGTATTGCTGTGAGGATCATGAAAGTACTCTGTAAATTGTAAGGTGCAATAAGTGTAAGTTATTGTTAGTAAGTTTTTAACCCATGATTCCATAACTATTGTTGAATAAGTATAGCCACCCCTACCTTTTTTTTCTCACCTCTCTCTTCACTCCTTTCTTTCCTTAGGCTACTATAACAATAGTACCAAAGTGGCTGTGAAAACTCTGAAGCCAGGAACCATGTCTGTGCAGGCATTTCTAGAAGAAGCCAACCTCATGAAAACACTTCAGCATGACAAGTTAGTGAGGCTCTATGCTGTGGTTACCAAAGAGGAGCCCATTTACATCATAACAGAATACATGGCAAAAGGTAAGCATCTACTATTTATCCCAGTAACCATATTTTAAATAGTTAAATGATTCTACCAAAGATCCCTCTTTATGACATGCAAGAGACTGCAAGTGTTCAAAGGCTAAGTTAGCAATGCCCAAACTCCAGAAGGTGTTAATTAATAAGTGGAACCAGTTTTGAGGGTAAGCTCCTGGTGGACTTAGTGTTTATAGTCAGTGTACCAGTTCAAGTAGGTGAGGGAAACTCATTTTGCCCACCAAATGACAAATGTTTTCTTGGCTATGGGAACAGATGAAGACCACTTACTAAGACATGAAGTAGTGGAACATATAAAAACCGTGGATATTTGGAAATATTGAAGTGTCTGATGCTCATTTTCTTAGATTAACTTCCAAATAAGAATATTTTTATTACATAATTTTAAAATGTGAACTCTAACTTCCCAAACTAGTTATTTTTAATTTTATACCTTCTTGCATCATCTATGGACCTTGAGAATTCACTGGCTCTGCCGTCTTTGTGTAGGCATTCCATCCTTTTGTCTAGATATCAACCTACATATGCCTTTTTCATTCTGTGTAATCCTTGTCCATTTTCTTTTACCAATCCCAGATACAGGACAAGATATCTTGTAGATATCAGTAAAAGACTCATGTTTCCATGCTTATCATGCCTGGTTCTTGTCATTTGACAAGACTCTCCTTTTTGAAACCCTTAGTAATTTAGTAATAGTTGTTATCTTACTAAAGCCTACTTAACTCATTATGTGATATATTTCTATTGCCCTTTGGATTGCCTACTCTTACGATTCCTTTGAATGTATGGAGTTATCTGACTCATTGCCAATGATTGCCATCATTGGAAGAATATTAATGTTTTAAGACATAGGCTTTGGTGGCAGGAAGTAGCAACTGTAATACTTTAAAATGTAAATCTTAAAAAAAATCATCTAGCAAGCTCTTATTCTTGTGAAATTAAAAAAAAAATAGTTAGAAAACTATGAAACAATCACCCAACTCTGCTTTCTTCATGTGTCTGTCTACCCAGGAATACAGTTACTAAGAAATAGTCAAATCGACCAGAAAGCAGCTGTAGAAAAAAAATGAGACAAATATATCAAGAAATTAAGAAGTCCTGGGAATGATAGAGAAATGACTATATTGTTGCTACAGAGCTGATCAGAAACATTATCTCCCATTCATGTTAGTAATACTAGAGATCAGTCAATCAAAGTCAGTCCAGTTTTAAGAAGTCTTTAATACTTGAGACTTTAAGAAGTCTTAAAGACTTAAAGAAAGCCTTACTCTTGGGGTGTAGGATCCTGCTGCTCTCCAAACCAGATCAGTATTGGCCTTGAACCTTAATGTGAATGCCTCATGGTAGTAAACAGAAATCTTCCAAGGATGTTTAAGGACAGATTTCTACTTCAGTAGAAATTCAGTAGTTTAACCTAATCCTGGAAGACTATAGATTGACAGAAATCTTAATTTAGAAATGGATCTTAGAGGCCATCTAAGCCATCCCCTTCATTTTTTTGATGAGGAACTTGAAGGAATCAAGTGACTTGTCCAAGGTCACCTAGTGGGACTTAGCCAAGCCAGAACTGGAACCCAGCTCATCAAGCTTTAAATTCAGCACTGTGTTCATTTCACCATGCTGCTTCCCTAATAATAATTAGCATTATAGTAGCAATAACATCAAAATTGAAAGTGGAAGGGGCGGGGGAAGGAAACACAATGATTTTTGTATTGTTTTTATTGGAGCATTCAGAAAATGTGATAGCTAATTCACAGGTATTTTATTTTTAGACAAGACTAATTGAGAGAGAGAGAGAGAGAAACAGAGAAACACCAAGATACAGAAAATCAGAGACAGAGAAACAGAGAGTCAGAGCCCCACAGACAGAGTCAGAGCTACAGAGACAGAAAATGAGGAAGACGGAGACAGAGTCAGAGAGAATATCTATCTATATCTTAATATCTATATCTCTCATTAACATCCCATTTGAAGCAATCCCTATTTTGACATATATTTTTACATTTGTGAAAGATATGAAGAATAGGTAGTTGACTTTACCTTAGGGAAAAGTATTATGACTACAAAACTTACAAAGCCTCAGAATTTAGAAAAGTGATGGTAATTTAAATTTAGTCTGAATTTTCCAGAGAGGGTAGGAAGAAATAGCACTGACTTCTTGTTCTACAAATAGGGAGTTTGCTGGATTTCCTGAAGAGTGATGAAGGTGGGAAGCTGCTGCTTCCGAAGCTAATTGACTTTTCAGCACAGGTAAATTTACTAAAAATTTAAGTGTCTACTGGTTTACGGATATCTTCTAGCCTTGAATTTTATGTTAGGTTGTGTAAAATGTGTTATTCTGGGGAGCCAGATTTCCTATCAGTATTTCCCCCATGGAATAGCACATTCAGAGATGCATTCAGACATACATTTCTTTTGGAGAGAAGAAAGAATGGATATTTCTGAGAGAATCCTAATATATTAAGTGTGCTTATCCTTCAAACTATTAGGGCTTGATTACCCATGACTTCATTCTGGTTTTTATGGAAATAAGAGATATTTTGGATGTCTTTATGAAGAGCTTTTATATTTCTAGTTCTAGCCATCTCCTCTGAGGCCAATTAACCTCTCTTTAGTCATTTCACCACCTGGAAAATGGGAAAAATAGAACTGAATTGCCTTCTTTGTGGGGAATTTATGAGAACTGATTTAATGCTAGTTAAGTAAAGCACCAATTGTACAAATAAATGTCTGGTACTATCAAGCTGACTGGTTCATACATTCAAACATTCAGAATTCTCAGAAAACAGTGATAATTAAAGGATTTCTTTTCCCTTTTTTTTCTTACATACTAGAGTGACTAGTCACATGTTTCTGAGAGATTTTAATTGATCTGTAATCTTTTCAATGGTGGCCAAGTGTGTTTTTAGGTTTTTTTTTAATATAATTTGAGTATGCATGAGAGCAGAGGCAATTTGCCAAGAAATCCACCTGACTTCCTGTAGACGTAGCATAACTGTTGACATCTGACAGTTTCCTTATGTTTATTAGATGCATATAGATTTTTGTGTTTGTTTAATTCTCTGTATTGGTTTATGTGGTGATGCATGAAAGGCCACTTTCCTTATATTACATTATGTTACATCTTACATTATTAAAGTATAATGTAACATAAAAGAGAATTGTTGAAGTTCTGGAAGAAATATGTTTTACATTTTTTAATCTCCTACCCTGTTCCTCTTTGTTTCTTCTTGAGCTCTTTATCTCTAAAAGCATTTCACAGGAAAAATTTGAAAAGGGCCTTTTGTAAATAACAAATCATATTCATAGGAAATGATAATTGCTGGTGATGCTAGCATACTATGTAGGAGCACATTTTACCCACGTTTTTAAACTAATAACACATGTAGTATAGTATTGGGTGGGAGTTATAGCTATTCGTTATAACCAAGGGAATGGAAGCCTTAATGAATGTGGCTGTCTCCCTTGTCTCAGCTTCTTGGAATCCCTAGCTTTTCTCACGGCTTAGCTCAAAGGTCACCTCCTACACAAGGCCTTTTCTGATTGCTCCCAGTTTCAAGACAGTCAACAAGCATTCAGCTTTTATTATACTTACCTATGTATGTTATTTTCTTCTAATGGAATGTAAGTCTCCATAAGACAGGTACTACTTTGTTTTTGTCTTTTGAATCGCTGACACCTACTATCATTCCTGGACCATAGTTGGCTTTTAAATGCTTGTTGAATGAATGGATGCATGCTAGTTGAAGTAGTTCTAAATAGAATGTGCTTTTAGCACAGTGAATAGAGCACTGGTCCTGGGGTCAGGAGGACCTGAGTTCAAATATGGCCTCAGACACTTAACTAGCTCTGAGATTCTGTGCAAGTCACATAACCCTTCCTGCCTCCCATAAACAAACAAACAAATAAACAGAATGTGCTTTATCTGAACATACAAAGGGTTAAACTTCAGGAGCATTTTGTTGTTGTTCTTGAATAGAGTGAGCAGAAAGGAAAGCTAGTCAGAACTTACTCTTGTATCTCCTTAAAGACTACCTGTCTGGTACTCATGCTTTACTTACCAGGCCCTCAAATGTTTATATAATTCTATCTTTCTTATCTTTCTCTAGTCTCCCCACTTAGAATGAAAATCTCAGGAAAAAGACAAAAATGCTTTAGATAAATTACAGTGCTTGAGTTCTGGGGGGAACTAATACATAGCAATTTAGATTGCATAATATCTTACTGACCTTTCTTTGCCTCTATGATAACCATCAACTTAGAATTGGGAAATTCTGTAGTGTACATGAGCCTACAGTCAGCATATTTTCAGACTTCCTAGTAGAAGTTTTAAGTACATCAAGTGGAGAGTGGGATGGTAAGAAAAGGTACTGTTTATCTGGATGAACCACAGCACAACTCTGACGGAGTTGTCTAGTATAGGATGACGAGCAGAGAATTGTTCCCCAAAGCCTTATTGCTCATCTATTCTCCTCACCAGAAGAAATTTCAGATTCCTCAGTCCACAATTTCCCTTCCCCTCCCCACTGGAAACAGGAAGTTCGGTGAATACACATTACAACATCATACTGTATGAGCAATGATGTTATCACTTCCTGGTTTTGAATAGTTAGGGAAGGAAAAGCTCTTCTGATATTCAGGAGTAACCTCTTCCCAACTTGACTTCTAGCCCTTTTGGCCAAAATCATTTTCCTTTCTTTTCTTCTCCTTCCAATATGACACTAACTAGGTCATTCCTAATTCTAATCAGATTTGCTGTAGAGCTTCACTTATCCTGCAAATAAATGGGGCACTTTCGTTCTTTTTTCAGTGAAAAGGAGGATTATTTCCTTATTAGAGAGACCAAGCCCTGAGGGAGTTTTATGTTCTCAGCACAGAGATGCTGTATGTACTTCTCCCTTCTGGTTCTCCATTTTAAAAATAGATGCTTTATTGATGCCTTTTTTGTATCACTATCACTTCCTGAAACCCTCCCTCCTCTACCACCACTGCCTTTGAAACTTCCCTTGTACAAGTCACTCAATCAATAAGCATTTATTAGGCTTCTACTATGTGTCAGGTACAAACTTGAATACAGCTGACAATCTATGCCTTATTTGATACTATTTAATAATATGCCTTATTTAATCATAGATTTAGAGCTAGTAGAGGACATCTAGTACAATTCCTTCATTTAACAGAAGAGGAAACTGAGACCTAGAATGGTAAAACGACTTTCCCAAGATCATGTGGGTAGTAAGTGGTTTTGAACTCAGATCAACTTGATTCCAAATTCACCACCACTTATTCCACTGTATCATAGTCTATCTATCACTGCTGAGAAGAATGAACTATACCTTACTAGCTGTCCTTTGTAATCAAAACTGCTTATTAAGTAGACTAGAGTTCTGATGTCTTTCAATGATGTTTTCTTTTACATTATTGTGGTCACTGTGTAAATTGTTTTCTTAGTCTGCTTACTTCAGATTTCAGTCAATATCAGATCAAGTAATCAATTGACAAGTAATTACTAAGCACCTACTATGTGCTGGGCACTGGGGATACACAGGCCAAAAAACTGAAATAATCCTTTTTCATATACATCTTCTTACTATGCAACAATATTCCATTGCATTGATGAGCTGAAATTGATTCAACATTTCCCCATCTGTTGGGCACCTTCCTTGCTAGTTTTTGTTTGCTTATTTGTAAAACAAAAAGTGCTACTATAAATATTTTTGTGTATATGGGATCTTTCCCTCTAGCTTTGACTCTCTTTAGGTATATCCCCAATATATTCATTGGAATCAAATGGTATGTCAGCTTAATTACTTCTCTAGCAAAGTTCCAAATTGTTTTACTGACTAGTTGGAACAGTTTTGAGCTACACCAGCAGTACATTAGCTTACACATCTTCCCACAGCCCTTTGAATATTTATCATTTTCATCTTCTGTCATCCTTATCTTTTTTGCCAATCTGATGAGGACAAGGTAAAATTTTAGCATTGTTCTCAAAGAGAAGGGAACTAACACCTTGTGGGGGCTTATTTAAGCAGCAGGGGATGAATGAGAGCAGTTATACAATCATAAAGTTGTAGAGTTAGAAGAGACCTTAGAAATCACCTCATCCATATCCCTCTTTTTTTAGTGGCCTAGAGAGGTAAAGCTGATCTTTAAGAGTGTCAGAGTTTCCAGAATGAGAGAATAGTATTATTCCTATCTTAATCCTAGTGCCTTCCCTTTGTGAATTGTTTAGTATGTATCCGGTATGTATGTAGCTTGCTTTGTATATGTTTGCATATTGTCTTCTTCATTAGATTGTAAATTCCTTGAGGGTAGGACAGTCTTTTGCCTCTTTTTTGTATTCCCAACACTTATCATAGTGCCAGGCATATAGTAAGTGCTTAATAAATGTTTATTGATTATTATAATCTGACCTGGTCAAAGCATATCTGGAAAATTATGTTTAGTTTAGGGCATCATGTTTTAGGGATAGCCTTTCTAGGTTGGAGCTCATTCAGACGATGCTGATCAGAATAATGAGGAGACTAGAGACCATATCCTAGGAGGGCAAAGTGAAGGAACTGGGGACAAAAATAATTAATGGGGATAAAATGCTGTTTTCCAGTAACTAAAGGATTTCCAAGTAAAAGAAGTATGCTGCTTGGTCCTAGAGGGCAGAAATGGGAACAATGGGCAAGACTGGCAGAAAGGCAATTCTCAGTAATGAAAAACATCCCAATAATTAGAGGTGACAGCTAAGTGGGGCAGTGGATAGCATGTAGTATTTAGAGTGAGGAAAATCTGAGTTTATATTCTGCCTCAGATGTTCAGCTGTGTGACTCTGGGCAAGTCACTTAACATTTCCTCATCTGTAAAATGGGGATAATGGCAGCACTTACCTCCCAGGGCTATTGTGAGGATAAAATGAGATCATATTTATAAAGTGCTTTGCAAGCCTTAAAGCACCATATAAATGATGACTTACCATCATCCTCATTATTGTTGTCAAGAATAGGCTGCCTCAGATGGTGATGGGTTCCCTTATTCTAAGTGAATGAACATTTGTCATTGATGATTTGAAAGGGGTTCTTCACTTCAGATTCTTCTAAATGACCTCGAAGTATCATCCAGATCCAAGTTGCCCCAAGTTGTAGCTGAAGTATCCATAGCAAACAATGGAGAAAAGTCACAAAGGGCTTTTGACTCCAAGCAGACCAGAATGCAAGAACTAGGAAATTTGGTTTCTAGAAAGGATGCAGGGTGAGTTATATAAGAATATACCAACTAAATTCTGGTGCTAAGGGCACGGGGAGATTTGGTTGTAATTGATAATGTTTAAGGATTGGTGATCAAAAGCACCAGTTTTTACTTAGATGTTTATTTCACTGAAAAGTGGGCTCTAGATGATCATCTTCAAGATGCATGTTTATTATGTTGTTTATGATTAGTTGTTTTAATTGAGTAATATTTTTTATTTATCAGGAGAAGCTATGGAAACTTGTTAGTTGTAACCTATCTTGAAGATGATGTATGGGCTTTATAATTTCGGAGGGGTCAAATATGTGGTCCAAGGGCCACACTCCTGAGTATGGCCTAAAACCAGATTATAATTTAATTGGGGAATATTTAACAAAATAAATAAAATACAATAGAACAGAGATGTTAATATGTTTTTTTGGGGGTTTTTTTGTTTGTTTGTTTTGGCTAGGCAATGGGGTTAAGTGACTTGCCCAAGGTCATACAGCTAGTAAGTGTTACGTGTCTGAAGCCGGATTTGCACTCAGGTCCTCCTGACTCCAAGGCCAGAGCTGTATTCACTGTACCACCTAACTGCCCCAATATGTGGTTTTCTAAGTCAATCTGTGGCCCACAGGAATCTTTATAAGGGATTTAGCAGCCCCCATTTCCATTTGGGTTTGACACAACTGGTTCATACCACCTGAATTAAAGTCTAATTGCTACCTAGTGTCAGCATACCCTAATTGCAATAAAAGTATCTTTGGGTTTGCTGTTTTATCATTAAGGGTCAGATTACACTCTGATCCTTCCCTGCATCTTCCTCTTGCCATCTATTATGGAGCTGTTTCTGCATTATCTCTGAGAATTAAAATTTTGTTTAAGTGTTTATAAGTTCCATCAGTACTAAGAGTACTAAGCCTATTTCTGCTTTCTTTTATTCCATCTGGTATTCTCTTCTTTTCCTTCTTAACATTCTATGGAGTTTCCTTGTTAACTCTAATGCCCTTTTCAAATCACTGAGACTTCTTGCTTCTTTCTCCAATATGCTTTCCTATCCCTCACCTCCACTCTCTTCCTGCCCAAAAAGCAGGATATTCTCTGCATTTTCCACTGTTGGGGTGGTTTTGTTCATCTAACTTAGTTCGGTCCTTTGGTTGAATCCAGACTTCACAGAACAAATCTCCTTACTATAAAGAGGATTTGTTCTTTAAAACTTGGACTCAGTCAAAGGGTTGCCCTTGAGGACCTAAAGGGCCACATATGGCCTTGAGGCCGCAGGTTTCCCACCCCTGGATAAGACATTGCCAAAAGTAGTGAAAAGTACGGTCAGCAAGAAGAAATGAGATTTAATTTAAATGCTGTTGTGCCAATGTTGGTTACTGAAGATGGGACTGTGACACAGTGGTGTCATAGCACCAGATAGCAGGTAGGTAGCTTCATGAAAGTATTGGTGTTAAATGAAGGTCATTGACAAAAGCTTAGCCGAGTTCCTCAAACCCTGGCAAATCAAATAGCTTTGGTGGGTGAAGACTCCGTTAAGAAAAGGCACTTGGGGGGCAGCTAGGTGGCACAGCGGGTAGAGCCCCAGCCTCAGAGTCAGGAGGACCTGAGTTCAAATCTGGCCTCAGACACTTGACACTTACTAGCTGTGAGACCCTGGACAAGTCACTTAACCCCGGTTGCCTCACCAAAAAAAAAAAAAAGGAAAGGCACTTGAAGCAGTTGGGTGATGTATTATAGTAGTATTTCTCTTGCATTCAGAGGCATGTTCTCCTTGCACATCTAATTCTTCAGATATTCTCTGCAGGTTTAACACTGATGTTATCACTAACAGCAATATGTACATTCAAACAAATTAAATGAAAAAGCTGTAGGTTAAATGCCAGTTGCTTTAAAAATCAGGTTGGGATAGGGAGTGGACCCATGATTTAGTTGGTATACAGAACTCTGTGGCAAAGAAACTTTCTCCCAATACAGGCCAGCACCTTCTCTGCATCCTAGAGAGTTTCCTAAAGCACTGAAAGGTTAAAGGACTTGCTCAGAATCCCATAGTCAGTATGTGTGACAGGCAAGACTCGAACCCAGGTCTTTGTGACCCCAAGGCCAGCTTTGTATTCACAAAGTTGAGTCATTTTAGAGTTTGTTTCTGAGTCCTTTCCCAGTGAAACAAGACTTCTTACCAGGCAGGTGATTTACACAGTACAATGAGATATCAGGGAAAATTGTGGCGTCACCATCTTAGAAGGCTTTTGATCATGATGATGATGATGAAGAAGATAAAGAATAGTAATACCTCACATTTATATAGTGCTTTATGGTTTACAAAGCACTAAGGGGAAGAATTGAAGGGTAACTTAATAATAATAATAATAATAATAATAATAAAGTAGCATTTATAAAGCACTTTGAGATTTGCAAAACAATTTGAAAACATCTTATTTTATTCTCACAACCCCCTAAGAGGTAGATGCTATTATAATCCCCATTTATACATGAAGAAACAGGTAGACAGAGGCCAAGTGACTTGCTGAAGTTACTAAGGTAGGATATGAACTCAGGACTTCCTAACTCTAGCACCAGCACCACAAGACACCTACATGCTTTGACTTAGATTCTTTTATGAAGACAGGTTTCTAGACTAAATAGTTTCTTGAATCTACAATCTTCCCACAACCTTCCATCTTGGTGTCAAGATGATGTGATTCTTTGAACATTTAAAGATCTTAGTCATAGCTTTAATGATGCCTACATTTGTTACTATCTAAATGGGAATTAAGCAGTCACAGCAACTTTTGGGCTAGGACATTAAATTTAAGGGTTCTGTCCCTCCCATTAATACTGCATCCGTCCAATCAGGATGATGATCTTTCTTCTTTCTTTCTTTGACTCAATAGGATCTTTACATCACATTGTGGATATACCCAGAATAAATTCTCTCCCCTTGTCCCTGTCTTACAAGTAAGGAGTGTGTGTGTGTGTCTGTCTGTGTGTCTGTGTCTCTGTGTGTAAACGCCAATTCATTATTTTTCATTCAGATCATTCTCATGTTTTCATGACCATTATGCTGTTGGTCAGCATTATTTTAGCATTTGCTTTTACTTTATTTTGAAATCTCTTAATTTTTAGTCTTCAATGAGTCCCTCTGTCATTCCTACTCTCTCACACATTTTCAATCTCTCTCTCTCTACTGGTTCATTTTCTTCTATCTACAAACATGTCCATGTCTCACTTATCCTGAAAAACCCCTCATTTGATCCTTCCATCCCTGCTAACTATTCTATTTTTTTTTCTGCCCTTTGCCATCTACAATAGGCGTCTCCAGTTTCTCTCCTCTGACACTCTTCTTAACCCCGTACAATGTGGCTTATCATTCCACCAAAACTGCTCTTTCCAAAGTTACTAATGACGTCTTCGTTGCCACATCCAGTGGCCTTTCCTCAATCCTCATTCTCCTTGATCTCTCTGCAGCCTTTAGCACTGTTGCTCACTCTCTCCTCCATGATATTCATAATACTTGCTCCTGATTTTCCTCTTACCCACCTGACCGCTCTTTCTCTGTCTCCTCTGCTGTATCGGCCTCCTCTATAGGTTTCCCTCTAACTATAGTTATCCCTCAAGGTTCTGTCCTGGCCCTCTTTTCTTCTCCCTCTATACTACTTCACTTGACGATCTTATCAGCTCCCATGGATTTAATTACCATCTCTGCTGATGATTCTCAAATCTATCTTTCCGCCCAAGTCTCTCTGCTGACCTCCAAGCTTACATCTCCAACTGATTTCCAGACATTTTGAACTGGATGTCCAGTAGGCATCTTAAATTCAATGTGTCCCAAACAGAATTCATTATCTTTCCCCTTAAAATTTCCCCTCTCCCGCCTGCCCCCTTTTTTTTTTTTTTTTTTTTTTGGTGAGGCAATTGGAGTTGAGTGACTTGCCCAGAATCACACAGCTAGTATTATGTGTCTGAGGCCAGATTTGAACTCAGGTTCTCCTGACTCCAGGGCCGGTACTCTGTCCACTGTGCCACCTAGCTGCCCCTACCTTCCTTATTTCTATAGAGGGCAACATCATCCTCCCAGTCCCTCAGGTTCACCACCTAGGAGTCATCCTGGATTTCTCACTATCTCTCACCTTCCTTATCCAAACTGTTGCTAAGGCCTGTTGATTTCACCTTTGTAACATCTCCTAAATATGCCCCCTTCTCTCTTCCAACACTGCTACCACTCTGGTGCAGGCCCGCATCACCTCACACCTCTATTACTACAGTATCCTACTGGTGGGTCTGCCTGCCTTAAGTCTCTCCCCATTCCATCCATCTTCCATTCAGCCACTAAAGTGATTTTCCGAGAACACAAGTCTGATCGTGCCACCTCCCTACTCAATAAACTCTTATGGGTTCTTATTACTTCTAGAAACAAATACAAAATGCTCTGCTTGGCATTCAAATCCCTTCATAACCTAGACCCCGCCTACCTTTCCAGGCTTCTTACATCTTAATCTCTGACATAAACTATACAATGCAGCAAAACTGGTCTCCTTGCTCCATGAACAAGACACTCCATCTCTTGACTCTGGACATTTTCTCTGGCTGTCCCCCATGTCTAGAATACTCTCCCTCTTCCTCTTTGATTACTGACCACCTTGGTTTCCTTTAAGTCTCATCTAAGATCCCATGTCTTACAGGAAACCTTTCCTGATCCTTCTTAATTTCAGTGACTTCCCTCTGTTAATTATTTCTACTTATCCTCTATATAACTTGCTTTGTATATATTTGTGTGTGTGTTGTCTCCCCCATTAGATTGTAAACTCCATGAGAGCAGGGGCTATATTTTATCTCTTTTTATATGGCCAGCACTTAGCATAGTACCTGGCACATACTAGGCACTTAATAAATATTTATTGCATTGAGTCAAATTAATTCTCACAGCCTCTTAGTGTAGGGAATGTTATTGCTATCCTTATTTACCTAAAAGGGGGTGGAGACAAAAGAAGGTGAGTATTAATTAGCCTTCAAGCTAGGACTCCGCCTCTGTTAGACTGGATACCTAACCGAAAATCCAGAGTGAATGGCCCCCAGCTCTGTGCTCAGTCCTCCAAGAGAGGCCCTCCTCTTGTGATTCAGTTTCCCAGGCAAAATAGAAAATGATTTCTGGTAAGTGACGCTCCAGTGACTGTTCGATGTTTCTTCCTCTTTTTAGCTGCTTGTTTTCCTTCTGTTCAGAACACCAGACCTTGCTATCATTATCAAGCATTTAAAGGCCTTAAATGAAACTTCCTCAGCAAAAAAGTCCAATCAACCCTATTAAAAAGAAAAAAAGGCAATTTATGAAAGCATTGGCATCTAATATTCAAGAAGTGTTATTTTTACCTGAATCTGGTAACTTTATACAAAATATCTGTAGTGAATATCCTTTATTATCGGGATGTTTTCTTTTTCAGAGTTTTTCTTAAAAAATAATATTGCTGTTACTATATACAATGTTCTCTTGGTTCTGCTCATTTCACTCTTCATTATTTCATGCAAGCCTATCCTTGTTTTTCCTAAGACCATCAAGCTCATCATTTCTTGTAGCACAGCAGTATTTTTCTATGGAATATCTGTTTAAAAAATTCTAGTGAACTTGTGATAGAGACTCACAGAGAAGAACAATGTGTCAAATTACAAATTCATTAGGCCTATATCCTGCCTTTACTACAAAGTTTATGACTTCAGGTGAGTCATTTTATCTCACTAGGCCTCACTTTCCTCACCTACGAAAAATGAAAGGATTGATTTGGGTTATCTCCAAGGTCCCTTTCAGCTCTAAAATTGCATAATTCTGAATATGTTTGAATTACTCTTATATAATAATCAGCATCATAGATTTAGAGCTGAAAGAGACCATAGAGAAAATTTTATCCACCCCTTCATTTTACAGATGAGGAAACTGAGGCCCATCGAGTTTGTGACTCACCTGTGATGACAATAGTAAGTAGCAGAGACAGGATTCTAGGCCATGTCTTCTGACTCCAAAACCAGCATTCTTTTCTAGTAGTTACGATGCCTTAAGTATAAATTACATCTTTACTACTACCATCACTAGTGAAAAGAAATATGGTTCTTTGAGAATCAAGTTATTGTGTTGAGAATTTGCTTCAGAAAGCACTGATTAAGCTTCCACATATATAATACTCTACAAAATTAAAAAGACAAGGTCATTACTTTCTAGAAGCTTGATTAAATAGATTATATTAATCTAACACTATGAAACTGACTAAAACATATGAAAGGAACAAACAATCAATATAGGACTTAGTCATTAAATATATAAATTATAATTTTTATCTCTTTATTAATGCCCTGCTGAGACTGGAGAATAAACTTCAGCCTTTGAAATATACAAAATGGGTAGATAAAACTAAAATTGTTATAATAATTGCAGAACAGGAATACGTATGATTTCCTCATTAAGAGACAAAAGGATATTTTAACTCTGTCATTTGAAAAATTTTGTAAAGTTAAGCTTTTTTGTCTGGGCAAGAGAAAACGAATTCTTAAAATGACCTCAGGATATAGGAAGTTGTTATGGGTGTGTCACATTATTTCTTCAAGCTCTGTGTGTGTGTGTGTGTGTGTGTGTGTGTTTCACTGTCTCTGTCTCTCAATCTCTTGTTGAATCTCTCTTGCTCTCCTTTGAGAGCTCTATGGCACCAATGGTAGATCTGGGATATGAATCTATCAAAATAGATAATATAGGGAAAAGCACTTTACCAACCTTAAACTATGTAAATGGTTATTATTATTGATATTATTATAACATAGGCCCTGCCCTCAAGAAGTTTACATTCTGTTGGACCTAGACAACAGGGAAGGTCAGCTTCTGGTCCATGTATGAGTTGGACTAGATGATCTCTGAGATTCCTTCCAATTAAATTTTATAATTTTGCTCATAGGAAGGGTCTGGGGATCAGAGATCCCTGAGTAAATGATAAATAGCTTAAACAGTGTGTGACTTCATTGCTGTGATTACTCTTTCCTCAGTTGGACTGTAATTCTTTCATGCTTTGAAAGTGGTTTCATGAGTTAAATGTAAGGGGGGAAATCAGGTGACTAGTATTCTAGTGATGAGCCTTCCTATCCTTAGATGACCAGAGTGAGTTTTTGACAACAGAACCAGTCTTGCTGAGCCTTCATTTGGAGCCTTCTGGGCTGGGCATAGTTTCTACCATAGTGGTGTGAGCGCAGCATTCTGTGAGCATGGAAGCCAGAACCACCTCCATGTCATAGTGAAGCATTAGATTCATATCTCAGTAAAGGAAGCTAGCAATAAACCATGAAATACTCAGCATGGTTTTTAAGGTCCTCCATAACATGGACCCAATGACCTGTCTAATCTTATTTCCCATTACTCCATTACTTCCCAAGGCAGATCTTCTGCTCTGCAGAGTCTGAATTCTCCACTGCCCTCTCCTTTCAGCTTCCCCCATTTCCTGTACCCCTGCTCATGCAGTCTGACTCAGCCTTTGACATCCAGCTCAAGCCCCACATCTTACTCCAGGAAGTCTTTTCTTATGATTCTCACCCACGATGACTTGAATTTCTGTTGTACTATGCCATTTAGTACTTGATTATAAATTAAGTTGTGACCTCTTTGTTTCATGCATGGTAGTGTCCTCGCTTGAAGGCAGGGATCATGCCTTATGATTTATTTTAATGTTATGCAATACCTAGTGTGAGGCTCATAGTAGCTATTCAATAAATATGAAGTCCTTTGTGAATCATTGCCAGTTCACATTAAATATGAAAAGATGCAGTATCTTACAGTTTATCTACAGTTTTTCTTCCCAGAAACTCTCTTGAGAATTTCCAACCACAGTCAGTTAATTTTTATGCCTTCAGGATTCTTAGCCGGTAGTATACATGGATGCTACTTTCAGGAAACTGTGTTACATTTAGTATGCTGCACTAATGAAATACTGTGCCTGTCCCCCAGGGGCTCATATGCTAAAGAATAAATGAAATATGTACTCTAATACTTACGTTGGAAACATTTATATAAATATACATAAGTAAATGTTTCCAATGTAAGTATCATGGTGCATGTACCTGATAGTCATATAGGAGACTTGACTCAGCAATAGTGCAATTATACTGCTTAGGATAAGATTCACTGAGTGTATACATTTGGCTGGTGATCTAGGACAAGTTTCTGCTCCATCTAGCCAATACATTTCCTAAAATGTGACACCAAAAATTGGACATGATATTCCAGATATGGTCAGACCAGGAAATAATACAGCAAGACTCAAGTCCCTGGAAACTGCTTCTGTTCATGTATAGCTAAGATCACCTTAGTTCTTTTGGCTGCCATATCACACTTTTGACTTAATGAGTAGGTAGTCCACAGAAATTCTCTGGTCTTTTTCTTATGAACTCCTTTCTTGCCATGCTTCATTCACCCTGTACTTAATGAAGTGTGTGTGTGTGTGTGTGTGTGTGTGTGTGTGTGTGTGTTTTCCTAACCCAAGTACAGAACTTTATGTCCATCAATATTGAATTCAGTTTTATCATTTATTGTCCATTATTTTAGTCTGTTAAGATTCTTTGGGATAACAGTTCTATCTAATTGGTATTACCATTCTTTCCCAGCTGAGATTATCTGGAAATAAAAGCATGCTAGCTATTATCTTCGAAGACATTAATAAAAATGTCCACCATAGTGAGAGTAAGGATGAAGTCCAAAGGCTTTTCAGTATAAGCCTACCTCCAGGATGACATCATTTCATTAAACATTGATCTTTGGCTCTGGTCTTTGCTCCAGTTCTAAAACCAACCAACTGACCTGTCATCTAGTCCTTAAGTGTCCATCTTGACCACAAGGACACTGAAAGATTTTGTCAGATTCTTCACTGGAACCTGGATATGCTATGTATATAGCAATGTCCTTATCTACTAACTCTTACCCTGATAAAACCCCCAAAGGAAAGAGGTTAGTCTGACATGATTTTTATTAATGAACTATACTTCCTAATATGGCAACAGAGTGTAGTGGATAGAGAGCTGACCTTAGAGCCAGAAAGATCTGGGTTCAAGTTCTCCCTCCAACCTAGGTGAATCATTTAATCTCTCAGTACTATAGGCAATCTCTTAAGGCTCTAAGTTTCCAAGAAGGAGCTAACTTTCACTGATAGAAGAAGCTTCCTCTTCAGGAAGTTGGCTGTATCAGTTAAGTAATCAAGTCCCAGATTTGGTTCCTATCCCTATCTGTACTTTTAAATAGTGGACACTATTTTTCTTTCTAAGTGTTCATAAAACTACCCCTTTGAAAATCTGATCCAGGCTGTTGTCAGGAATCAAAGGCACTCTGTAACTTAAAGAATCAACCTTATTTCCTATTTTAAAAACCAGCATATTTCCTTGTTCTCAATCCCGTATTCTTTCCCTTTCTCCGTAATTCTCCCTCAAATCATTAACAGCTTAGCAAACATATCTGCAAGTTGTTTTTCTCTTTTTTCTTTTTTACAAAGTACTCAGTGCCCTTTGGATGAAAGGATCAGTATGATTTTATTTTTTATTTTTAGTATTGTAGTTTTCACTCTGACAGGGCACTAGCCTCATTACCACAGGAAGTATTAGGAAGTCTAACACTTCAGTCTATCTTATTTTTCTTCTTTGAATCAGTGGGCAAAACCCTCTTTACTTTCTCTGTTCCACTGAAGGTCTTGGTTTTTGTTTGTTTGTTTGTTTTTTGTTTTGGGGGTTTTTTTTTTTGCTTTTTTAAAAAATTCTATTCCAAATTCACTTCATCCAGTCTACTATCAAAGCCAACTCTGCCTGGCCTGTATTCATGAAGAAGACTTTCTGGTTAACTTCCTGGGTATAGCTGCTCATCCTTATTATCTTACCTGATAACTACCTATGGGCAGCTAGGTGACCCAGTGGATAGAGTGCTGTACCTCAGGATAGGAAGGCCTGAGTTCAAATCCAGCCTCAGACACTTACTAGTTGTATGACCCTGGACAAGTCACTTTACCCTGTTTGCCTCAGTTTCCTCATCTATAAAATGAGTTGGAAAAGAAAATGGCAAACCACTCCAAAATCTTTTTTGAGAAAACCCCAAATGAGGTCATGAAGAGTCAGATACAACTGAACAACAGCAACAACTAGAGTCAGAGCACACAGATTCAAATTCTACCAAAGAAGTTTACTGTCTGTGTGACCTGGGACAAATCACATAACCTTTCTTGGCTTTGGCTTCCTCATCTATAAAATGAAGGAGTTGAACTAGATGGCCTCTGAGGGACTTTACAGTTCTATATTTATGATCCTATAACATTCCTTCCACCATGACTTATCAGCTACCAAGAGTCAGATGAGAGATTTGAATCTAGATCTTGTGAAATTCAAACCCAGCACTCTATCCAGTGGGTCATGCTGCCTCTACATTATTATGAACTTTTCAAAAGGATCTCTGTTATAATTCTGAATTGATATTTTATATTGCAAGTTTTCCATTTTCAAGTGGTTGGTAGGGATAGAGAGGTTAGGTAGTTATGTTGTTGTTCCATCATTTCAGGTAAGTGACTTGCTCAGGGTCACACAGCTAGTAAGTGTCTGAGACTGGATTTGAACACATGAAGATGAATCTTCCTGATTCCAAACTCTATCCCAGTGCTCTATCCACTGGGCCACCTAGCTGACTGTAGAGACAATGCCAATTCTACTCTAATTCCACTGCCTTCTCTCTACACCAGAAGTTTACTGTGCTGGTGAAATCCTAGATTTTTCAAATGTCACTTCCAGTAATTATATGGTCCCACTAAGTTTTCCTAGTTAGCTCAAAACTAGTCCTTTCAAGTGGCAGGCTATAAGATATAAATCAAAAATAAGATTGTGAGGCTATTGAGTGGGATACAAAATGTATCAAACATAAAGTAAAAAATATGACTAATATGGTATTTCTGTCATGCGGCATAGTTGTTATCAATTTGTGAGGGCTTTTTATCAAAGCAAAACTTTCCTTTTTACCTAGGCTATGACTTTATTTGAGCCTGAATTTAACCTTCTAAAAAATTAAGTGAAGTAAAACATTTGCATCATTCAATTTATTTTGGCATTATTTTTCACCTCAGAGTTAATTGACTAAAATTCTAAGTAAAATTAGTTTGGGGTAGAGGATATCAAATAAGTAAAGCTGAAGAAGCTATTGGCAGAGGAAGCTTTCAAATACAACTTGTTTTTGAGATAATAGAGGATTATATCTCCATCTGGTAGCAAGACTTGATCTTTGTTTGAAATCTTTTAACCTTTAACTGTTCTGGGTTTATTGCTGTTGCTGTCATTTGAATTTTTTGCCTTTAAAAAAATCTCGGGGCAGCTAGGTGGTGCAGTGAATTGAGCTCCAGCCTTGCAGTCAGGAGGACCTGAGTTCAAATCCAACCTCAGACAGTTGACACTTAACTAGCTGTGTGACCCTGGACAAGTCACTTAACCCCAATTCCCTCACCAAAAAGTAAAAAAAAAAAAAATTTTTTTAAATCTCAATTTTCTTTTGTTGCCTTGTTGTTCAGTTATTTGGAAATCTTTGTGACCCCATTTGGGGTTTTCTTGGCAAACATACTAGAGTGGTTTGCCATTTCCTTCTCTAGCTCATTTTACAGATAAGGAAACTGAAGCAACCAGGGTTAAGTGAGTTGCTCAGGGTCACACAACTAGGAAGTGTCTGAGGCCAGATTTGAACTCAGGAAGATGAGTCTTCCTGACTCCAGGCCCTGGCACTTTGTCTACTGCACCACCTAGATGCAAGTCAACAATTTTAGAAAGGCCTAGATGCTACAGTGAGAAAAGCAGTTTAAAAACCTAATCAATTCTAGGAATATGTATTAGTATTTCTTATGTGCTAAGCAGAATTCTGAATGCTATGATACAGAATTGAAAGGTTCAAGGAGCTTACAATCCATTAGATGCATACATTAATGAGGCACTGTGCTGTTCATAACATAAGACCAGGATTCACATCAAGGTTCCAAGATTTAGTAGTTGTGAGACCCTGGGTAAGTCACTTAATCTTTTGGAGCTTAAAAGTGGGCTAATAATATTTGTATTACCTACTTCATAGGGCTATTGTTAGGAAATGACTTTGTAAATCTTAAAATGCTGTATAAATGTGAGTTGATGAAGTCTTATAGAAATGAAGTCTGGAGATGTAAGTACAACATTGTTAACTGTTTGTGGACAAGTCATTCAGCCTATCTGAGCCTCATTTTTCTCCTCTGTAAAATGGGGATAGTAATTTACATTACCTATCTCAAAGTGCACTCCACTGGAGTTGACTCCTTCCAAGTTGACTTCAGACCGTCAATGACTCCTACTCTTTGGTCTAGCCAAATCTATTTCATTGTAACTCACATCTCTTCAGCCACTCCACAAGAATTGAGTGAGATGTTTTGTCAAAAGCTTTGCTAAAATCTAAGTCAGTCAGTCAATAAGCAATTATTAAGTGCCTGCTGTATGCCAGGTACTGTGCTAAATAAGGGCTGGGGATACAAAGAGAGGCAAAAGACAGTCCCTAACCATGAGGAATTTGAAATCAAATAGGGTCGAGAACATGCAAACAAAAGTAAACTATATCTACAGTACTTCACTGATCGCAGAGCTTAGTAACTCTGTCAACAAAGGAAATTAGTTTAGTCTTACATGACTTGATCTTGCCCTTTGAAATCTGCCCCTTCCTTTTCTACATCAGTGGCATCAAACACAAATGGAAATTGATCCATGCAGGCTGACTTAGAAAAACACTAATTAATATTATCTGTGTTTTACTGTGTGTTTATGTATTTTGTTAAACATTTCCCAACTACACATTAATCTGGTTCAGGCTACACTGGGAGAGGCCTGAGTTTGACAGGGTAGCTAACCTTCACCTTAGTATTAATGCATTCTAGAATTTTGCCAGGAATCAAAGTCATGAACACTGGCCTAACGTCTGTGGTCTCTATTTTATTCCTTAAAAAAACTGATCTTTCAAAGATCATTCAAAATGGGTCAATCATTACATCTGCCAGTTCTTTTAGTACTTGAGGATGGAGTTTATCTGGGCTTGGTAACTTGAATGTAAGAGCATCTTAGATGTCCTCTCACCATCGCCTTATTACTTTGAGAATTGACAGAGTTGCTATGAGGATCAAATGAGATGACATGCACAGAAGGTTTGCATGCTTTGCAAACCTGAACGTGCTGTAGAAATGCTGGCTGAGCTATTTTTTCTTTTTTTTTTCTATTTCTTCTTTTTCTTTTATTTTTTCTTTTCTTTTTTTCTTTTTATTTATTTATTTTTATTTATTCTTTCTTTTAAAATGTTTTTTTGGAAAAAAAAGTTATCAACCATAGGTAGAAGTCAACTGCAAACCAGATATGAAGTAATTACTATAATACTAACAGATTTTAAAATGAAGTACAGGAAAGAGGAAGGTATATAGAATAAAGATCAAGAAGTTCTTGTCTCTAAGGTTATCTGTCCTTATATGTTTGGCAATAGAACTGTTCTCACTAAGACCAAAGCTGTTGCTTGAACTGATCAGCACTTAACCAGTCCTGGTCACTTTTATTGCTCAGTCATTTCAGTTGTGTCTTATTCTTTGTGACCCCATTTGCGGTTTTCTTGGTAAAGATATTGGAGTGGTTGCCATTTCCTTCTGTACCTTGTTTTGCAGGTGAGGAACTGAGGCAAACAGGGTTAAGTGACTTGCCCAGGGTCACCCCTAGTAAGTGTCTGAGGCTGAATTTGAACTCAATTCTGCCTGACTCTGGGCCCGGCACTCTATCCAATGCACCACCTAGCTTCCCCTTGGTCACTAGAATTCCACTACTATGGGCTCTAATAACTAATTGATCAGCTTGGCCAAAAGTTAGAATCAGAACAGATGCACCTCTAAGAATATGAATGGAATTTAAAATTCACAAGTATTTTTGTATGTGTACATAAAACAAAATTTTTTGTTGTGAGTTGTGATTTTATTTATGTATCTAAGTCCCTTGAGGAAACCCCCTCTACAAATGCATATTGGCACCTGCTCTGCTGCTTCTACTCTTAGTTACCCAAGACACTTTTCCAGTGTAAAGTAAGTGACTTTTCCAGACTTGACCAGAGTTACACAGCTGGAGATGAAACTTTAACTCAAATCTTTCTGACCCTCAGGCTAACTTCCTATTACCATTATACCACACTACCTCACAGAGGCATGCTGTCTTCAGGAAAAGAAAGTCATATCCTCTTTATTCATCTATTATTGATTCTGTTACATTTCACAGCGGCTATTAAAACTTTTCCTACACCTCTCAAGGTCCCAACTCATCCCAGGTGTCGTCCATCTCATCACCTTACCTCCATCTCATTCACCTTACTAAAAAGGTGGACATCTTCACATTCATCTCACAATTTCTGTTTCTCTCCTCCTTCCCTTTCTATCCTAGAGGAACTTGTTTCACCTCCAAGATCTTGAGCTCTCTTTCCTCACTACTCATTTATTCCTTCACCCTTAGCAATTCAGGTTCAGCCCCACCCCTCCATTAAACTGTTAAAGATTAAAGATCTTTTAAAGATTAAAATTTTAAATTAAAAGTTTAAAGAGTAAAGACCACCAATGATCACATAGTGCCTAGTAAATCAAATATTTAAGCTGGATGAGACCTTTAAGAATTTTCTAGTTCACCTTCCTCATTTTCTAGATAGGGAAATGGAGGCCCAGATACATAATAATTTAAGTGGCTTCACTAAAGTCATATAGATAACTAGCCACAGAATCAGGAGTAGAACCCAGCTTTCCTTATTGCTCTTACCCATCATTCTTTCCAACATGCCTCACTACCTTGTTAAACCAAGCTCCTTATTATTCTCCCTAAATTAGTTCCTTATCCTTATCTCCCTGTTTCTGTTAACTATTTTTTTTTAAATCACTTAATTGCTGCCACCCTATTTTTTCTCTTACCATATCTGGATAGAGAAGTTTCTGCTTAGTTAAGTTGTACTTCCTGTTGAGGAAAGAGATCAATATCTTTAATACTTTCTGAGAACATTTCTTTGAGAACACTACTTAGGACTATTCAAAGTTCAGAGAAGCATGAATAATTGTTTTTTAAGTGGAATTGATTCACAACAAACTGCTCTTTCTCTTTTTGTTCTTACACAGGAAACACCAACCCTACAGGGGTGATCATCATTCACTTGTTATAGGTGTGAACAGCTGGCAGCTTATTTCGGCATATCTAGGATCTCTACCTGGTGAATGGGATTTAAGGCAATTAATAGTTGAGGGTAACTTGACCAAAGCAATGAAAAGCGTTGGTCTGGCATCCTTGTACTATAGTTGTTCTAAAATGGTACTTGAGGGAGGGTATGCAATAATACAGGGATTTTTCCATGTCTTCTTGTTGATAGGGAAGGAGGGAGAGAGAGACAGACAGAGAGAGGGAGAAAGAGAGAATATTACTTCTAGCATTTGAGTAGTAGTGTGCTGTAATGGGAACATCTAACTCCACAGGTAGAAACCCTGGATTCAGCTCTCCACTCTGCAACTTACTTCTCTGTCGGGTTTTTTTTTCTGCAAAATTAAATTCATACTACCTACCTTGCTTACATCCAAGAATAGTCATAAGGGTCACATGAAATAATGTATGTAAAGTGTTTTGTAATAGAAATAGATTTTATTGGCCATTGGTGGGGAAATCCCCAACAAGTCCCTCCATAGCAAATCACAACCTGCCAATGACTCATCACTTTTGTCCTAGAGTTTTGCCTAAGGAATATAGAGATTAAATGACTCATATGATGATATTTTATCCCCCCCCTTTTTGAGGTTATTCTCAAACTTATTAGAATATTCTAGTTCATGAGTTGGTTAGGGGGCATGGTTGGTAGAGTGCTGCACTTGGAGTCAGGAAGTCCTGAGTTCAAATCCTGCCTCAGATACTTACTAGCTGTTTGATCCTGGGCAAGGTATTTAAGTTCTTTGGGCCCAAGTTCTTCATCTGTAAAATGAGGATGATAACAGCAGCTACCTGAAAGTGTTGTCGTGAGATATAATAAGATAGTATATGTAATGCACTTTGTAAACCTTCAAGTGCTATATAAGTGTTATCTATTGTTATTTTATTAATTTAGTAATTAAAACATTCCTGATTTCAACTGTTGACATACATTTCCCTCCTTTTGAGATGAATAAATAAGCAAATGAATTCAATTTTCAAAATATGTTCAGACACATGAACAAAAAGTTTGCAACTCTAAACTATAAGAACTAAAAGTGTATATGTGTGTCTATATGTGTGTATATATATGAGTGTTGACAGACAGACAGATAGATAGATGTGAATGTACAAAATCTTTTAAATGACAGTTTCTGAAAGATTCTTGGAAATCAGTCTCTCCTGTTTGGAATCTTTTTAACTTTATGAGAAATGGTCAGTGATCTGAGGTGAGGTCATGAAACTCTGCTAGGTTAAGAGTTGCTGCAGGTGCCAGGCACAGGTGAGCCCTCTGGTTCTATATAATGATGTCATTTTTGGCATTTGTTCTTAGATGTACAATGCAAGGTAATTTAGACAGGAACTACAATTTCCATGGAACTATTCAAAAATAAACTCATAAGTTACATAGTTAGTAGTTAAATAGTTACTTTGTGTATTATGTATTAAGATATGACATTTAGATACATTTAATTAGGATGAAGTAGCCCAGAAAGTAGCATCTACAGACAAAGTAATCATCTGAAACTTTTCTTTCAAGATTAGGTATCATTTCCATCTCTATCCGCACTCCCCATTCTTTTGCTAAAAGTGATCTTTCTCCCTCCTCAGTTTTTCTTATAATACTTGGGATATCTCTCTTACCCTGTATTTTATTTATTTCTATACATATTGAATCAATCTTCTTTCCATGTACACACTTGGAATGTAAGGATTGTGTCTTTTCAAACTTGCATTCTCAGTGCCTAGCATTTAGTAGATTGGGATTTTTTTTAAATCATGGATCTGATTAATACTCAAAAAAGGCAATTCAGAGAACATCATGAACTACTAAACTATATACTGTAGTACTCTCTTAAAAAGTGTTTTATTGAATCAAATTATGGTAAGCCAACTAATCTGATAGTTTGCCTCTTGGTGAGTTCAACACATTCTTCAAAGGCTTAGAGTAAGGATTTTCCTTAACTTTTGAATTGGTAGTGTTGTTCTTGGAAATCGTATTTTGGAAATGTAGCAAATTTTCTCTTTTTTTTGTAATTTTGTTTTGGGAACTTAATCCTCAACACATACATTTCAATATACACTTAAAAAAAGAACTATAAGAAGTTTGTGTAAGAAACTTCAAACTATGCTCATTTTTAAAAAGAAATTATATATGTATATAATTTAATAGGGTAGTAGGAAAATTGTTCTATTTAATTGTTTTCTTTTTTGGATTTAAAAATACTTTATTGATGCTCTTTTAAAGCTATCTCTTACCACACAGTAACATTCTACCCACAACATCCTTTTTCACCCCTTCCTTGTAAAAAATACATATAACCTAGCAAAATAAATCAATGTGTAAACCATGTCTGAGAATGCATTTCTCATGTTCATTACCTCTCAAGAACTGGGAGATTTGTTTCACCATATGCCTTTTGAAGTTGCTAGTGCTCCTTGCTTTGATCAGTCCTGAGGTTTTGGAAATTTGTTCTTTTATATTATTGTTGTTGTCAACATGTAAATTTGTAATAAGTCTGCTTCCATTCTCCGTCACACTAAAATTCTATTCAAAACGGGAGCTGTAAAAGCTGTTAAAAGACAATGCTGGTGTTGTTGACTAATCTAATTTAAAAAACCCATAGTATTAAGTAAATGGTGCTTTAGATAGACTTATTTTAGTCCTTTGTCCATTAATTTATTACTTCTGGTTATTCACATACCATCTCTGCCTCTGCTGTCTCATTTATGAAATGGAACAGTAGTATCAATGTCTTTGAAGAGATAGCTTGAAGGTTGTCATTTGTTTTTGGAAACTCTTTGAAGCAATTAAAATGCAATATTACCATTAAGAGGAAAAGTATTTATCTTCATTAAAATGTTGGAGAGTATGGTATTTCCAAAAGACCTTAAAACAGCAATATTGGTTTATCTATCAATAATAAAATTCTGGTATTGAAATGGCTGGGGCTGTTTTTCCTCCTGCTGGTCTTGTATAATTGGCTAAGGACAGAAAATGAGAGCTCTTCTTCTCATTACAGATATCAGAAGGAATGGCATACATTGAGAGGAAGAATTACATCCATCGAGACCTGAGAGCAGCTAATGTTCTTGTTTCAGATTCACTGATGTGCAAAATTGCTGATTTTGGCCTTGCTCGGATAATTGAAGATAATGAATATACAGCAAGAGAAGGTATGGTGATGATTTCCAGGTTTGTGTCATGTATAGATTATTTATGAGGTGGCTGATGTCTTTGAAAAGAAAAGACTTGGTTTATAGAATATTAATGTACCACAATCATTCATTTAATTTGCCATTCTGATAAGTCATTCCTAAGTTGCTTTTTTAATTGCCATCTTGATTGACTCTGGATGATTTTAACTAGAAACTTAATGTGAACTACAATTTGCACTCTAATTAAACAAACTGACAAAAATGGTTTTTACAAAATAAAATTTGATTTGGGGTTTTTTTTTTTTGGCATTATATGTGGAAGCTTTTGCTTAATTAGAAAGCAAAGTAGTCTTTTCTTACCCACACAAGAAATGTTAGTAACATTAAGTCTATCTCCAAAAACATAATTTAAACCAGTCTTTTATATTAGAAATGAAAATGTAAAGTTGTCACCATAATGCTCACTTAATTCAGAATAATGTTGCAAATTAACCTGATTTCATAACCTGGTTCAGATATTGCATATTAACTCATTAAAGATCAAGGAGTAGAAATGGATTTCCAGCAGATTAAAAAAATGACAACAAAAAACTTGAGCAATTCTTTGTTTGCACATCATGCCCAGTACTGTTTTTGAGGGCTATCTATTCATTGTCATCAATAAAGATATAGGTTTAAAAAAAAAAGAAGGATGTAGGTGAGGTTTAGGACAAAATTACTATCATTTTAACAAGTAGTTTTTGGTGATACTTTGGATTCTGGCATTCTCCCTCTTGAACAATATAAGGATTAATTTTTTTATTACCTTTTCTTGTTCTAAAGGGACAAGGATTAATTTGACAGCATCTGAGTTGGCTCAGATTGTTTCTCTTATAATTTAAAAGAGTATGCCATATGTATTTGTTTCTGATGCCATTTGGAAGAATTGGCCCCACTTAGAGAGTTGATAAAGAAATAACTTCAAAATATGGTTGCAATTTGTTCTATATCTGCTTCTGTTATGTTTAAATATCACTCTCTGCCTCTAGAGGCCTAGTCATCTTAAGTAGTTTCTCTAGCTCCACCCTTACACTTAATCAAGTTTGGAAGGTGGGACTAGTACAAACAGTAGCTGAAGTTGGGCTGGTGAACTAAAGATTGCCCTTTGAAAGAGCCTTGGATTCTTTCACTGTCTTTCAAGTTTCATTTCATTCTTTCATACTTCATTGAGATGTGTCATATAAATAAGAGTGCTCTCTTTGCTTGGAATTTTGATTTGGCACCACACAGAATACCAAAGTAAAGTCATGTTGAAGGCTCAGCTCTCTGCAAAATATCCTTACTGAAAACTCTGTCATCTTCAATGTTTCCTAAGCGTTCAAAGTCACAGTTCAAGCCTAAATCCTTTGATTTGCTGACAGCAGAAAGACATTCGCAGCTCTTCCCAAACTAACACTGACTCTCTCCTTTGATGTTTGTGGATATAAAGACCTCATCCCTCATGACACTTCAGTTTTTATTCTTTATTTAGAAATCATTTGTGGCAATGGAAACCCTCAGATTTGCTGAGAATTACAATCCTTAACAAATACACAACTAAATCTATTTTCCCACTTATAAAGTACAAGAATTGGACAGCCTTTTTTTTTGTGAGAGTTTGAGGGAGCTAATGTCTCTAGTGGTTTACACTTTTAAGGTATTTATCTTTACAAATACAAACATTTTAAAACAAGTATTATTTCCCAGGTATATGCTAACATTTTTTTCCAGTTGCTCATAACTAAACATGTCTTGTTTCATAGGTGCAAAATTCCCTATTAAGTGGACAGCTCCAGAGGCAATAAACTTCGGATACTTTACTATTAAATCAGATGTATGGTCCTTTGGAATTCTCCTATATGAAATTGTAACCTACGGGAAAATTCCCTATCCAGGTACTATAAGCTTGTTTGTTATCCACTCAGTTGTGTTCATTCTTTGATATGTTGTTTTGCTTCCTGGCATGTGTGGGAAAGGAAAAGAAACTACAACAAGCAGTAGAACAGAAGTAGAAGATTATGTTGGAGACCAGTATATTATGAAGAGAATTCTTTTTCAGGCACAGGTTGGACTGAGTGGCCTTTGAGGACCCTTCCAACTCTGAGATTCTGTGACTACCAGCAGCCTTCCCATTCTGCTAAAGATAAATAAGGGCTTGGAATTGTAGCAACACAAATCATACACTAAGATGCAATTATGTAGAACTTGGGAAAGATTGAGTTCTAGATACCAAGTTTTTTCTAATTAGCTAAAGGGTAACTCTTTAAGAGTTAGAATTTTATAACTTATTTGTGTTGGAATGCTTTCTAAAATTAGCTATAGATTTCCCTTGCCTTTTAAGCAGAGAATGTTGAGTATAATTTAACCTTTGATCTATTATTTGGAGTTATCATCTTATTGTAATATGTACACATAGATGGAAGAGGGCTGAAGGGACACTGATGTTAGCAGCAGTCTTGAAACCTGATTTTTTTTTAAGAGTTTTTCCACATCACATTGATTTTTGCTCACTTGCCTTTTTTCATTAAGGGAAGAGAAAAATCAGCTTTCTAATCTCTTGGGCAACAGAATATGGCTCTATTTCTACAAGACTGTTTAGCAAGTCAAAGGCCAAATCTCCTTTGGCTTTTAGAAATGTCCTGCTTCTTTATTCTTGCTCTCTGGGTTCTTTAATTTGCCAGTACCATTCAAAACATGATCAGTGATTTCTGCATCACAGCAACAATGGCCCAGATAGGCACTTCCTTGTCAACTTTCATCCAGTGTTCTATCTCACTCACATTTTTGTACATGGGGTACAAAGGAGTAAAGTACAGTTGAAAAAGCACTAACTCTGGAGTGAAAGGATTGGGTTGAAATTCCACTGCTGACACAACTGTGTGACCTTGGTCAAGTCCCTGAGCCTTCCTAGACCTAATTTTCTTCATCTGTAAAATGAGGGGATTGGACTAGAAGAACATTGAGGTCTCTAGATCAGTGATTCATTTCTAGAATCAGTGCAGGGATGCCAAAGCATTCTCCAAAGGGAAAAGTTCTTATTCCAAAGGCTCCGAATTCTTCATCAGAAGAAAACGATAATATTTCTGCCAACATGACACCAGACTACCTTTTCCTCCAAATTTTCCTTCGTATATTTACTTTGAACAACATCCCAGGCACAATTAAAAGTGGTATCTTTAATATTATGATGGAATTGGAAGTCCTGAATAGTTCCTGTATGAGAGATCTCCCTTCTTTTAAAGTCTTTTTTTGCAATGACATGATATAGCACTGCTCTAGTGAGGTTCACAGAACCGTTTGCAAAAATGCACTTGGAGCAAAGGTGGCTCACATGAATGCTTTCAGGATTACTGAGCACAGGAGCCCGTCTGTCTAACTTCTCAGTCTGAGGGACTGCTTTTTATTTTGTCTCTACATTCTTCTGTCCTTAGTCTGTTGCCATCACCACCATGATCTTCTTCCTCTTCCTCCTGTTCCTCCTCCTTCTCTTCCTCTTTCTCGTCTCTCTGTATCCCATGTTTCTCCATGCTTACCTGGCTTATGTGGAAAGCACATGTAGGACAATAAATTTAATAATGGCTAGCCTTTATTTAGCACTTTGTTTGCAAAGCAAACAAAACAAAGCCCTGTACCTATATTATCTTATTTGATCCTTACAACAACTCTGTGAGGTAGGTATTCCCACTTTACAGATGAGGAAACTGAGGCTGAAGGAGGTTAAATGACTTACCTAGAGTCACACAGCTGGTATATGAGGTGAGATTTGAACTGTCTTCCTACCTCTAAATTCAGCCTTCTTGCTCACTGTGCCACCTCACTGCCTTGAGTTGCAAGGAATCTCAGAAGCCATCCAGTCCAACCCATTCATGACTATAGTAAGCATATGTGGTAACATTTGAATCTAGATCTTATAACCCCAGAGTTAACTGCTCTTTTCACTGTATCAGCCAGATTATTCCTTTCCTTCCATGTGGTAAACCAGCCAGTGGCAGCGTGTCAGATCTTTAGCTGCTCCCCAGCTGTGTTTTACTCTGTCTGGGTACTCAGAAGCTGCTGCTTCACTGCCAAAAAAAAAATAACTTCAAAAAAAATGGATGTAGGAGGACACATCTGAATGATGAGAAAAAGAGCTGGGAGTGGGGATGAGAACAGAAAACCCTTAGGAGGAAGTAGCTTCCATGGGAACCTTGTGACCTTATTTACTTAACTTGGGACACCTTAGAAAGGAAGGGGAAGTGAAATCTTCAATCAAATCTGCAATTGTTATACATATATTACACTGAAAATTAGATCTCCACAGCAGGAAACCTACAACTTAACAGAAGTAAAAGCATTTCTTCTTTCTGAAGCTGGTCCAAGTGAATCAGGCTAGATACAAAGGTTCACATAGGGCATGAGCCTTGGAAATACCACAGCTCTTCTGTGGTGAATAGAAGCTCCAAATAAAGAAATTTATGCACATTTCTCCCCGAGCTTCAGGCGTTACGTTGACATTTGTATGAAGCTTTCCATTTAGTCAATTCCTATCCTGTAAATATTCAGAAATTATACTTCTGAGGTAAGAGTGAGCAAAAATGTTTCACCATCAGAACTGCTCTCAAGATCTAGAACTGCTATCAAGATCTAGAACACTTATTCAAAGTGTCACTTAGATCATAATAGTTAGCTTGTCCGGACAGTTGTCTATAGTCTCCCTCAGGGGTTTCTTCCCTGAGTAATTGAAGAGGATTAAAATGACCTCATGGTATCGGGGTCAACGTACAGTGTGACCGACTGTGGCTGATCAGACTAATGTGGACTTGGAAGGCTCTAACACAAGTTAGGTACAAATAGTCCATGTGAACATTTGGGGTGGAGATGTCTCTAAATTTGCTCATCTCACACTTCTTTTGAGCTACTGCAATTCTGCTTTGCTCATAGAATGCAGCACCTTTTTTGATGCATGCATGCCATGCTGGGCAATTCTGTGCCAATGTCTCCTATGTCTCAGAATTGATGCCAATTGTTGTAACCCGAGGAAGTTAGCTTGAGTGCATACATTCCTAATGACATTCTGTATTAGGTTGGGGGGGAACTATGCAAACACTTCCCTCCCTATATCTTTCTTTTAAAGTTTACCCAAGAACCTCTAATGGTAAATCTGTGGAAGAAATAAGGGATAGTCTTAGTTAATTGAGCTGTCACCACCTGATGATTGCCACACAGAGTATATACTAAAAGCATTTGGCTGAGATTATCTGAAAGGTGCTTTCCAGCTCTAACATTCTAACATGATTCTGACATAACACGTAGTTCCTGCCTTTACCCCCAGAAGCTTTTGCTCTAAGTCAACATTTCACATGGCTCATACTGAAAAAAAATGCATCATCAACACAATACGTAGTTTAAAAAAACAAACTACACACATACATTTTTTTAAAAAGCAGCTAAAATGGGATAGAAGCCAGCAAAGAGCCAAACACCGACACTGGAAGTAGGTGGTGGATTGCTTACTAAAAACAAGAAACATAACAGGTCAAATGCATCTGAATAATGAAGCAAAGGTAGTAAACAGAGCCAGGAGAGGCTTTGAAAGCTCATTGTCAGTGAAGCTGAAAAAGTCCTAGCAGTTTTTTTATAGCTACAGACTGTTCTTATAAAGTACTGCACACATGGAAAAAAATATAAATACCAAGTTTTTGTTTTTCACTTTAATAGCTTTCAAATTATAAATCCCTCTCCCTTTTGTTTGATTGATTTCCTTAGTGAGATAATTTGAACATCTTTTTTTCCAATTAAACCAATATTTATTGAGTTGACTATATGCAAGGCATTGTGTTAGATATAAGGAGGAAAAAATGACACAATCCTTGCCCTCGAGGGATTTACAATTTAGTAAGGGCAAGATGTGATTAGGACAAAAAAAATGATCCAGACAAATGGGTTTCCAGGAGAGAGAAATAACTTTCAGTGAAGTGGAGAGGTTCAGGGAAGGCTTCATGGAAGAGATGATATCTCAGCTGGGCCTCTGAAGGAAGAGAGGGTGAGCAGGGAGATGAGAATGAATTCTAGGCATGTGCAGGTGACCTAAGCAAATATATGGAGGCATGAGAGAGGAGAACAAGACTGGGAAACAGCTGGTAGTCCAGTTTGGCTGGAATATAAAATGCATAGAGGCACAAAATATGTGTCTGTTGGGGGGAGGGAACTGGAAAAGTAAAATGATGCCAAATTGCAAAGGACCTTCAATGTCAGATTAAGGAAAATGTCAGTCACTGCCTTTTCCTATTAGGAAAAGGCAGTGATTGCAATTGTTTTGTTTTGTTTTAACAGAACATGGTCAGATCTGTGCAGTAGGAAGATTTGTTTGTCACCTGCATGAAACTTAACTTAGAAAGGCAAGAGACAGTAGGAAGAGAAAAGAGTTAGAAGCCCATTACTTCTTAAGAGGTTTACCAAATATAGATAGATATAGATGTATATATGTATATGTATATATAACTTATGTATAATATATAAGTAAAAACGTATATGTGTATATACATACACATGTGTGTATATATATATACATACATATACATATACATATATATGTGTGTGTGTATATATATATATATATACATGTGTTTTAGAGTAAATCAAAGAAATGTATACCAGGAATACATAGCCATATCTCCATATATGGAATCTGTATAAGAGCCATGACCATTTTCTCAGTTCCTCATTGACTAATATTAAGATTTTCAAATTATTAGAGTATGATATAATTTGCTAGAAATTGCTCTGGATTTATAGTCAGGAAACCTGGGTTGGTCCCCAGCTCTGACATTTTATAGCCATGTATCCCTAGGTGAGCCACTTAACATTATATAGCCTCAGTTTCCTCATCTGTAAAATGGAATTGATAATACTTTTACTATAGTGCTTTGTAAACTACAACTGAGTCAGAATATGAATTATGGAATAATCCATTGCTGCTGTATAGACTTTTCTTAAAAAAAATTCAATTTATGTCAGATGTCTAGCATTTGTGAGGAAAACCACTAGGATAGTTCATTGCAATGCCTAGACCATTGTCTTACTCATAGTTGGTTCTTAATAAATATTTATTAAATTCAAGCCTGCTTGATCCATCTGATATATTCAATAAAATGTAAACTCAAAGGCAAGGACTGTTTCCTTTTCTTTGTAGTCCTGATGCCTACCTAGCACAATGCCTTGCACACAGTAGGCCTCTAATAAGTGTTTGTTGAATTACTTTGTTAAGCACGCTTCACTTACTGACCTTTAGCACCTTTATTTCTCTTATGTCCTTCCGGAAAAACTGAACCAAATCCTCAAAGTGTAAAGAGTCATCTCATTCTCAAAAGCCAACCAATCAGGCTTTTCAGTTAGCCCGAGAGATTCAACCATCCTTCCTAAATTCTCATAGCTCTAGTAATGGAGAAACTTTCTTTGTCATGCTATGTCATTTACCACCAAATTCAAGTAATAGACATTCCAGATAGAGTGTGAAGTTTTTGAATTTGAAAAAAGGATGAACATATATAACCTATATCAAATTACTTACAGTTTTAGGGAGGGGGGGAAAGGAAAGGAGAAATTTTGGAACTAAGAACTCAAAATTTTTTAAAATTAATGTTAAAAATTGTCTTTACATGTAATTGGAAGAAATAAAATACTATTTAAAAGAAAAAAAGAAAAAGGCTGAGTTTAGATAATGGGATGTGGTTGAAGGTCACTTCCCTCTATCCCCAGACATTTTTCTCTGTTAAAAGATGACTCAAAGGGGCAGCTGGGTGGCACAGTGGATAGAGCACTGGCCCTGAAGTCAGGAGGACCTGAGTTCAAATCTGGCCTCGGACCAAACACTTGACACTTACTAGCTGTGTGACCCTGGGCAAGTCACTTAACCCCAATTGCCTAAAAACAAAACAAAAAAAAAGATGACTCAATGAGTTTACAGAAATGTGTTATGTATAGACAATTGATCTCACCCAGATCATCAGAGTCTGTGCCTTTGAAAACAAATCACAGGATCATAAATTTAGAGCTAGAAACTGCCCTCATTACACAGATGAACAAATTGAGGCCCAGAGGCCCAAACTTAGCAGAGTTGTTAAGTGGTTTACCTGAGGTCACACAAGTCGTAAACAACACAGCCAAGATTTGAATCCAGGTCCTCTGATGCTGAATTCAGCATCCTTGTCATGGCATTTGGTAAGTTGGGCCTCATCCTAGCAATCAAAAGAACTCACTTTTGTTTGAATGACTCAGATTGGTTTGACTGGGTAACCCACCTCCCACTTTTCTGGGCAATTTTACAAACTTTGATTTGATTTGGATCATGTAGATAGAACCTAAGAGTGTAAATAAAAAGGATAGAAGGAACAAGAGAATTGAGAAAACTAGGAGAAGAGTTTTGACAGCTGGGAATGGATGGGTGGGCTTAAAAAAAGAGAACAAATGCCCCAGATAGATGAACTCCAGCTCAAATCATTGAAGGAAATTGGATGAGACTGAGCAAAAAGACTTGCTTTCTACAAACTTTGCTGGCTCTTGGGGCACACACTGTCTTACTTCCCTGATGCCTCATTCTGAATTATTTGGCAGGCTAAATACTACCTTGGAAACTCAAGAGTGAAAATGTATATTTTTAGTCTGTCAGAGCAGTGTCCTTAGCCTCTGAAACTTGCTTATGTTAATGGCTGCAGGATGTGGGTAGCAGGAGAACACTGCCCTACTTGAGAGCAGACATACTCAGGCTGGTTTTCTGAACGGTGTGTTTTGTTTGCCTCAGGGAGGACTAATGCTGATGTGATGGTGGCTCTGGGGCAGGGATACAGGATGCCACGCATGGAAAACTGTCCAGAAGAGCTCTATGACATCATGAAAATGTGCTGGAAGGAGAAAGCAGAAGAAAGGCCAACTTTTGATTATTTACAGAGTGTGCTGGGTGACTTCTACACAGCAACAGAAGTGCAATATCAACAACAGCCTTAGAACAAAGAGATACTTTTTTTTCTCCAATTGGCATAGACAGATGTCACATTAAACACACACACGCACACGCACACACACACACACACACACACACACACCCCAAAAACTGGTTGCACAAGTTATTTCGTTGTGCCTGGATTAGCCACTGCGCCTGGTTCCTAAAGGCTGAAATAACTCAGGAAGATTCTGTGTACTATACACAGAAAGAGATACCCTGTTTCTCAACTGATGGAACAGAATTGAAAAGAATAACTGGGGAGTGACTGGCTCAGAGGATAAACTGCTCATCTGCTGGTAACCTTATCTGTCTAAGCTACCATCTGAATCCAAACTTAGAAGGCAAAGAATAGATCCCAATTAAAAAATATACACTCTGACCCTGCATTTCTAAGGTGGAAATGCGATAATCACTTTAAAATGTGATCCATATCGGCAAATTGTGACACAAGTGTTTTCAAGCCAAATGTACTCATTTATAAAGTCACTATCAATGGTTACACACTGCAGGAATTCTTTGTATTTTCCATAGATTTGCACTCATTTAAAAAAGATGGGGAAATGTCATCAACTAACCATGTACCATGTGAAGTCAGTGACTGAGAAACATACACTCCCCCCCATGAAACCTAGTCCCACAAATATCCTGCTGCAGGTACAGTTCACCACTAGCCTTTTCTTCAGTGGAAAGGGACCAAGATTTTTCATTTTAATGTCAGTGTTATATTTTAAAGAAGATCTATGTTCTGGTAACAAACCATAATTCCCAATGTATGGAAATTTTCGATAACCTTTGATTATTTGGGCATTAGAAACAGCAGTAAGATTATGGTGTCTACAAGAACTTTCTCTAGCTATGCAGTTAAGGCATTATGGAAAGGAAAATGGAAAGACTAATTCTTTAGCTGCTTCCAGTGATTGGAGGGGCATTTTTATTACCAAATGCATTGTAGTATATGCCTTAATGGATTGATTTGTTTTTCATGATTCATACTATGATTTCTAAGTAATTAGAGATTTGTATGTGACTATTTATAGCCAGCAGCTAAGGCGCTAAGGAATTACTATACATACTGTCTGTGGTGTGAGGTTCAAAAAGACATATTTTTGTTTACTAAACTTTTCTATTATTAGCCTTGGATGACAAAAAAAAAGCCTCATGCTTGTAACCTTTCACTTATATTACCATGTAAATACCTAATATGTCTATTATTTGATTGTTTTTATTTCAACATGCACTGGTCCAATAGCATTTTTAAAAACAATAACATTTTCCTTGTGTGTTGCCTTCTCAACTACTGTCAACATAAAAAAAAAAAAAGACAAATGGCAGGAAAAAAAAACCAATGGCATTGATTCCCTGGAGCTGTCTGATTAAAATGAATAATTTCCAGTTCTACTTATACAACTTGGTAACTTCAGGAATAAAGTAAAAAATAAATTAATCACCTAGAGGCCTAAATATCCTTTTGTGAGTGCAAAATAGACCGTTTCTTTTTCCACAGGCTTCAAAATCGATTGCTAAGATCCATTGTCATTTCAAATTTTAGATACTAATGGAAAAGGGTAGTCCAGTCACAAGTTTTTTTTTCTCTATACTTCCATTCTTTCCTTGTGTTTTATAAAATATGTACTGTCTAAAACATTCTGTGGTTACCATTTCCAGATGCCATATCTGCACATATTCTATATTCATAGGTATAGTATTGTATTCAAGCAGGATCTGCACAGCTGGTATCTTTTCATCTAATTGATTGTGTTTATAAACACCATAATTGTCATCTTAGCACAATTAGGATTCTGCACAACAATTTGGGGTGGGGGAGAGGTTCACAATGTGAAGATACTCCCAACTAAACCTCTAAAAGATAACCCATGGGCTTTCTAATATTTTTCCATGGTCCCATTGTCTTTCAACTCTTCCTGTTTCATTGTCATAGTCTTCTCCTGAAAACTCAGGACCTAATGTGTCAAGAAATCTTTCCTTTTCATCCATTTTGTTCCCTTCTATCTTGCTTAGAACTCATATGCTAGAGCCACATCCTACTTCACATGTGACAACCCAATTCTCTTCCTTCTCCTTAAAAACTCTTCCAGGCTTCTGAGAATGTCATCTTGAGGTACTTCATGACTGATAGACAAAATTAGGGACAGAGGTAGAGGGTGTAATATATTGATACCTGCAATAACTTATTGAATATCATCATGTGCACACATCATAGTTATACTTTTATGTGGTAATATTCTTCTGCCGTGTTCTGATGAGGGTCCTAGCTTACCAAAGAAGAGAAATCTTCCAACTTTCCCCAGGTAGAGTAGATGTCTTAGGTTGGGGGAGAAAGGGTGATCTAGCCCAGATGAACAAAATGATGGCTGTGACACAGAGTAAAAACACAAGGTTTGATGGTTTCCCATAGTCAGTGACAGACCCTCTCTGATAGTGACCCTTTTCCTCAGGTAGTTCAGAAACTCCAAACCTACTCTTAAGTGCACAGCCATCCTGCCTCCATCTCATTTGCTCCCCAAAGACAAAAAGAGACTGACCCCTCTTTCTATGGCAAATACTGTATCAGAAATAGCCAGAAATTTTAGGGGGTGCTGTTGGTATTCTATTTTGACACTCCTGTAGTAAATGAGCCCTATCCCAGCAAAGTATATGACTGATAAAAGGAGTAATTGTATTTGTATTCTAACATGGCAACACATATCATGGGTACCTCATAAAATGTTAACAATTTTTAAACTTGTTCAAGATTCTGCCTCTATTACCTGCTTTAACTTCTCCTTTTCCTCTGCCCTTTGCCTTCAGCACGTATATTCCATACAGGGTAAAAGTAGGATGGCAGGAACTCGCTACCTAGGCATCTGAATTTGACAGGTCCAGAGGCTGGGAGAATAGAAATGTAATTTAATTCTATGGCACTGTGCCTCCGCCCTTTGGTAATTGATGAGCAGCTGACTTTCCCAGCTATGAACAGCTCTTGGTGCTGGAGTAACAAGAGTATTGAATTTAATATCAGACCTGGTTCAAGCCTTGGCTCTGTTGCTAAGTTTCTGTGTGACTTTTGAGCAAGTCATTTAACTTCCCAGAGCCTCAGTTTTCTCTTCTGTAAAATGAAGGGGTTAGACTCTGAGGTTCTTCCCTGCTCTAAACCTAGGCTCCTATGAAAGTCAAACACTGCACTTTGCCATCAATTTCTCCTTTCGCCATCACCCCCACTCTCCTCTGCCTTTCTCCATGCCTACCCACCAAACCTGGAAAAAGTGAGATCCAGTACGTTTGAACTTACTCTCTTTTGAGCTGGAACCACAGGTTATATAAAGCTAAGTCTTGCTATATTTCCTGCTCCTGTTTGGTGGGAGTAGTTTTGCAGAACTATGGAAGAGGCCATAGGGGCTTCCCTTTGTAAAGCTCTGTATGTAACACAGATAAAATGTCCTCACAGTTAAAATTCCTTAGTTCAGTTGGGTGCTCACAAATCTAGATACTGGAGTGGTTAATCAAGCCCCTAAAGTTGCTCAAACAAAACGCACCCACCTAACACCACAGAAAAATCTGGAAAAGCCTGGATTGAAATCCAATGGCCTTTTTAATACCTGCCCTCTTTACCCTCTCAAGAGCATTCAACAGGACTGATTACCCTCTTTTTCTGGAGTATTCTCTCCTCCTTTCTCTTGGCTTTCATCAACCTCTTTAACTGATTAACTCTTCTCCATCTTTTTCTCCTCTTTATCCCTTAATGTGGGCATTCTCCAAGGTTCAGCCCTCTCTGTCTTCCTTAGCAAGATCACTTAGTTACCAGGCATCAACCATCATCTCTATCCCTAGGATTTCTAAATTTATCTAGGTATGACCACTTACCTGAGTTCCAGTTCCAGGCAATCAACAAATATTTATCAAGTGTGCTATGTACTGGGGATACAAAAAGAGGCAAAAGACAGTCCCTGCCTTCAAGGAGCTTATAAATTAATTGGGGAAACAGCATGCAAACAAATATATACAAATAAGCTAAATACAGGATAAATGGGAAATCACTGATAGAGTAAAGGCACTGGAATTGAGGGGTTGGGAAAGGCTTCCTGTAAAAGATGAGATTTTAGTTGGAACTTAAAGGAAGTCAGGGAAATCAGTAGGTGGAGTTGAGGAGAGAAAACATTCCAGTTATGGGATCAACCAGAGAAAATGCCTGGAGCTCAGAGGTGGAGTGTCTTCTTGGTGAAACAGCAAGAAGGCCAGGGTCACTACATGAAAGCATATGTGGCTGGGAGTAAGGTATAAGAAGACTGGAAAGGTAGGAGGGGGCTAGGTTATGAAGGGCTTTAAATGACAAAGGATTTTCTATTTGATCCTATAGATGATAGGGAACCACTGTAGTTTGAGTTAGGGAATGACATGGTTAGACATGCACATCTCCAGCTGGACTAAGGGCATTTCTACTTGAACGTTCCACTGACATCCCAAATCAGGCTTATTCTTTTTCAATTTTATTTCATTTTTTTAATTCCTTTTGTTTATATAACACATCCATTCCTAGAAAAGAAGGGAAAAGTAGCCTAGCAAAAACAACACATCTATTCCACATACCCCATATCCTCCCCCCTCCCTTGTAGTAGAGGGGGACAGGGTGCATTTTCTTTTTTAGGCAATTGGAGCTAAGTGACTTGCCCAGGGTCACGTAGCTAGTAAGTGTCAAGTATTTGGTCTGAGGCAAGATTTGAACTCAGGTCCTCCTGACTTCAGGGCCAGTACTCTATCCACTGTGCCACCTTGCTGCCCCTGACAGGGTGCATTTTCTCAACTCTTTCCTGGTCCGAATTTGGACATTATATTTACATGGTGGTTTAAAAAAAATTCATTATTCTATTTACATTATTGTAGTCATTGTGTAGATTCTATTCCTCATTCTTGTTTCACTCCCCCAAGTCTTCCCAGGCTTCATTGAATTCTTCATATACATCCAAAGTTAAGGGAAAAAGCTATTTGATAAAAGTGATTATGAGACATGGATCACCCTCGTGAATAATTATCTTCCTGCTCCACCATCAACCTAGACTATTTTATCTAATTCATAGTCACTTCATGACACATCCCCCTACCAAGCCACAAGCTCCATTAGGGCAGGGATCTCTGTTTAAACTCAACTTCCCCTACACTGCTCTCTATACAACAGACACTTAAGAAACTTAAGTTTGTTTAGTTGAATTGTCTGTTGAATGGGAATGCTGATACTCAAGGAAATATGAAAGCTGGTGATGGTAAGCTGAAAGGGATAATGTGGAAGCAGGGTAAAAACACAATCAGGTAAAAAGGAAATCTGACATCAGAGGTTCCTGGGACAATGTGATGGCTAGGAAAAATGAGTGGTCTGTCCATTGACCATTCATTAGAAGAGTTTCTTTTCCTTTTTTGGTAGCAAAGAACTGGGAACAAAGTAGATGTCTGCTGATTGGGGAATTATTTAACAGATTGTGGTACATAAATGTAATATTTCTATGGTATAAGAAACAATATGATGAATACAGAGAAGCATGGGAAGACATACGTTAAAAAAAAGTACCTAGATAACCCTCCCCTATGTATTTGAGAAAGAAACAATAAGTATCCTCTAGGAAATGACTTTTTACTATGGGAAATTCAGTACTGCTAATTCATCCAAATCCAGGCCATTTAGAGTGAATTTCATACCAAAAAAGATCATACCCCAAACCCCATCCCACCAAGCAGCAGCTCATAAGCTGTCAACATATTTAAAAATATCAAAACTACCTCATGAAAGTTTATTTAGTGGTTGGTAGGGGTTGGGGAGAAGGAGCAGAAGGCATGTGAGGGAAGGTTCACAAATTCTACCTTTTCTTTGGGGACGCAAAACACAAAAGTCTGAAATTCCCAACTTCAAAGGGTCAAATGAGTCTGACATGGGAAATCTGCCCTAGAATTTATGGAAAACATTATTCCTTGATGCTGAGCCTTTAGTGAGCTAATTCACACACTTCATTATCCTGCTTCTGAAACTTGACCAAAGTGTTACAAGCTGAAATGGATACAGACCCATTTTTTAAGGCTCAAAATTATCTCAGAGAATATAAAAGAAGACCACGTAGACTTAGAGGTGAAGAACCATTTTTTTTCCTAGTAGAAGGTCAAAAGTTAATTTAAGGAGTCCTTGATTCAGGTCTGGAATTATATGTGCAATGTAAAAAGTGATGGTTTTCCTTCTATAATGTATAAATAGAGAAGCAGATAATAGTGAGCATTCATATAGTAAGGCTTGATGAAGTTAAGTGACTTACCTGCCTAGTGTTTCATGGCTATTAAGTATTGGAGAGGAGATTTAAACTCAGGTCTTCCTGATGTCACATCCAAAACTTTATCCATTATACTATATTGTCTCTTAAAAGAAGATTTTTTTTGTTCAGTTGTGCCCAATTCTTTGTGATCCCATTTGGGGTTTTCTTGGCAGAGATACTGGAGGGGTTTCCTGTTTCCTTCTCCAGCTCATTTTACAGATGAGAAACTGAGACCAACATGGTTAAGTGACTTGCTGAGGCCAGATTTGAACTCAGGTCCTCTTGAATCCAGGGCTGGCACTCTATCTACTGTACCATCTAGCTGCCCCCTGAGAGAAATTGCATTCTAGATTAAAACAAGTCTGAGATATCACCCCACACTAGACAAACTGTCAATGATGGCAAAAGAACTCTCCTTTCCCCCCTCTCTCCACTATTCATTGTTGGAAGTTCTGTAAAAAAAAAAAAAAGGAACTAAGACATTATTGGTGTAGCTAGGAACTGGTACATCCGTTCTAGGTACTGATTTGGAATTTTGCAAAAAAAAAAATTGACTAAATTGTTCAAATCTTTGAGCCAGTTATCCTACTATTAGAGGATTCCACTACTTTGATCCCAAAGAAGTCAAAGACAGAAACAAAAGTCCTTTATAAACCAAAATATTTATTCAGCACTCTAATAACAGAGTACTCAAAAAAAAAGTAGATCCCTCCCATTTGGGGAATGGTTGAAAAACTGTGTCTGTGATGGAATGTTACTGTACAGTAAAAAGTAATGGATGTGAAGAATCCATAAATACACTGCAAGACACATGAACTAAAACACAATGAAATAAGTAGATCCAGAAGGATAATATACCACAAATTATTTTAAACTAGGCACAGTTTTTCCCATCAGCTCTTTGGATTTCATACTATCATTAGCCTTGCTACATCTGACATCAATAAGCAAGCACTAGGACTACAGAGGGCAGCTGGGTGGCATAGTGGACAGGGTGCTGGGCCTGGAGTCAGGAAGACTCATCTTCTTGCATTCAAATCTGACCTCAGATACTTACTAGCTGTGTGACCCTGGACAAGTCACATAATCCTGTTTACCTCAGTTTCCTCATCTGTAAAATGAGCTGGAGATGGAAATGACAAACCACTCCAGTGTTTTGCCAAGAAAACTCCAAAGGGGGTCATGAAGAGTTGGACATGATTGAATAGCAACAGGACTAAAGAGAAATAAGGTTTTGAGGTAGGATGTTATAGTTTCCATTATTTATTAGAACCATGATTTATTATAAAAAGTCTGATTTCACAGAATCACAAATCATGAAATTCGAGAGATGGAAAGAACCTCATTAGCCCTCTAGTTCAATCCATACCTGAAAGGAAAACCTTATTATAACAAACTCCACAAATGGCCATCCCATCCCTTTACTTAAAAACTTCTCATGAAGGGAAACCCATCACCTCCTGAGGAAACCCATTCATTCCACTTTTGGATAGCTCTAATTTCAGAATGGTTTTCCTCTCAAGAAAATGGTTTAGAATGCTTTTCCTTTCATAACTTTGCCTTGTTGCAACTTCAAACCATTGCTCCTGGTTCTGCTTCTAGGGCATAATAAATCTAATCTAACTTAGTCTAATCTAATAGAAGAAATCTAATCCCTCCTCATAAAAGATATTCAAAGTTATATGCAATTATTTGTCCTACCTGAGTTTTTTGCCTTGCTTTATTCTTTTTCTCTCTTTCCCTCTGTCCCCCTCCACCTCCCCTCCCCTTATCCCTCTCCTCCTCTCTCTTCTCCCTCCTCACACTCTCCTCCCACCCCTCTCTATCTTTCTTCCTCTCTTCTTTCCTCCCCCTTCTCCTCCCTTTTCCCTTATTCCCCTCCTCTCTCATATTCCTATTCCCCTCTTTCTCCCCTTTCCATCTCTCTTTTCACTTCTCTCTTCCTCTTCCCCCTTCAAACCCTACTGTGGAAATGTAACAACCACTTATGGGCCCAACCCCACCACTGATTGGTGTGGAAGCCTTGACTTGCTCTTTTTCCAATGTGGTCCAGGTCACTCCTCCTTAGGCAGCCTGGTGGCTTCATTGCAGTGGGGAGAGGTAGTTTACCATATTGGTACTGTACTTAGTGTGAATATCTGATCAGTTTTATCTAAGGTCAATTGATCCACTAGTTTCAGCTCCCCAGTGACCGGAATTACCGGAATGTACCATCATACCTAGTTGGTGTCTTCTCTTTTCCAGGCTAAGCATTCTGAGTTTTGATCTTCATGCAACATGTGTTCAAGCAAGGTCCTTCACTAATCTGGTTGTTCTCTAATCAGTCAGTCATCATTTATTAAGTGTTTACCATATGTTGGGCACTATGCTAAGCCCTGGAGATACAAAGAAAGGCAAAACCACTGTCCCTGTCCTTCACCTTCTCAATAGCATCCTAAACTGATGCCAAGAACTGGGATATAGTCTGACCAGGACAGATTACAAACTATGACCTCCTTATTCCTATGAGCTAAGTTTCACAAGGCAACCACTATCACTTTAGCCTTCATGACTGCCAGAGAACACCATTGACTCATATGAAACTTGTAGTTCACTAACATCATCAGAATTTTTTTAACAAGCTGCTTTCTAATGATGGCTCAACTTCTACTTGTGTCACTGAATTTTTGAAGTAAAGAATAAAATTTTACACTTATCCCAATTGAATTTCATCTTATTATATTCAGCCCATCTTTATCCTTGAACCTGATTCTTTCATCCATTGCATCAGCTGTCCTCAGCTTTCTGTCATCTGAAAATTGGTGGTCATGCCAGCTACACATTTGTTCAAGTTATTGTTTTCTTAAAAATAATTAATAGCACAGGACCATAGATAATAGATCCCTGAGGAACAACACTAAAAATCTTTCAAACTGACACTGAACCATTAATGACTCCTTTGAGTCTATCCATCCAAGTAGTTCTAAATTCAGCTAACTGTATCACCTTTTAGCTCTCATCTCTCCATCTTTAGTGCAAGAATAATGTGACACATTCCATCAAATGCTCTGCTAAAGTATAGGCAAACAATGCATGCAGCATTCCCCTGGCATACTAGTTTAATAACTCTGTCAGAAAAAGAAATGGAGTTAGGCATGACCTGTTTTTGATGAAACTCTGTCGGCTCTTTGTAATTACTTTCTTTTTCAGATGTTCCCTATGCTTTTAATAATCAGTGCCAGAATTTCCCCAGAAATAAAACTCAGGTTCACTGACCAATAGTTTGCAGGATCTGTTCCCTTCCATTTTTTTTGAAACTCAGGAAATTTACCTTTCTGCAGCCCTGTAGTATCTCTCACTTTCAAAGACAGTGACAGCCTTTTAGTAGTTCTCTCTGTTCCTAAGAATGTCCCAAATCACCTTTGCTCCAGGTGACTTGAATTCATCATGTTCATCTTTGTATTACTAGCACCCAACACAGTTCCTGGCACACAGCAGAAACTTACTAATTGCTTACTAGTCAATTGATCATGGTCAATAAGCAGTACTTTCTTACTATCTTGTTGCTTATCTTGGGTATTGCCAACATCCTAATTGGCTACTGTGTGCTGTGCTTTCTTGTCCAAAAGTCATTCTCTTTGTTAAAAAGACGTGCAAAATAAGAATTAAGTAGCTTTGCTTTCTTTCCCTTGGTGCTTATCATTATTCCATCCAGACAATGCATTCATTGGTCCCAGCCTTTTTTCGATCCTTCTCTTTCCCCTAAGATAACAACTTTTTAAAATTGTTGGTTTTAGGTTTCCTCATCAACCTTGGCTCCTTTTGAAATGCAACCCACCTAACAGTATTTTCTGCAAGATTGTGATGTGTTTTTATGTACAACATCTCTTCTCTGCTCTTGTTAATATCTTCTGCCCAGATCTTTTTTTTAATTAATAAATTTATTTGTTTTTAGTTTTCAACATTTACTTCCACAAGATTTTGGGTTCCAAATTTTCACCTCATCTTGCCCCTCCCCCCACTCCAAGATGACATGTATTCTGAATACCCCGACCCCTAGTCTGCCCTCCCTTCTATCTCTCCCCCCCTTCTCTTATCCCCTTCCCCTTCTGTTTTCCTGTAGGGCAGGATAGATTTCCATACCCTATTTCCTGTATTTCTTATTTCCCAGTTGCACATTAAAACTTTTTTTTAAACGTGTTTTTAAAACTTTGGGTTCCAAATTTTCTCCCTTCCTCCCTCCCCACCCACCCTCATTGAAAAGGCAAACAACTCAATATAGCTTATACATGTGCAGTTATGCAAAACACTTCCATAGTAGACATGCTATGCAAAACTATCTCTATTTCCCTTAATCCTATCCTGCCCCCCGATTTATTCTATTCTTTCTTTTGACTCTGTCCCTCCTCAGAAGTATTTGCTTCTGATTACCCCCTTTCTCAATTTGTCCTCCTCTCTATCATCCCCCTACTCTCTTGTTCCCTTCCCCTGTAGGGGGGAACATTTTCCTGTAGGATAAGACAACTTTCCATACCCAATTGAGTGTGCATGTTATTCCCTCCTTAAGTCAAATCCTATGAGAGTAGATTCACTCATTCCCTCTCACCTTCCCCCGTTTCCCCTCCACTGTAAGAGCCTTTTCTTTTCTGTTTTTTGTGAGATAATTTACCCTGTTCTACCTCTCCCTTTCTCCTTCTCCTAGTATAATCCTCTCTCATCCCTTAATTTTATTCTCCAGATACGACCCTGTGCCCTCTATCTATCTATCTATCTATCTATCTATCTATCTATCTATATACATACATATAATTTTTTCCCTCCAACTACCCTAATACTGACAAAGGTCTAATGAGTTACTATCTTTCCATGCAGCAATGTAAACAGTTCAACCTTAATAAGTCTCTTATGATTTTTCTTTCCTGTTTACCTCTTCATGTTTCACTTGAGTCTTGTATTTGAAAGTCAAATTTTCTATTCAGCTCTGGTCTTTTCATCAAGAATGCTTGAAAGTCCCCTATTTCACTGAATGACCATTTTTTCCCCTGAAGGATTATACTCAGGTTTGCTGGGTAGATGATTCTTGGTTGTAATCCTATCTCCTTTGCCCTCTGGAATATTATATTCCATACCCTGCGGTCCCTTAATGTAGAAGCTGCTAAATCTTGTGTTATCCTGATTGTGTTTCCACAATATTTGAATTGTTTCTTTCTGGCTGCTTGTAATATTTTCTCCTTGACCTCGGAACTCTGGAATTTGGCTACAATATTCCTAGGAGTTTTCCTTTGGGGATCTCTTTCAGGAGGAGATTGGTGGATTCTTTCAATTTCTATTTTGCCTTCTTGTTCTAAAATATCAGGGCAGTTTTCCCTGATAATTTCTTGAAAGATGATGGCTAGGCTTTTTTTTTTATCATGGCTTTCAGATAGTCCAATAATTTAAATTCTCTCTCGTGGATCTATTCTCCAGGTCAGTTGTTTTTCCAATGAGATATTTCACATTGTTTTCTAATTTTTCATTCTTTTGGATTTGTTTTACAGTGTCTTGATTTCTCATAAAGTCACTAGTTTCCAATTGCTCTATTCTAATTTTTAAGGAAGTGTTTTCTTCAGTAATCTTTTGGACTTCCTTTTCCATTTGGTCAATTTTGCTTTTTAGGGCATTCTTCTCCTCATTGGCTTTTTGGACCTCTTTTGCCATTTGGGTTAGGCTATTTTTTAAGGTGTTATTTTCTTCAGTATTTTTTTGGGTCTCCTTTAGCAAGCTGTTGACTAGTTTTTCACGATTTTCTTGCATCACTCGTATTTCTCTTCCCAGTTTTTCCTCTACTTCTCTTACTTGCTTCTCAAAATCCCTTTTGAGCTCTTCCATGGCCTGGGACTGATTCATATTTTTCTTGGAGGCTTTGGATGTAGGAGCTTTGACTTTGTTGTCTTCTTCTGGTTGTATGTTTTGATCTTCTTTGTCACCAAAGTAAGATAATATAGTCTGACTCTTTTTGTGCTGCTTACTCATGATCGCAGCCAATTACTTGAGTTCTAAACTCTTTGTTAAGGTAAAAGTCTGCTTAATGTGGAGAATATACTGTCCCAAGGTTCGAGGGTTTGTACAGTTGTTTTCAGAGATATTTCTAGGGACCTGAAAATTTTCAGGTCTTCCAAGGTGGTATGATAAGGGGCGAGGTGTTTTCTCTCCACCACCACAACAAGCTCCACCACACCAGCATTCCTTCTCGCCCCAGGACTGCCCCTCAGAACTGTGACCCAGATCCAAGCATGGGCAGAGAAAGAGATTCCTGCCTCAGCACTGGCAAAGATATCCCTGCAATCCCCCTCTGATCAGTCACTTGATTCCCCCTCAGTCTGTGGGCCAGAAGCTCAGGAGGCAGCCACTGCCCTTCTCTCTCATCACAGTCACAGACTTTTCCCACTGACCTTCTAAGTTGTCTTTGGCGTTCATGGGTTGAGAAGTCTGGAAACCACCACAGCTGCCTGTGATTCAGAACTCTGAGGCCTGTTCCAGGGTAGCTGCGGCCTGTGCACCCATGCCAAACTGTGCTCCTCTCCTTGTCCGGTACAATATAACTTTCCGATCAACCATCCAGGTTGTCTTGGGCTGGAAATTTGTTTCATTCTGTCTTTTTGTGGGTTCTGCTGCTTTAGAATTTGTTTAAAGCCATTTTTTTACAGGTATTTGGAGGAGTTTGGGGGAGAGCTCAAGCAAGTCACTTCTTTCACTCCGCCATCTTGGCTCTGCCCCCCTGCCCAGATCTTTTAAAAATCTAAATTTGAGGGGGCAACTCTGTGGCGTAGTACATAGAGTACCAGCCTTGGAGTCAGGAGGCCCTGAGTTCAAATCCAGCCTCAGACACTTGACACTTACTAGTTGTGTGACCCTGGGCAAATAATTTAACCCCATTGCCTAGCAAAACAAAACAAAACAAAATCTAAATTAGTTAATGAGTTTCTCATGCATCCTCATCAGCTTAAGCTCCTTTTGAGATTTAGCATTCCTAACAGTACTTTCTACAGGACTATGACATGTTCTTATGTCCAACATCTCCTCTTTACCCTTTTTCTGTCTTCTATATGGATCTTTTAAAATCGAATTTGGTTGGTGAGTTCCCCAGCATTTACATCAGTCTCTTTAGACAACTTCTCTTTTTCCTCCTCATTTGTGTCTTTATGTACTCAGAATTTCATTGTTGAGAGGTTCCCATCCGTCTTGGGTTGATTTCCCCTAGATGCCCCATAGATGCCATATCCCTCTTTGGAACCTTCTGAAATCTGCTTTCCTAGAATGTAGATGGATATCAGACGATGCCTGGCTTTCCTCAGTCACAAATTTTAGAAAGGCTATTTCTTTCAGGTCCAATAGGTGTGAGCTCATGTTTCTTTACAGGGTTTGGGTCATATTTTACCTCTTCCCTCCTGTGGTAATTCCAAGGGATACTGAGGTGTGTTATCCCTATTTGTGAAGTAAAGCTGCTTACGTATCCATAAAGATAATGTTTTGAGACTGAAAAAAGAAGTTGTGCTAAATATTATTTATTTGACTGCCTTGACAAAATTGCAATAAAGTTATCACTTTAAAATATCAAGCCTAGTTTCATTTGACTATAGAAAATAAAAAAGGCCAAAACAATCCCTAAAGAGACCAAAAAAAAAAAAAGTGCATGAAGTTTCCTTTCTTCATAGAACTTCGCCACCTAGTGCTCTATCAAGTAAACAACAAGGTTAAGTTTAATCACCTTCATTCTGAACATTCACAAGTAACACTTTAAAATGCTTTTTAAAGCAAGAAAAGAAAAATGCAATGGAAACATTTATGAAAGTCTTTTCAGTCCCTCAATAATTATTTAGTTGCCACGCTTCTCCTTCTTAGTTATTTAAGTTCAGCTTTGTCCAAAATTTTTATTTATTCCAAATGGCAGAAGAAAAAAGGGCAACTAGATTTAAATAAATGGCTAAGTAAAATTCTTCATCTCTGTACAAAATACCCTAAATGAGGAATTCATATTCTCTAAGTCTTAATCCAAAATCAAATATTAAACTATTTTTTTCTAAAGAAGCCAGGGAGGTGAGTATTTGGAGAGGAGGAGACAGAACATTCCAGGTATGGGGAAAGCCAGAGAAAATGCCCAGAGCCAAGAGATGGAGAAGCTTGATCAAGGAACGATCAGAAGGACAATGTCACTGGATCAAAGAGTACATGTTGGGAGATAAGGCGTAAGAAGACTAGAAGGTAGGAGTGGGCTAGGTTATGAAGAGCTTTGAATGCCAGAATGTATTTGATCCTAGAGAGAAAAGGAAGCCAATGGAATTTACTGAGTAGGGGAGTGACATGACTGCATCTGCAGTTTAAGAAAATTACTTTGATGAGTAAATGAAGAATGGAGCGTAGTAGGGAGAGACCTGAGGCAGGCAGACTCACCACTAAGCTACTCCATAACCCAGGCATAAGGTAATGAGGGCCTATACTCGAGTGGTGGCAGTGTAAGAGGAGAGAAAGAGATATATTGGAGAGATGTTGCAAAGGTGAAATCAATAGGCCTGGGCAACCGATTAGATATGGGTAATGAGAGATAGCAAGGAATTCAGGATGACCCCTTGGTTGTGAGCCTGAGGGACTGAAAAGATGGTGTTGCCCTTTATAGTACCAGGGAAGATGGGGGGAGAGTTTTAGGGAGTAAGATAATGAGTTCCATTTTGGACATCTTGCATTTAATATATACTGTATATCCAGTTCAAGATGTCTAAAAGGAAGGTGGAAATGAGAGGTTGGAGGCTAGAAGAGAGTTTGGGGTAGGATAGCTATATGTGAGAATCTTCAGCTTAGAGATGGTAATTAAATCCATGGAAGCTGATGAGATCACCAAGTGAAGTAATATAGAGGGAAAAGAGAAGAGGGTCCAGGACAAGCCTGAAGAACCTACAGTTCTAGCCAAGAAGAGGATCCAGCAAAGAAGACAGAG